>NC_135808.1:25028150-25329841 GCF_964213995.1 Mustelus asterias | reverse complement strand
AAGTGGAGTCACATTTGGACAGAGTGGTGAAAAAGACATTCGGCATGCTTGGTTTCATCGGTCAGACCACTGAATACGGTAGTTGGGACGTATTGTTCAAGTTGTATAAGTCATTGGTAAGGCCACACTTGGAATACTGTGTACAGTTCTGGTCACCCCATAATAGAAAGAATATTATTAAACTAGAAAGAGTGCAGAAAAGATTTACTGGGATGCTACGAGGACTTGATGGTTTGAGTCATAAAGAGAGGCTGGATAGACTGGGACTTTTTTCTCTGGGGCGCAGAAGGCTGAGGGGTGATCTTATAGAAGTCAATAAAATAATGAAAGGCACAGATCAGCTTGATCGTCAATATATTTTCCCAAAGATAGGGGAGTCTAAAACCAGAGGGCAAAGATTTAAGGTGAGATGGGAGAGATACAAAAGTGGTCAGATGGGGCAATGTTTTCACACAGAGGGTGGTGAGTGTCTGGAACAAGTTGCCAGAGGTAGTAATGGAGGCAGGTACAATTTTGTATCTTAAAAAGCATTTAGGCAGTTCCATGGGTAAGATGGGTATAGAGGGATATGGGCCAAGTGCGGGCAATTGGGATTCACTTAGGGGTTGAAAATAAAAAGGGTGCATGGACAAGTTGGTCCCAAGGGCCTGTTTCCATGCTGTAAACCTGTATGATTATGATGGATATAGTGGGATATGGGCCAAATGCGGACAATTGGGACCAGTGCAGGGGTTAAAAAAGGGCGGCATGGACAAGTTGGGCCAAAGGGCCTGTTTCCATGCTGAAAAACCACTATGACTCTATCTGAATGAATATTGGAAAGCAAAGTCAACCAAGATGCGTGTTTCAAAACCATGTATTCTCAATGAATTTCATTAAGGCAATGAAATTTTAAAACACATTTCTGATTTCTAATCTGTGTTGGAGCCTCAGGAACTGATTTCATCTTAAGAACGATACATCACATGGTAGATAAGTTGAAAGTGAGGATGTGCCATTCGTTGAACGCACAATGAGTGAGCTATTAGAGTCATACATTATGAAGCAATACAGCACAGAAACAGGACCTTCGGCCCAAACAGTCCATGCCAATCATGGTGCCATCCCAGCTATTCACAACTGCCTCCGTTTGGACCAAATTCCTCCAATCCTTTCCTATCCTTGTGCTTATTCAAATGGTTTTTAAATGTTGCTATTGTACCTGCCTCAAGCATTTTCTCTGGCAGCCCATTCAATATATGTACCACCTTCTGTGTGAAGAAGTTGCCCCTTACATCCCTTTTAAATATTTTCCCTCTCACCCTAAACCTATTACTCTTGTTTTGCAATCCCCCCACCCCCCAACCCCCCCCCCCCCCCCTTCTACGGAATAAAAAACTATGTGTGTTCATCCGATCTATGTCCCTTATGATTATATACAGCTCAATAAAGTCACCCTTCTTTCTTGGAGGATCTGAAGAAAATAGTCCGAGCCTGGCCAACTGCTCCCTAAAACTCAGGGTCACGAGTCCTTTCAACATCCGACTAAATCTTCTTTGCTCTCTTTCCAGTTAATCCATGTCGTTCCTATAAAAGTGTGACCAAAACTGTGTGTATCGCTACAAGTGCGCCTTCACCAACGATTAATACAATTGTAACATATCCCATCTCCAATATTCAATGCCCTGGTTGCTGAAGGCCAGTGGGCTAAGTACCTTCTTTACAAGCCTGTCTACCCGTGACACAGATTTCAACGGAAAATGTACTTGTACTGCTAGGTCCCTCAATTTCTCAAAACTCCACAGGGCCGTACCATGGGGCGGCAGGGTAGCACAGTGGTTAGCACTGCTGCTTCCAAGCTCCAGGGACCTGGGTTTGATTCCCGGCTTGGGTCACTGTCTGTGTGGAGTTTGCACATTCTCCTCGTGTCTGCGTGGGTTTCCTCCGGGTGCTCTGGTTTCCTCGCATAGTCCAAAGATGTGCGAGTTAAGTTGATTGGCCATGCTAAAATTGCCCTTAGTTTCCTGAGATGCGTAGGTGAGAGGGATAAGTGAATAAATATGTAGGGATATGGGGGTAGGGCCTGGGTGGGTTTGTGGTCGGTGCAGACTCGATGGGCCGAATTGCCTCTTTCTGTACTATCGGGATTCTATGACTCTATGATTCACTATAGAAGTCCTAAACTGCTTTCACTTGCAAAAACGCAACACCTCACGCTTATTTGTGTTGAAATCCATTTGACAAACCTTGGCCCAATTCCCTAACTGATCAAGATACCCCTCTGTTTTTCTGATAACCTTCTTCGCTATCAATGATACCTCCTAATTTGCTATCATGCACAAACAAACTAATCATGCCTTATACATAATTTATATGAATGACAAATAACAAGTAATAAGGGTCCCAACACCGACAGCTGAGGCACATCACTTGTCTCAGGACATCAGTCCGAGAAACAACATTCGACCATCACCTTCCATCGAACCAATTTTAATTTCAATTAGCTAGCTCTCTGTGGATGCCATGCAACCGAACCTTCCAGATTAGCTTGCCATGCGGGATCTTGTCATGGGCCTTGGTAAAGTCCTGATGGATAATATATTCTGCTCTATCCTCATGTATTATCTTGGTTACCTCGTCAAAACACTCTGAAGGATTCGTCAGACTTGACTTCCAATGCACAAATTCGTGCTGGCTATCCCAAATCAGACCTTGACTATCCAAATGTTGCTCGGTCATATCCCTCCGAATCCCCTCCAAGAACATACCCAGCATTGATATCAGGCTCACCGACCTGCAATTCCATGGCCTGCCTTTGCTCCCCTTCTGAAACAACGGAACCCATTAGCCCCTTCCAGTCTTGTAAGCTTCGTTCGTAGAAAGAGATGAAGCAAATAGCTCTAAATTATTGCGCCTGTACTCTTCGTATCAGACTTTTAAAATTCTCCCATTTGCCAGTTGTCCGTTTCCCTTCCAACAGGCTCACTCACACGACCTTACTATATATTAACCGTATAGCAAAAGGAATTAGGAACACGAGTTGGCCTCTCGGCCCCTTGAGCCTGCTGTGCCATTCTATAACGTTGTGGCTGATCTAATTTAAACATCACCTACATATTCTGGCCTACCCCGATAGCCATTCACCCCTTTGTTCATCAAGATTTTGTTTTTTAATTTTGTCTGAAAAATATGCAAAGGCCTTGCCTTTGTTTAAGGAAGAGAACCACAAAGTCACACGGCCATCAGAAAGAAATAACTCTTCCTGATGTCTGTCTACAGTGGGCGATCCCCTATTTTTAAAGAGCAACCCTTACTTCTAGATTTTCTCATCGGAAAGATGTTTTCCATATCTACCCTTTGAAGATCCCTCAAGATCATAAGTTTCCTTAAGTCCTTTATTTTTCAAAAATCCAGCTGATGTATGTGTAGCCTGTGCAATCTTTCCGCATAATATGACACAGCCATTACAGGCACTAATCAAAGCAAGGACATTTCAAACAACATTTCAAAATGAAATAATTCATTGGTTAAATTTAATCGCTAAAACTACTGACCTGGGAATGAAGAGCCTTGTGATCATACAGCTTATGAAATTAACAACCAGAAAATGAGACTCACAACGAACAACAAAAGCAGTTAAAAGAAGACAGCAAATCTTTTTCAAGTCAATGGTGAAATATCTTGTCTTCCTTTGGTCCATTCCAGTGGACCATTGAGCCTTTTTCGTGTTAGTGGAAATGGTCCCGCTGACAAGAAGAGATATAACGCATTGAAAAGAGTCCCTTATTAATAGGAGTGCGAAATTCTCTAGTGACATTATTCAGTTCCATGGAGACTGATGTTAATTACGGTCAATGAACAAACAGATTCAGTTAACACCTTTCAAGCTGATATATGTATTATCACAGCATCTACTTCATCTCATGGCTTTAATATGGAAAAAGTGTATCTTATGTCTCTTGCAAGCCATGCACATTTAATATCCGAAGTAACCCTCTTCTTCAGCCATCTGTCATGTGAGATGATGTTTAGCCCTTGGTGCTCAGCTCATTGTCAAGCATCCCTTGATTGTCTCATGAACCGTACTGTCCTCTCTGCTGCATATGAAGAAGATGAAGTCAGGAGACGAGAAGGTGCAAGTTTTCTGGCCTTTATTATAGCTTACCCTCTTCTCAGCCAGCTGTATATTTCTTTCAGTTCGCATTCCCCAATAAGAGGGAACCTGGGTGTACAAGTCCACAGATCCCTAAAGGTGGCAGCACAGGTGGAGAGGGTGGTGAAGAAGGCATATGGCATGCTTGCCTTTATTGGACGGGGCATAGAATATAAAAGTTAGCATATGATGTTGCAGCTGTATAGAACGTTGGTTAGGCCACATTTGGAATACTACGTCTAGTTCTGGTCGCCACACTACCAGAAGGACGTGGAGGCTTTGGAGAGAGTAAAGAGAAGGTTTACCAGAATGTTGCCTGGTATGGAGTGTTTTAGCTATGAGGAGGGATTGGGTAAACTGGGGTTGTTCTCCCTGGAAACACGGAAGATGAGGGGCGACCTAATAGAGGTGCATAAAATTATGAAGGGCATAGATAGGGTAAACAGTGGGAAGCTTTTTCCCAGGTCGGAGGTGACAAACACAAGGGGTCACGGGTTCAGGGTGAGGGGGGGGGGCAAGTTTCAACACAGATGTCAGGGGGACGTATTTTACACAGAGGGTGATGGGGGCCTGGAATGCACTGCCAAGCAAGGTGATTGAGGCGGACACGATGGGATCGTTTAAGACATATCTAGATAGCCACATGAACAGACTGGGAATAGAGGGATACAAAAGAATGGTCTAGTTGGGCACATGAGCGGCGCAGGCTTGGAGGGCCGACGGGCCTTCCTGTGCTGTATTGTTCTTTGTTTTTTGTTCTTTGTTCTAACTGACCGAACAGTTAGTCCTCAGGGGTCATGGCATTCAGTGACATTTTTTTGTTTATGTAAATGGCATTGACTTCTCTGGCATCTGTTGCCTATTCCTATTTCCCCTTGAGAAGGGGCAGGTGAGCTAGCTTTTAAACCACTGCAGTTCACGTGGTGTAGGTACACCCATAGTGCTGTCAAGGGCGTTCCAGGAATCTGTCCCAACAACAGTGTCGGATAAAGGAATAATTCCAAGTCAGGATGGTAGTGTCTTGGAGGACAACTTTCAGGTGGTGTTCTTCCCAGAAATCTGTTGCTCTTGTTCTTCCCGATGGTACCGGTTATGGGATTCTGTTAAATTGATTTCTAAGGAACCTTGATTAGTTCCTGCCATGCAAATTGTGGATGTTGCGATTGTGCGTCAGAGGTGGCGCAGGCGATTTTTTGTGGAAGAGTTGTGCTTTTCATTGGATGATGTCTAACTCGTCAAATGTTGTTGGGACTGACTCTTCCAGGCAAAAGAGGGAGCTTTCCATCACACTTGTGCCTTCTAGATGGGAAGCTGCCTTTTGGAAGTCAGGAGCTGATTTACTTACCATGTTATTCCCAGCCTCGAACTACTCTTGGAGTCGCAGTATTCATATTGGTAGTTCAGTTCAGTTCAATTTCTACACAAATCAGAGAGAGCTATATGAAGATTATTTTTTCTGCCATTCCCATTTTCACCATGGTTAATTTTCCTCCCCTTCCTGTAGTGGAGCTACTTTAGTCTTTCCAAATCTTTCACTTTTACATTCCTGCAGAAGCTATTAAAATCCGGTGCCAGTGTCCCATCTGAAGGAATACTCCTTTCCTACACCAGTCCTTTCTCCACGTGTTATATTTGCTGAGTTGACATTTCCTGCATCAATTTACATGTAGCTGGAATATTATCAAGCGAATATTATTGAGGGACGCGGTGGCATTGTGATAATGTAATTCAAATCGTAATTCACC
Source organism: Mustelus asterias (assembly GCF_964213995.1). Classification (NCBI taxonomy): domain Eukaryota; kingdom Metazoa; phylum Chordata; class Chondrichthyes; order Carcharhiniformes; family Triakidae; genus Mustelus; species Mustelus asterias. Next base: position 25,323,964 of record NC_135808.1, on the reverse strand, counting down.
GGCCCAAGCTAAAGTTCTAATGCAACATAGGTTCAAATCCCATCAGGAGAGCTGGGAAATGTGATTTCAATGATTACATTTTGAAAAACACATGGCCTCAGGCACAGAAAACAGAAGTAGGCCAGTTAACCATTTGAGCCCGCTCATTCAATATGTTCATGCCTGATCCACGAACTTAATGCCATATTTCCACGTTCTCTGCAATCGCCTTGATTGCACTTTTTAAAACAAAATAACATCCAGCAAAATAACGATCCCTCCATTAACTTATGCTGCATGGTTTTCTGTGGTTGAGTATTCGGCAGGTTCGCCACCCTTTGTATTAATGCATTTTGCCTCATCTCAGTCCTAAATCTCATCCTCAGATTGTGTCCTCTGGTTCTGGATCCCACAACCAGGTCGACATCTTCCTTGCAACCATTATTGACAATTTCAAAAACCCATCTGCTTCTCTGATTCCCTTTGAGGAAGGACATTTTATCATATGTGGTTGATTTTTCAATGCCCCCTGAAAGCCACGCACTAATATCAAATTGCTACAGACTAAACGTATTAAAATAGCACCACATGACGTCAGCCGAGGCAATGGAAGCAGTAGTGGCAATCGTTGCCCAGCTGACCCTGCAAAATATTCCATCCCGCCTTCTGGGGCGTGTGCAGAAAAATGGGAGAGCAGTCCCACAGATTTATCAGGACATGGCTGCACGCAAAAAAATCATACCTTACATATAATGTCCAAGACGCAGTGATACAAAATGGTATGCCCTGGGGATAGTGAACATTGCCTCCATTCCCATGAAGTCAAATGGCAGTGAGTCAAACATGGGAACCGTAACTGCATGTTTTTCATCATGTTCAGCAACACTTGGAAGAAGTACTGAGGGACACAATAGCACATAGTTGATTCGCTGAGTTCGCGCCAAGGGCCAAGGAAACCAACAAGGACAAAGTACCTACGTAACATTGCCCTCACCTGTTGCAGGTCCAACTGTGCAGTATAATATCGGGTAGAAGTGACAACTGAACAGTCTTTGATGCTGAAGTCCCGTCTTTACGTTGAGGACGCCCTCCAGCTTGTTGATGACGCTAATACCGTATTAAGTGGGATGAACGTTGAGCAGATCTCGCAGCTGAAAATTGCTTGCATGAGCCGCTCTGGGCCATCAGTGACAGAACATTGTACACCTCCACAATTCTTACCCTTATTGCTCGGCATATCCCGCAGTCCACCATTGCAACCAACAAAGCGGATCGGCCCAAGTGCATGAAACATGCAGAAGATCATTCCAGGAGCAGAACCACACATACTCAAAAACGAAATGTCAACCTGTTGAAGATGCAACACAGGACTACTTGGATGCAAAACGGTAGAAACAGCATGGGACAGATGGAGCTGAGTAACCTCAAGATCAGTGGATTAATTCAGAGCTATATAGTCACATGCAGTCTTGAATGGTGGTGAAAGCCTGAGCAATAAACAGGAGGAGGATGGTGCACAACGTTCCCTTCCTCAATGTTGGGGAAGCTCAGCACAAGAATGTTGGCATAGTGGAGTGAAGAAGGTGATCTAGGATTGCAAAGGGACCTTGATCAATTCGGCCAGTGGGCCGATGAATGGCTGATGGAGTTTATTTTAGATAAATGTGAGGCGATGCATTTTGGCAAATCGAATCGGGACAGGAACAACACAATTAATGGTACGGCATTGGGGAGAGTTATAGAACAAATAATTCTGGGAGTACAGGTTCATAGCTCCTTGAAAGTGGAGTCACAGGTGAACAGGGTGGTGGAGTAGGCCTTCGGCATGCTTGGTTTGGTTGGTCAGTTCATTGAATACAGGAGTTGGGACGTCTTGTTGAAGTTCTGCAGGACATTAGTAAGGCCACACTTGGAATATTATGCACAGTTCTGGTCACCTTATTATAGAAAGGTATTATTAAACGAGAAAGAATGCAGAAAATATTTACTCGGATGCGACCAGGACTTGATGGTTTGAGATATAAGGAGAGGCTGGATAGACTGTTTTTTTTTCCTCTGGAGCGTTGAAGCCTTAGGGTTGAGCTTGTAGAGCTCTATAAAATAATGAGGGGCATAGATAAGGTAGGTGGTCAAAATATTTTCCCAAAGGTAGGGGAGTCTAAAACTAGAGGGCATAGGTTTAAGGTGAGGGGAGAATTACAAAAGGGTCCAGAGAGGCTTTTTATTTCACTTACAGGATTGTGAGTGTCTGGAATGAGCTGCGACAGACAGTAGTAGAGGCGGGCATAATTTGGTCTTTTAAAAAGCATTGGGAAAGTTGCATGGGAAAGATGGGTATAGAGGGATATAGGCCAAATGTGGGCAATTGGGACTAGCTTAATATTAAAAACTGGGCAGCACGGACAAGTTGGACCGAAGGGCCTGTTCCATTCTGTAAACCTCCATGACTCTATGACATTAGTGCAAAAGGCAAGGTTTTATTATTCATAACCATGTTCAGCCAGAACTACCAAGTGGGTGGTGGATCTCCACTCCTTCCAAATGATACAACATCACAGATGCCCGTATTCAGCCAATTCGATTCACTCCTTTGACATTAGGAACGACTGAAGGCAGGAAACAATGCAAAGCCCCTGACAACATTCCAGGAATAATGCTGAATACATGAACTCCGGATCTAGCCATGCCCCTTTACCAAGCTGTTCCAGTCCAGCTAAATCTAACTAGCAAAGTGGAAAAATTGCCCGTTTCCGTCCTGTACACGAAAAAAGGAAGGTGATTCCCAGCCATTTTTATTATTGTTTATGCACGAATGGGCCAGGATTTATTGCCAATCCTTATTTGCCCTTGAGCTTGCTAAGAGTGGATCTCGAGTCTCATGTACTTCACACCAGGTAAAGGCGATAGATTTCTTTTACTGGACCAGATGTATTTTTATCACAAACTACAATGATTTTTGTTGATCATTAGACTTTTAATTCCAGATATTTATTGAATTCAAATTTCATCATGTGTCATGGTGCGATTTGAACGTTGGTTTCCAGAGCGTTGGCATGCCTCTGAATTGCTCATCCAGTGATAATACCACAGCGCCACCACCTCCCTACCTCGTAAGTCCACTCTCAAAACCATTTAATAATCTGGAATATAAACCTACTCTCAGCAATGGCGAGTAGACAAATCAATGATGACAGCCATGAAGACAGTGACTTTACAGAACAGGACGGCCCTAGATTATTTGTGAGCTGAAAAAGTTGGGACATGTGCGATAATAGGGTCTGAAAGCTGCACATACATCCCTGAGTATTCTGAGGGAATTGGTAGTTTAGTGGATCATGTCCAAAAGGAGGTGAAGAAGTTTAAGAACCAGATTCTTGGGGAATTTTTGGTTGGGTTTAGTTTGGTATGGTTTGGTTGGATGGTTAGGAGAAATAGGTAAGTCCCGAGTACATGGGTTAATCGTATTTTTGGCCGTTATCGTTACCCTATGTCTGCTATTTGCCATGATAAAATGTTGCCATGCATGGCGTGGAAATGCAGTTATTCCAGGAGTTGCAGCGACTATGATGATAATAACAACTCCAGAACTCTCAGAGAATGCAGTCAACAAGGAAATTGAGAGACTTCACAAGATTCGGTTAGATTGAAATTGTTGTCCTTGACAAGGACAAGAGGAGGGCATGTAGAAAGATAGAAAAAAAAGTGCCAGCACTAGATTGCCAGATTCTGCTAGGGTTTTTTGTTTAATCAAACTTAGATGTAGAATTCACGTTATCAATGAGGACCAAGTTTGTTTGTAATTGTAATTAGGTGTTTAAAATACTTTGTACTTTTAAAGGTACGTTTAATACCTTTAATTAGCCCATAAATAAAGATATATCTTCTGTACATTTTTAGAAGTTAAACGAAGAAACTTAGATGCACAGTTACAGAGTGTCCTTTCATACTAAACATATGTTAGATACATTCCTTTTAAACATCCAACTGTTGGAATTACAAGGCCATAAAGAACACTTATTGCCTTACCAGACCCCTTATCAGAAACAACTGATACAAGAGTGAGTTTTAGTGAGGCTGCCTTCACAGTTTCTAATCAAAACAGAGTCAGAAAGACATTAATGTCACAGCTAACGGAAGAGTTTTGGTTGGGGACTTAATGGGAACTGACAATGCTTAATGAAAACATGATGACACCCCTCGAAATTGTAGGTAGTGATACAAAGGTCAGTCATTGAATTGATAAGCAATGTATACACGTATTTCATTATGTTGGCAATGAACAAACCCATCAGGGCTATAATCAGGGAATATCCTGAAGGCAAGTTGAGTTGACCATTTCCCTTAGAGATTCAGTTAACTTCACTGACGAGGCCATAAAATGCTAATGGCTTTTGTAAACCCCCTTTCTCAATTAAAGGATGCCCATGTGAAACAGTTGCAGTGAAGATATTTTGTGAGGCTGCTATCAAAATAGAGACATAATGTCTGACTAAGATGTTGTGCCTGCCGCACAGTCTGTTTTAAACCTTATACCATGGACATAGAACTGTGAGTAGACGTCTTGTTAGTACAACCAATATTTATTTAAAACACATAATCAATAATCACCCATCCACCCAACAATAAGTTATCTTACAGAAAATACTAAAGGTCAAGTCCAATACGAGACCTTGACTTAGCTTTGCGTGACTGGCAAGTACCCAGGCAGATATTGGCCTTTATCTGTGCGCTGGTCTCGGTCGTCCTCTGTGTAGTCTGGTTCTTTGGTCTGGTCTGGCACTCTGGCTCTGGTCTCCTTTCCTTCTAGGGTGTGTTGGCTCTCCTCGTTCTGATCGTTGCTGGCGACGGTCACAGTTGTTGTAGCTCGTTCGTGGGGTCAGAGAGAGAGAGAGAGATTCTTGGATGCACAGCACATTTTATACACCGTTGGGTTTCGCGCCCCATTTGGCCATTGCCAATCAATCGATCAGGACTTGATCATCCTGATCGATAAAGTCCAATCGGGTGCTGCCACACCAATCAACTCCGGAACTCTCAGAGAATGCAGTAGACAAGGAAATTGAGAGACTTTACAAGATTCGGTTAGATTGAAATTGTTGTACTTGACAAGGACAAGAGGAGGCCATGTCTGTAGGTGCTGGGGGCACGTAGAATATACACCTCCCTCCCAAATAAGGGGTTACGGCACCCCTATGTCTGGTAAATAACCCAGTTTGACCAGAAAGTCCCTTTTGTCCTGGAGATGACCCATATCCTGTGTATTCACCGTCTGGGTTGCAGCCTGTTTATCTCTGTCTTTAAAGCTGCAGCCTGTCGTTTTATACTTGCCCAATTGTCCCAGAGTGCTTTACAAATCGCCATTTTAGATGGCCCGTTTGGCCACATTCCCCCGTTTGATCCTGAATGCGGAGCGTGATGGATCACAAACTCAGGACCAGTATCTTTCAGGAATTCCCCAGTCACTCAACAGTCAAGCAAGGCCCAGGTATTGGCATGCACAGTAATAATACATAACTACAACATATTGACATTCCAGAAGCTACAGACAACATCACTCTCCAAATAGAAACAACCACATATTCTAAACACCATTATTTCAATAAGATAATTGCCCACAAATACAGACAATCCCATATTCATAGACCAGTATTACAATAAGCTAATTATAAACCAACATTCAAACAAAGCTCACAATACAGCATTCGTAGATCGGAGGCACATTTTGGTATTAGGATTTCCAACGTCTCATCAGTACAAATCGCAAAATGGCAGGCTTCCTGTAAACATTGATCTACTGAATTAGAGGGGACCATGGATCAAGGGCGGACCCTACGTCCTGCCTCCAGGTGATCCTCTTGTCCCATTGGCTGGATTGGACTGTGAGGACGATTAGGTATACCAGGGTGAACAAAATCAGTAATACCGCCAGGTGTGACATTATGTGAACAAATGGATCGATTTGGATGTTTGAGCCCCAGTTCCAAAGGTCATCCCACCAAGAGGTGACTTTAATTTCTTTAATTCTCCTTTCCACCTCTGGGTCTGCTGTATTATTTTGGTGAAGGTTCTGTGGGCTGTAGCCATTTTTACCTGAATCAGGTTCAACTCCTCTGGCAGGGGTTTTAGGCCTGTGTCATATTTCTCATGGTACTCCCCTAGAATCTGTCGGAGCTCGTCAGTAGCGTTCACACCTACACTGTCTCTTTTATGGATGTCTGTTAGACAAATGAGGCCCACCCTGGCTGGTATGCCTGGTTTGATGCAGAATATAGTGTTAGTAATGTTACAATGTGTCGCACCATACTGATATTGTTTCAGGGAGGTGGTGAGACAGTACCTCCCTGCTCCCTTGTAAGCTATCGAGTTATGTGTGTGTCCAGGCTACGAGTTTTACTGAGCAATTTAGACTTGTGTTTATTCTGAAACCACAAGTGCATGCTCATTTAAGTAAATTGGGTACGGGCATGCGATTATTTTGTCAGTTTGCTGACATTTGTCAAGAGTAGTGCCTATTAGCCTCCCTTCTTTCTCCACTGCGTACGGTAAAGTGCCATCGTACCCTATCCAGATATCTTCATGGATAGTCCCTTTATTTTCCACTTCAAAGACCCTCAGTCCGACCCGGTCGTCAGTGATTATGGGGAGCCCTAATATCATTCCCAGGGCTTTCCCTGGAGTCCCTTTGCAGACGTCATTTAACCAGACTTTGGTCAACTGTTGCATCTGGCAGCCAGATAACTCAGGGTGTTTCTTACCCGTAAATAGGTGTTCCATCTGTTCGTCACTGATCCAAAATGGAACCTGTCCACTGCGTACCTGCTCTAGGTTTTCCCTTAGCTGTTCTATCGTCCACTGTCCATATGCACTACATAAAGTACGGTTCTGTCGTCGGTCTTCATCCTCTAATTTTTTCCTGATAATATGATTTATTGCCTTGGCATGTCCTTCTAATACAGCTCCATGTGGCTGCTGCTACGTTCCCAGTCAGTTCCCCTTCAGCATCTAGCTGATTTTGATCATTGATAGAACTTAGTGTCTGTTTAACCTGCTGGGTCAGAACCTCAGGTTTATTGTCCAGGTCAGCTAAATCAAGGACGTTGATGGTTGCTACCCCTGCCCGTATGCTGTGGCCATGTCATTGACTAACTCCCTCTTGGATCTTTCCTGTCTTTCTTTCATTCCTATCTTCCATCCCAACAGTCTGCGAGTCAAGTGAAGGTATGATCTCTTAAATTGGGGAGACCACCACTCTGGCAGTTGGGTCCCAGCTATATCCACCACCACAGGTGCCAATTCGTAGTGGATGTGGTCATGCAATGTTTTCCCGGTGTGTTTTAGTATCAATCCATTTTGTGGTCTGGGGGTGGCTTCAGGACAAATCGAGTGGAATGGGTCTGGGGTTGGCTTCGGCCCAGTTGTTATTTCTTACAATGCAAAAGTCCCCTCTATGAGTATCCCGGGGCACCGCTGCCCAAACTCTAATCCTTTCTCTGGGGTGTTGGCCAGACATCCAATTTCAGGGCATCCGTTATTTGAAAATCCCCACCAATCCACTGCTATGGTGACAGTCAGATAACATTCAGTTGAACTGCCATTTGTTTTTTTGTTTACCAGCCACTGGTTGTTACATCCAAACATTATACTCTAATCGGGGTGCACCCAGAACACACCCTACTCACATTCCACTGCGTCAGCTGGGGCAAGCCACAAATAACCGGGATACCACAAGTTCATCTTGCTTGGAGTGTCCTGTGTGCTTATCCCGATGATGAATCCGATGAGGTAGATCGGAGGTTGCATCTCTGTCGTCGTCCGTCGCTGTCCTGAGGAGATCAATGTAATTTCTGCTGTTATCGCATCCAATATTCGATGTATATACTTATATTTAAACTGTCCATGCCCCACTCCTTTTTTTTTGAACACTTATTGACAGTGGTGTGGTCAGGAGGACCCGAGTATATCAATTGTCACTTGCATGTCGTAGTTTTTTTAAAAATTCTATTTGTGGAGCACTACGCAGCAAAACATTTTTGTTCAGATCGATAAATAGACGAGCCGTGAGGTGGTCGGAAAAGAGCTTATTTAACTGGCCAGTAAAATCAAGGGGCCAGTTTTAGCCTAGCAGCAGTCACCATTAACTATAGGGATTCGAATCGCACTGGAGTCGGTCTGTAATGACCTGAAGAGGTGTGCATTCTATAAGTGTGTTGGAGTTTGAAGGTGAAATTGTAGAATTTAGCACAAGTGCCTCGAAGAGTTGAAAATGTAGGCCTTTGACATTAGGGGCAAAGAGACAGCCTTCCATCATCAGAACATTGAAAATAAAATTCTCAGTGTAACTTGGAACGCTAAGGAGCCCGGTTAAGAGCAGCTGCATATTGTACCAGGCTTTTGCACTGTAAGAGTTTTGTTTGTTTTTCATTTCCTGTTTAAAATGTAGCCCAATCGCCTTGACATTTTTAAGATTTAGCACAGCCGCCTTAATGGCGTTAGAAATTAGCACAGCCGCCTCAATGACGTTAAAATTTAGCATAGCTGCCTCAAAGATTTGTATAGGTGGCTTAATGATGTCTCAATTAGACAAAGGTGGCGAAAGAGCACGGCATCGTATTGTATAGATAACCTGGTTAATCGTAATAGCAGTATACAAATTAGTCGGGAGATGAGTTGGTTGTACTTAACCGTGGACATTTTAGTGTCATCGGTCACGATGGATCGGCAGGTTGCGGGGTTTTTTTTTCAGTGGGTAATTCCATCAGAGATTCTTGTACCTTGCATTGGTCTGTACTGTAGGCTGAATTTCATAATTTGGAGCAACTCAGATTCCTTCATTCAACATTTCCGTTAACCAATTGCCCAACAGAGACTCATCTTCAGAATCATTCGGCTCATGGGGCTCCATTATTATCTGCTCACCTGGTTTTCATATCGTGTCTGTTCGTTGGACTGCATTATGGTGTCTGCGTTTGAATCAGGGTTCAGGAGTCCTTCATCTTCGTGTTCCAGTCTAATTAATCAATGTGTCTGGTCCCTTATCCATGTGGGCGATGCAGCATCGGGTTTCCCAATCAAAATAACCCGGTGTCGTTTGGTCAGGGCCTCACTGTTGGGTTCGGGGCTGTTAAGGCTTATGTTTATGGGAGAATCCATAATGCTGGAGGGCCGACATCTGGCGAGTCGCGCCTGTCCTCTAGGGTGCACAAGTCTCCTGTTATGTCTGGGTCGGCCAGTACCCCTAGGGGCATTTCAGGTGTGGACGAGGCTCTGGGCTTTAGCATGGTAGGGTTAAGGGCCTGGTCTGAACCTGAAAGTGGATGAGAAGGTGTCCGAGGAAATACATTTCCTGGTTGAGGACGTTCCGGTCACCCAGTGTCATCCTCCCCTATCTCTAATGTGAGATGGTGGAAGTGATTATTCTGAGTCCCGTAAGCTTTCAGTTGATTGACGTGGAACCAACCAGTTTTCCCGTTGGCGATCTGGACTTCGTACACTGAGGGGCTTATTTTGGCGGTGATGGTGTGTGGACCTGAATATCTCGGAGACAAGAAAAAACTGGGGTTGTGGAGCGAAATCATTACCTGCTGGCCAACCGTACATTCTACTGTGTACACCCTTTTATCGAAATATGCCTTGCTCTGTTTCTTTTTAACTCCTAATTGGAAAGCGGCGGCTAACTGGGCTGCTTTCATGTTTTTGGTTATCTGCTGGACGGCTTTCTCGTGCGTGAGCGCCCTGATAGCAGGCTAGTTAAGCCAAACCCCAATAAATATTCAGCTCCCCTCATAGGTCGGCCAGTCATTAATGTGTGTGTGGAGGGTGGGGGGGGGGCGGGGGGGGAGGGGGGTTGGCGGTGTGAATCCAGCAGAACTGGAAACAGTGTTACGACCATCATGAGGGCAAAGGGACGTACTGTATCCCATGTTGTGTTGTTTTGCTGCACTGTCTTTCTAATGATCCCTTTTAGCGTTCGGTTCATGCGTTCTGTGATTCCACTGGGTTGTCTGTGGAAGGCGATATGGAATTTCTGCTTGATGCCAAACATAGGCATAACGTTCTGCATCACCCGCCCGGTGAAATGTGTTCCTTGGTCGGACTCTATGCTGCGGGGAAGACCCCATCGTGTAAACACCTGCTGAGCTAATATCTTTGCGGTGGCCTTAGCTGTGTTGGATCTAGCGGGGAATGCCTCGACCCATTTGGTGAAAGTGTCTATTATTACGAGGGCGTATTTAAATCCATTCCGACATGGTGGTAGTGGGCCGATATAATCATTTTGGAGATTTATCCTGGGCGTGTGTGCCTTAGTTCCGCTTTTCTGGCATACCTATCGGGGTTGTTCTGGGCACAAATTAAACAATTGTCGATATATTGGGCAACGTCATTGTGCAGTTCGGGCCACCAACATATTTATTTTAATCGCTCGGTTGTTGTATCTATGCCCTGGTGCCATGCCCGTCAAGGTACTGATCGATGAGCTGATTTAAGTCCTGGTAGGGATTACGTATGTGCCTGCCTTTAATATCAAACCATCCTGAATCTATATTTTGTCCTTCCATTTCTCATATGGGGCTGGGTAGACTCCTTCTAAAATTTGCTTTCCGGAACTATCTGTGTGCTGCGCCTGGGTCAGGTCGGCTATATTAGTTTGGCAAATGGTCACAGCGTTTACTCGCTCTCCTACAGGTGGCTGCCAAATCTGTTCCGTACGAGCACCGGACGTGGCTAGTGCATCAGCCTTACAGTTATCAGGTGGGGAGGTCCTATGGTGGCTTCTAACCTTAATAATTCTATACGTGCACCCTTCGGTGGCCTGCAAAATGTATTTTAAGAAGGGGGCTGACGGTAGGGGCTTTCCGTCCGCAGATACGAAACCTCTGGCTTCCCATAACGGTAGGACCTCAGTCAGGCTGTTGCACACTTACATGCTATCGGAGTGTATGTTGGCGGGATTGGATATAGGTCTGGGTGACTCACTACGTATGCGACTGCTGCTAGTTCGGCAGCTTGAGCCCTCATATGGCTGGGCAGTTTGAGTGCGAGTTCTATGAGTGGCTGTCCCTGTTGATTTTCCACATAAATACCACATCCTGTGATTCTGGTCCTATTCTCTATGGTGGATGAACTGTATATATAAATTCTCATGGCTGAGTCTATCCGTTGGGTGGCTTTGTGTTTTGTCCCGGATCGTGTCTCCTGTTGTTTCGGGATAAACGGACCTATGGGGTCCTTTGTGGCTATAACCTGAAACTCATGCGGATCTCCCCCATAATTTAAATTATCTGCCAGGCACGTGGGCACTTTGGTTCTCTTTACAGTGATGTCACTACCCTGCCGTAGTAGTGTCCAACGGGCAGCACGGACCTGGCTTACTGAGCCGTCTTTAAGGCGGCCATCCAGCAGAAGCTGGGTTGGGGTGTGTTCAGTGAGAAGTTATTGGGTTCAGTCCGGTGATCTAGGCGAAATGCTGCACGGCCCAAAATCCCACGAGCAGGTGTCGTTCACACCCGGAGAAGCCCTGTTCGACTGGGTCCAATACACATGTGGCATAGGCTACTGGGCCTGGTCTACCTTGTCTTTCTTGTAATAATACTGCTGAAAGTGTGTGGTCGTTGGCTGCAACTTCTAAGGTGTATGGTAGATCTGGGTCAGGGACTAGTAAGGCTGGCGCTGTGGCGAGGGCGCGCTTTAAATCGGCTACTGCAGTTATGTGCTGTGCAGCCCACTTCTCTGTCGCGTTTTTCTTTAGCATTTTGGAAAGTGGGGCTGCCTTGGTGGCGAAGCCATCTATATGGTTCTGACAGTACCCTACTAGACCTCGGGAAGATCGGAGGGCACTCACATCTCGGGGCAGTGGGAGGTGCACTATGGAGTCTATCATTTTCTGTTCAATCTCCCTCTTCCCTTGGGAATCACTGTACCGAGGTATATAACCTTGGGTTGCAAAATTTGAGTCTTTTTCGGGCTGACTTTGCAGCCCAATGAGTGGAGTAGTGCGAGTAATTCATCCAGCAATGTTATCTGCTCCTCTTTAGTGTTAGTCTGTAACAATAAATCATCTACATATTGGACCAAGCACTCGGGTCGGAAAAACTCTTCTCGCCTGGTAGCTAGTCGCCTGTGGAAGATGGACGGGGAATTATGGAAAACCTGTGGTAGGCAACTCCAATTATATTGCTTTCCCTGGAAGGTAAAGGCAAAATTGTACTGGCAAGACGGTTTTAAACGGATGGACCAGAAGCTGTTACGAATGTCGAGTACTGTGAAAAACTTTGCCTGGGCTCCCTGTCTCATCATGGATACGGGGCTTGTGGCGACTGTGGGGGCCGTGAGTGGGGTAACCTTATTTAATTCCCGATAATCGACCGTTAACCTCCATAATCTATCTATCTTCTTCACAGGCCATATTGGCGCAGTATTTGTGGATGCCACTCGTCTCAACACCCCGTGCTGTAATAGACTATCATTTACTTTGGCCACCTCCCCCTCTGCCTGTCTGGGGAAACCATATTGTCTCTGTGGTTTCGGATCCGGCCCTTCAATTAACACCTCTCCAGGTATCTGGCCACAATCATGCTTATGCCGCGCAAACACCCCATTGTTTCTTTGAAGCACCTCCCTGATGACTGGATCACTGCTAGTCGTTCAGGGATCAAACCAGGATTCCCCTATTGTGTTCACCCTATTTGCATATGTCCCGACTGGAATGATTGATGGCGCTCTGCTAATCGTAGCCATCTGCTAAATGCATGAATCAGCTGATCAAATGAAAGATTACATTTATTCGTGTAATCGGAGCCAAGGATGTCTTCTGCGTCTGAGGGAAGGTCAACTAACACCACCGGATGGTCACACACCATGTTACCTCGGCGGACCTGTACAGGGACTGTAATGCATCTCTCCTGCATGTGTCCTGTGAAGCCACTGAGTCTAATTGTGCCTGTAGATGGCCAAGGGATGTCTGTTTTTAATTTTGATACATTCAGGGTAGTTCGGGAGCGAACTAAAGGAATTCTACGAGGTGACCACTATCCTCGCCGTTAACTAGGGGTCTCCCTACGCTATCCCACCTGGTTCTACAGACCCAGGTTGGGGAGGCCGGGCACTGTCAACCTAGGGTTCCATAGGCGGGGACAGTTGGATACAGTGATGGGCTCATGCATACAATATGCATGGGGTGACGGGGAACTTCTATCGGTTGTGGCTAGTACTCTCCTCATACCTAGGAGCTGGCCTAACTGGTGTAGCCGGTGGTCCTGGTAGTCTCGGGGATCGTGTGGCGGGCGTCTCCTACAATCTCGGGCGAAGTGTCCTGGCTGCCCGCAATTAAAAATGTCCCTCTATCTCTCCCCGGGGCTGCTGTGTAAGGTGGAGCTGTACCTCCCTGGTGTTGCTGATCTGCTCTACTCTTGTTTCTCCCTACTGGACCCTGACTAGCCCTCATCGGAAGCATTCTCGCCTCCCTTTCCGACCGTGACATTGGGGCTCCCTGAACTTCCTGTTCCCAGACTCGAGCTAAGCTTTGGAGAACCCATGCTTCAGTGTGTGTGGTCTCTGCGGGGTCAAAATTAGCACAGGCTTACTTGCCTTCCTCTGTGGTGTGCGAGACTAATGTCCGAGCCCATTTGGATAAATCAGTTTCATTTAATCTAGCCCGATCCAATTCCCCATATACTCCCGTGAAGTGGATCCACAAACGATCAGCAAAGGCAGTCGGATGTTCCCCTTTCCTCTGTCTACATTTATTTAACCCATCTAAAGGATCGCCTTTATTAAATCCTACCGCGTTCAATATCGCTTCCTAAATTTTGTTTAGGATTCCTTCCCCGACATTTTGAGGGGCTGGCAGGGCAAACCGTGCCGACTTGCTTAAGCACATGACTATCAGCTTTACTTCTTCCCTTTCATCTAGCCCATGCGTTATCTTCTGCTGCCGAACATCCTCAAAGAAACTGTGTGGATCAGCCAATGGCTCAAAGGTTGTAACTTTATTTGCGATTGCGGACAATTGTGCCTCTGGAAACAGGGTCGTGTATGTAACAGCTGGGCCCTCAGACTCTCCTAAACGAAGTTCAATCGTCACTGGGTGCATCAGTACTGGAGGTGAATCCGGGGGCGCGGTGGGTATGACTTCCCCTGGGAAAGATGGTGGTGGACCCCAATCCTCGGTTCACGTAAAGTAAAGTCGAGCATTCTCCTTTAACTCTCCCCAATCCGGATTCTCTATCTCCTCTTCCTCTACTGTCCTGAAGGTACACATATATCCGTTTTGAACCGATAATAGGGATTCCAGCTGTGAAATTTCTCGCTGGCATTTGGAGTAGTCAGCGGTTGCCTGTCTCTGTTCTTTACTGGCTTGATGTAGATCTTTTATTGCCGCCTGCAGATCAGCGCCCTTAGCTTCCAATCGTGCTACTGCCCACTCGGTTTCACCTTTGGCCAAGACAGCGTGCTGGGCGTCTTGGTAGGCTCTCTCATACTGGGTTTGAAAATTGCCCAGACATAATACATTTGCCTGGTTGGCTCTCTTTTATTCATCTACCTCTCTATCCTTTTCAGCTCTTATTTGCTCTATCCTCTCCTGCTGTTGTTCCTTTAGTTTCTTAATCTCCTCCTCCTTTTCCTCCTATGCCTGCTTCGATTCCTTCAGTTCCTTACGAACTTTGTTTAATTCATTTTCGTTTCCTAGCAGCTATCCTAAGCAGCTCACAATGGCAGTCGCTTTCTCACATTTGCCTGCCCGTTTTCCCTGAACTTTCCTTAGATCGTTCCAATACTTCTGCCCTTGGGATCCCAGTCCCGTCTCAGTATTGACACAAGATTCTGCCCATAGGGGCCACCCTTTCTTCTTAATATATTCCCTGATTTTTGTTTCCCATATGGCACACTTCTCTGTCTCTGTGCTGTTTCCTGCCATTCTATATTCAACAGCAAGTGGCAGGGAGTTGATCGGACTGCGGGTACGGCTTTGGGCTATTTTCGGGCCCTCATCCCTCTGGATTCTAATGCAAACCTACGGAGTTTACCCTATCCTCCTCGTTAGTAACAATGCATGCACAATAAACAATTTCCCAAAAGCAGTTACTTGTCCAATAAGGAGTTTACACCTGTTGGCTCTGAGTTTTAAAAAGTCGTTCAATATAGGTTCTGTGGGATTCGATATCAGAGCAACAAAGTTACTTCTTGTTGATGTCCTGGCGGAGTCACCAATTGTTGTGCCTGCCGCACAGTCTCTTTTAACCCTTATATGGAGGACAAAGAACTGCGAGTAGATTTCTTGTTAGTACAACCAATATTAATTTAAAACACACCATCAATAATCAACCACCAAACCAACATCAAGTTATCTTACAGAAAATACTAAAGTTCAAGTCCAATACGAGACCTTGACTTAGGTTTGCGTGACTGGCAAGTATCCAGGCAGATATTGGCCTTTATCTGTGCGCTGTTCTCGGTCATCCTCTGCGTAGTCTGGTTCTTTGGTCTGGTCTGGCACTCTGACTCTGGTCTTCTTTCCTTCTGGGATGCGGTGGCTTTCCTCGTGCTGGTCGCTGCTGGCGATGGTCACCGTTGTTGCAGCTCGTTCGTGGGGTCAGAGAGAGAGAGAGATTCTTGGTTGCGCAGCACCTTTTATACACCATTGGATTTCACGCCCCTTTTGGCCATAGCCAATCAATCGATCAGGACTTGATTACCCTAATCCGTAAAGTCCAATCGGGTGCTGCCACACCAATCTCTGGCTGTGTCCCCAACGGTCTGTACGTGCTGGGGGCACGTAGAATACACATATCCCTCCTAAATAAAGGGTTACGGCGCCTCTATGTCTGGTAAACAACCCAGTTTGACCAGAAAGTCCCTTTTGTCCTGGAGATGACCCATATCCTGTGTATTCAGACGTCAGGTTTGCAGCGTGTTTATCTCTGTCTTTTAGGCTGCAGCCTGTCGTTTTCGCTCTTGCCGATTTGTCCCGGAGTGCTTTACAAATCGCCATTTTAGTTGGCCTGTTTGGCCACAAAGAGACTAGAGGACAGGCTTAGGAATGATACACTGGGGTATCCCACGAGGTATCGTGATCTCGTACATCAGGGTGGTTCAGTATTTTCATTTTATTGGATCAGTACTTAAAGTTTGTAATTTGTAACACTTTTGATTGGATTGTGCCCAACTGACTGCGAGCTGCAGAATTGGATAAACCAGGATGATTTTCTTTGGTCCGGTGGAATGGTGCCTTTGACCCATTGTGTCAAGACCGTCCCCTTACTAGCAAGTAAATAAAGACAATCTGTCTGTTAAGTATATTGTGTTTATGTGTGTTTGTGTTAAAGTCAAACTCAGAAGTCGAGATTTCGACAAACCGAATATTTCGCCACACTTTTGAACAGTTCTCTGAACTTGGACTGGACCACGACATAATAAATGTGTTTGTATCGCAATTTAAATCCACCAGCATATATCTGATTTTCACAAAGATTTTCAAGGAATCATTGTAATATTTGTGATTGACTCCTGCACCAGCAAAGCAAAACAACTTGATTCCATTTAAAATCCATTGAAATATGAGACTGCCGGAAAAGGGAATAGCAAAATCACGGACTTCCTTCTGCTCTCCACCTCTGGGTCACTGCGATTCTCTCCCTGGCTCTGACCCCCCCAGCCCGTTACGGACTCGACTCCTCACTGAAATACACCTGACTGTCACAGCATTAAGTGTAGTGAACGGGAGCAATGTTGTAAAAATTCTATCAAATAAATTAAATGCCACCCAAGATCAGTATAATAGCTTTGCTTGTCATCACGGAACCAGGGAACATTATCACTTACCTCTCCAAGTTCAGGTCTGAATAGACCAGGATATCTTTTAAACAGAGTAGAGTTCAAGTCGTTGAAAGAACAGCAACTGCAGTTTTCTCGGTGCAATATTTTGTTTCAATCTTCTGGCAACAAATGGCCTCAAATCTATCAAAGGAGAAAACGACAATGAACCCGAAAGAACGTTCCGTTGCTGCATAAATCAGGATGACGACAACACTGCAAACAGGGGCGATGCCCCAAAAAGATGACAGCAAATAATAAGAACTGATTCCTAAGAGTATGACAGCGTTGATGACGACTAGCAGATCTGCCATTGCCATGGCCACCATGGAGCGAGTGGTGAAAGTGGAAAGGCTGCACGACCCCCAGGTCACGACTGCAATCGCCACTACATTTAACTGTAAGAGAGAAAACGAAAATGTAACTAGAAATTATGGTTTACCATTCAACTTCTGTCGCAGCATATGTTGATTTAAAGTTTAGAATGCAAACGAAATTCACTCACCAATATAAGCATAACACAAACTTGCCCACTATTAGCTACAGTGGAGACACGTTACAAGTGGAAGGAAACAACCTGCTTCAATTATTTAAAGTGCCTAGCAGCCTCTGATTTTCATAACGGCTAAGGCTCTAACTGGTCATTCTTCGCAGGCCTGGGTCAATGGGACAGCTAAATATGTTACACACAATTATAAGGATAAGCAGGGTGCCCTCACCTCTTTGTGGCTTGGAAAACATGGCCCACACTTCCATCACATCCAACCTCTGCTCCCCTTTCCCAGACACCTTGCAGCTCAGGTTTATGCGAATCATAGAATCGTACAGTTTAGAAGGAGACCATTCGGTCCATCGTCTGAACAGACCACATCCCCACCCAGGCCCTGTCCGCATAACCCTATGCATGATCCTAACTACTCTTCCTGACATTAAGGGTCAATTTAGCACGGCCAATCCACCTAACCTGCACAACTCGGTAACCCAACCACACCAACAGAGCACCACTGCTTAATAGAATGTGTTACGCCATCATCAATCTCAGGAATGTTTAAGACGTCTGGCTTCTCACCAGCCAACTGCATCACACCTGCACCTTTCATATCTTTAACTGGGAGTTGGCTATTCTGCCCTTCTTTAACTTGTGTGAGCAGAACCTTATTGATCAAGTAGTTCCCGACATGGTGAAACATTGGAAGATTATATCTATAGCATCTGCTATGTACTCATCTGATTCTTTCTAATGCATTGGGATTGACATAGTATAGTCCTGTGATTTGGCATTGTGCACTGTTATTAATTCTCCACGATTCAGGTTTTTTTGTTGGCACACTAGTTAGCACTGCTGAATCTCTGCGCCAGGGACCGAGGGTTGACTCCCAGCTGCGATGACTGTCTATGGGATGCGCTGGTTTCCTCCCACAGACAAAATACGTGAAGGTTCAGTGTTTTGGCCATGCTAAATTCTATCCCAATGTACCCCAACAGGCGCCGGGGTGTGGCGATCAGGGGATTTTCACACTGCAGTGTTACTGTAAGCCTACTTGTAACACGAACAAATAAACCATTAACAAAATGACTGAGCTCCAAGTGCTTATGGATTTCAGTGGGCCCACACTTGCTGAGCAACAGCCCTGGCTTGCTTTAATGTTTTCGTTTTCACATGATAAACAGATTAATCGCAACACAGGCCGCTCTGTCAAAGGGACATCTGGAATCGAGACGGTGGGTCTATTCTCTACCCACAGAGGCTGTGAACCTGCTGAGAGTTTCCAGTGTTTTCTGTTGATATTCAAAGGACTATCCTCAGCCATTTCTGCCAACTTCAGCATGACGCCAATACTCAACACAGCTTCCCTTCGCCCCCGCTGTCAGCATTCCACAGGGACAATTCGTTCTGGGATACGCTGGTCCACTCCTCCATCACTCCCAAGTCCTCACCCACTGCCCACGGCATCTTCCCATGCAATCGTAGAGGGTGTAACACCTGCTCCTTTAACTCCTCCCTGATCACCGTCACAGGTCCAAAACATTCCTTTGAGGTAAAGCAGTGGTTCACAAGCACCTCCTTCAAACCGGTCTATTGCATTCGCTGATTCCACTGCAGTCTACTCTACATCGGAGAGACAAAATGCAGACTTTGTGACCACTTTTCTGAACACACTCAGTCCGTCTGCAAACAGGACACAGACCTTCTGGTCGCTTGCCACTTCGACACACCAACCTGCTCTCCTGCCCATATGTTCGACCTCGGCCTTTTGCAATGTTCTATCGAACCCCAACGCAAAGTGGAGGAACAGCACCCCACCTTGCGTTTGGACACTTTAAAGCCTTCCGGACTGTACATTGAGTTCAACGACTTCAGAGGATGAACTCTATCCTCCACCTTCACCCCATTTCCATTTATTTTATTACATTTCAAGTCTTATCAATCATCCATTTTAATCGTCCTTCTTTTTCCATTCTATATTTTCACTTATGCAACGCAGCTCTCCTTCACTGCAACTGCCACATTCTTCAGGCAATCCTTTAACAATCCGTGCCTGTGTTCTGCCATTCCCGCATTCTAGTCACTTAACACCTCTTAGCACCTTCCCAGCCTTCTGCATCCTCGTTTACATTACTTTTGTTCAATTCCACCCCCAAACCCGTCCCTCATTGAATACATTTCTGCTGATTCTCTTTGCTCTCAGCTCTAACGAAGCGTCATCTAGCCTCGAAACATTGGCTCTATTCTCTCCCCAGATGCTGTCAGACCTGATGAGACTTTTCAGCAGCATCCGCAGTATTTTGCTGTTACCATGGTTGTTAATGTGAAGATGTGGACCTGTGTCCATCAAGGTTGATAAACCACCTTAATATTCGTAATCTACCTGAAAGTGGCTATTCAGCTGACCAGAGGTCCAATCTGGATGGAAAGGTCTTTATTTAACCTCAGATGCCTCAGTACCAAAATTTAATTCACCACCATCTACATACCAGATCTGCAGTTTGCAGATGACTGCAGAGCCGTTGTCCACAATTAATCACACATTTCCTTTTGCTCCCATCTGGTTTACTTCCTTTTTAAAATCATTTTCCTTTTTCCTGGATTGCTTAAACACATTTTCTGACTGTCACACGATGCATTTCTTCTTTGTTTCTTTTAAGCTTCTCACTATTCTATCACTTCAACCGGCACTTTGCTTGAAAGTTAACAGCCCATTGTAACACCCCAGGTACCCCTTATTCGGGGATGCTAGACTTAGTGGGATCCATCTGGGACACATTTCAAAGACGCAGCTCCTATGAGACAGCAGTGCCAGCCACTGTGCCACAGTGCCGTCCTTCCACCATGCTGTGCCTTCCCCAAAGAACTTCAAGTTATTCTGCCGCAGCAAAAAATAATTATTGAGATCTGATTCTGTTCGGTTAAAGGGGCTTAAGAGTTTACATTTGGCACTATGGCGAAGCGTTAGTTTGAAGATATTTGTCAGTTTGATGATCTTCATTAACTTAAGTGCCTTTATTAGATTTAGGACAGTATCACTTTGGTGGCCCTCATGAGTGTAAGGGACTGCATCAGATTTTCGGGTTGTATCTGTATGACGGGTCATATCGGATTGATCGGAATTTTCCTTTTAATTGTTCGATCCAAAGGTACAAGTTCGTCACTCTTAACAGTTGGAGCATGTTGACTGAATCAGGACATCACAGTGAAGGAAACGAGTGAAAGAAGATGAAATCTTGAGATGGGCCTGATGGTCCTTGAAGGAAAGCTCGATTGCTTTGAGAACAGTGTGCACTTCATTTGGCAAATTAATATTATATCAGACGTGTCAATATTGTGGCGGGTAAATTCAATTTCAGCACTAAATATATTTTGTCATAACAAAATTCAGCACAGTTGTCGCAATCTCTCTCTTAAAAAATACTGAACGGTGTTACAACATAAATATCCCAGTGCAGATCCAAGAGGGTATAAGTTAAAGAAGTTGAAAGTATTTTCCCCCCAAAAAAGATTAACTGTGACAGGAAGGTACAGATCAAATCAAAAAGGACCACATGGAGCTTTTCCATAGTATCAGGAAAATATATTACATGATTCCAGCTGTCATTGGTGTCCCTGGTAAGTTTCTAATATGATTGAAATTGTGTTAATGATGTGCGTATGTGTTTTTCTCTGGTTTTACTCACTGACAGATATCGTTTCATGCTGATCTAGGTCGTGACATTTACAGTCATTCAGTCGATGATATCATTTCATTACCGTTAATCCCCAATTATCTATCTGGTTTTATTTTGTTAATTAAAGTAAACATAAACCTTTTTTTAAACTCAGTCTCCCTGAGTGATCAAGCTGTTGCCTTTAGTGTAATACTGTGCACAGCTGAATCAGGCATCAGTGCAGTTAACTCTCAGACGGAATACATTACTGGGAGTGTATTCACTTGCGGTGAGTGTGGGTCACGAACTAGAAAGAAACTCATGACCCCAGTGATCAGGTATTACTGTTAGCATCTGGCACTGTTGAATTGTGAACGGTGTTACAACATAAATATCCCAGTGCAGATCCAAGAGGGTATAAGTTAAAGAAGTTGAAAGTATTCGCATTCCAACCATTATTCATGTAAATTGAGTCTGTGTCTTTATAAGCTCTGTTTGTGAACAGAATTCCCACTCACCTGAAGAAGGGGCTTAGAGCTCCGAAAGCTTGTGTGGCTTTTGCTACCAGATAAACCTGTTGGACTTTAACCTGGTGTTGTTAAACTTCTTACACTGTTGAATTGTACCAGATGTGTGCCCCAAAGGAGAGTGAAAACAACGTTTCCATTTGAGATCAGCACCTGATCTCTCCATTCCCTAGAATTAACCTATCTTTTGCAAATACGATTTGTGGCAAATGACTAGATCGTTGTTTCCTGTTGAATACTGTGCGTCAATACGTGCATAAAAAACAGAGCAAATGGCATTGTTCCGTTTCCTCCCGAACATTGCCAATATAATCAGATGTGACCTACACAGTGATCATTAAACAGTAGGCTAGCATTCTTACTTCATTCAAATTTCTTGATAAGGATGGTTCTTACAATCATTATATTTAATGAAAATATTTTCTTTTGTTTGTCAATCGCCTTCCCCCAACAAGGCAATTCTCTATGGATCATGAGAGCCGAATCTCATGAACTAAGGTAGTGACCTGTTACCGTCCTTGGACTGACCCGTGTATCATTCCGATTTGGAGATGCCTCTACTTGCACGACACCCCTCACTGGGCTAAGGGCAGCGATTTGTACAGGTTACGCACCTGGAAACTCCAAATGTTTGATCAGGATAATATATCAAATCCTAATAAATTACAGAATGGACGATTAAAATATAATTGAGGAATATTTACCATTCGTCAGGAAGGTGATGGAATATATCGTTGACCGTGCGATCAAGTGACAGTTACTCAGAACTAACCTGCTCACTGACGGCCAGTTTGAGTCGCACGAGGGCCATTCAGCGCCTGAACTCATTGCAATGTTGCTACAAACCTGGAAACATTTCTGTGCAGACGATGATAGGGGTGAGTCATTGTCCTTGGCATTGGAGCCACATGTGACCGATTGTGGCATCAAGGAACCCATGAAAACTTGGACTCAATGGGAGTCAAGGGAAGAAGTCTCCATTGTTGGCAGTCAAAACTAACGCAAAGGGAAGTGGTTGTGGTCATCGGTTGCCAGTCAACTCAACTCTGGGCTATCACTCACTGACCATCCTGACTTGGAGATATGACGCAGTTCCTTCACTGACACTCAGTCAAAATCCATAATCTCCCTCGCTAACAATACTGAGAGTGTAGCTGCACCGAAGGACTTCAACGGTTTCGGGAAGGCGGTTCACCACCTCCTTCTTAACGACAATTAGTGGTCGATAATACATTCTGATCCAGCCAATGATCTCGCATCCTTTGAACAAAAGACAATTATCAACCTTGAGGTTTTATATTGTTTTAATTTAAGGTCGCACTCCTTAGATTAATTCAGCATTATATTAATTCAGCATTCCTCCCTGTTCCTCTCTATTCAGATTGTTCCAAAATGAGCTACGAAAACTGGATTGAAGTGCTCCCTTTCAAAGTTTAACGGCCTCACATCATCTCTTCCATGGGCATTGGGTATGCAGCATACATTTCATAATTAATGTCCTCGCCTGAAGAGAATGCTAGCCCTCCAGCTTCTTACACATAACGCTGGTGCTACTTAGGTAGCATTTCGATTCTGTGAGTGTCGCAGCATCAAGTCTTGTGCCCTGATTTTACTATGGAATATAACAGGAACACAAGCTTTAAGTCTACCTTTACAGGAATGGTGATGAAAACCATGTTTATGACGTCAATCGGAACCATATACTGACTGTTTAGACAATTTAACAAAACACGAATTTAGCAAAAGGAGAGGCGGGATAAACGAGTACGTTTTTCCCCTGGAGCATAGGAGACTTAGGGGTGATCTTACAGAGGTCCATAAAATAACGAGGTGAAAAAATAAGCTCGTCAACATCTTTTCCCAAAAGTACAGGAGTCGTAAACAGGAGGGCATAGGTTTAAGGTGAGAGGGGAGGAATTCAAAAGGGTCCAGAGGGGCGGTTTTTGACAGGCAGAGAGTGGTGAATGCCTGGAACAAGCTACCCAAGGTAGTGGTAGAGGTGGGTACAATTTTGGCTTTTGAAAACATTTAAAATATTACATGGGTAAAATGGATATAGAGGGATATGGGACAAACGGGAACAATTGGGACTAGCTTGTGGTTAAGAAAAGCGTGGCATGGGCAAGTTGGGCCGAAGGGCCTGTTTCCGTGCTGTGAACCTGCATGACACCACCCATACTTCCTTAGAACTATCATGTTTCTCCTCTGCTCTTCCCCAGCTCAACCCCTGCCGCGGACAGCATTCTTAGGAATCGTGGCCAGGTCAGAATTCTGGCTGAACCGCATATCTCTCCCTGTATTAGGAACATTAACGGTTGATGTGATTGTGGAATTTATTCATCTTCTTTAAATGTTCCTCTCTTGTTAGACAAGGATCAATGGACCTATGCCGAAAATAAATCTTCATTGACCCAGCCTCCAACTCTTTACAGGGATTCACGGTCCCTGAAGAGATAAGTGAGTCTTGCATTCCTGTCTTAAATGAGAGCTCCCTTAACTTAAATTTGTGTCCGCTCATTCCTGTTTCTCTCACAGAAACATCCCTTCAGCATCCATTCTATCAAGATATATATTTCAATAACATCATGTCTTAATCTTCTAAACTCCAATATGTACATGCTCTGCCTGTCCAAACATGCCTTGTAAGACAACTTACCCAATCCAGTTAGCAGTCGAGTTAACATTTTCCTAATTGCTTCTAATGCATTTGAAGCATTTTTCAAATATGGGGACCAAAACTGCACACAATTATTGTAACGTTGTCTCAACAACAACGTGTACAGCTTTCGCAAGATAGCCCTACGTTTATAGTTAAGTCCCCTCATAATAATGTCAACTTACCATTTGCCTTCTTATCACCTGCATAATCCTTTTGTGTGATGCATGCACCATGGCACACAAAGCGCTCTGTGCCATTGAGTTCTCAAATCTCTCCAGCCAAATAGGTTGTTATTTTCAATTCCTCCTGTCAAATTGAGCAGGTTTACATTTTAGTAATTGTACTCCATCTGCTATTTTTTTTTGTGCATGAACTTAACCGGTCCATATCACTTTTCGGGCTTGAAATGTCATCTTCGCAACTTACTTTCCTATTTGTGCATATTTTTAAATAAAATATCAAGAATCTGCAAAAGGCGTAAATCACAGTCACCGTTGGAGTGAATCAGTCGGCGAGCAGTATTCCTGTGTTCACCTGCACAGTTCAGCAGCCTAAAAACTGTGTCCTCGCAGTCAGTGGCGCTCGGAACAACTCTGAAAAAGGTGTGCTAGCAGCCAATGGTGCAGCAAAACAGTGTAATAATGGTGTCGTTGTAGTCGGTGGCATAGTGAAACAGTATGATAATGGTGTCCTTGTATTCAGTGGCGCAGTGAAGCAGTCTGGGAATGGTGTCCTTGTCGTCAGTGGCGCAGTGAAACAGTGTGATAATGGTATCCTTGCAGACAGTGTCACAGTGAAGGAGTCTGTGAATTGTGTCCTTGCAATCAGTTACAGTTTCAAACATAAACTGAGAAGCAGCAGGGCTAAGTAAAAGTCAGAGACAGCATAAGAGGTAATTCAACGATAAGTAGATGAAATTAGAAAGAAGACTAAGTTAACGTAAGATGAGTATCGTTTAAGACTAAGTACATTTAAGTTTAGAACATAGAACATAGAAAGTCACAGCACAAACAGGCCCTTCGGCCCACAAGTTGCGCCGATCACATCCCCACCTCTAGGCCTATCTATAGCCCTCAATCCCATTAAATCCCATGTACTCATCCAGAAGTCTCTTAAAAGACCCCAACGAGTTTGCCTCCACCACCACCGACGTCAGCCGATTCCACTCACCCACCACCCTCTGAGTGAAAAACTTACCCCTGACATCCCCCCTGTACCTACCCCCCAGCACCTTAAACCTGTGTCCTCTCGTAGCAACCATTTCAGCCCTTGGAAATAGCCTCTGAGAGTCCACCCTATCCAGACCCCTCAACATCTTGTAAACCTCTATCAGGTCACCTCTCATCCTTCGTCTCTCCAGGGAGAAGAGACCAAGCTCCCTCAACCTATCCTCATAAGGCATGCCCCCCAATCCAGGCAACATCCTTGTAAATCTCCTCTGCACCCTTTCAATGGCTTCAACATCTTTCCTGTAATGAGGTGACCAGAACTGCGCGCAGTACTCCAAGTGGGGTCTAACCAGGGTCCTATAAAGTTTAAGATATGACAGATGAGGTCAGTCGAATGGAATGTGTGATCTGCCATATGTGGACAGCAGTGGACCATACTGTCATCCTGGATGTTCACAAGAGTAGATGCTCCCAATTGCAGAAATTGAGCTCCGGTTTTGGAGCTAGAGCCATGGCTGGAGACACTGCCACACATCCACACATCCATGAGAGTTACTGAAGAGCACATTAAGAGAAGTTATCACACCAAGGGACTGGGGGAAGGACATTGAAAACCAGCCAATCCAAGAGAAGCAGACACGTAGTGAAGGAGTCCACTAGGGTCCAGCTCTCAAACCATTTTTTCTTCATTTGTGAAACGGATTAGGGCGCTAGTTCCTCAAGAGAATGCATTCAGATGCAAGCTTCTGGCACCACAAACACCCTGACTGTACAGGAGGGAGGGAGAATAAAGGAAGAGCTTCGAGGATTACTCATTAAGGAAACAAACAAACATTTCTGCAAGCACGGATATGACTCCAGGATGGCGTGTGGCCTCCATGGGTCCAGGGTCAGGGATGTAACTAAATGGCTACGGACCATCCTAAAGGGGGAAGGTAATACGTTAGAGGTCGCCGTACACTTTGGTAAAAACAATCTAGGGCCAGGGACCCGGTTTCGATTCCTGGCTTGGGCCGCTGTCTGTGTGGAGTTTGCACGTTCTCCCCGTGTCTGCGTGGGTCTCCTCCGAATGCTCCGGTTTCCTCACACAGTCCAAAGACGCGCGTGTTAGGTGGATTGGCCATGCTAAATTGTCCCTTAGTGTCAGTGGGAGTAGCTAGGGTAAACGCATGGTCTTATTCGGACATGGACGGGCGGGGCTGTTGTGGGTGCAGACAGAATGGGACGAAAGGCCTCCTTCTGCATTGTAGTGCTCTATGATCGTATGATTCTATGAAAATGAAGGATGACGTCTTGCATCAAGAATTGGGGGAGCTAGGTATCAGATTATAGAAGTAACATCTCAAAGGTTATAATCTCCATGTTACTTCCGGTGCCACGTGCGAGAGAGAACAGCAACAAGAGAATAGGGCAGATGAATCGGTGGCTCACAATTCGTGCAGGAGAGAGAGTTTTACATTCCTGGATCACCGGGACCATTTGTGGCGAATGTGAGACGTGTTCTAGTGGGGCGGTTTGCACCTGAAACAGAATGGGACCAACATCTTGTCAATGAGTTTGCTGATACTGATGGGAGGACTTCAAAATATTTCGGAAGTGGACAAAGAGTGTTAGTACAAATGGGCAGAGCATAATTCAGTCAATTTGTCAAGCAGAGGGAATTCAGTCATGTTGACTTCCAAGAGGATAAGGCGAGACCTACAAATAATTGCTTTGGACTGGGGAAGGCACATTTTATTAGAATTAGGCAGAATGTGACCAAATTAGACTGGGAACAGATTCTTGTGAGAAAGGACAACGGCAAAGTGCGGGTGGGGGCATGGTGGGGCGGAGAGACGTGAAACAATCTTGGCAGAGTACAGACACAGCATGTTGCCTTCAGGGTGAATGGTCAGAGCATTAACCCAGAGAATTCTGGATATCTAGGGATTTTCAGGAGATGACAAGAACAAAAAGAAAGACGTTGAGAGCATGTGCAAAGTGAGAAATCTACATATTCGTGCATTTTGTGTATTGTCTGAAAA
The DNA here is from genome assembly GCF_964213995.1 of Mustelus asterias. NCBI lineage: Eukaryota > Metazoa > Chordata > Chondrichthyes > Carcharhiniformes > Triakidae > Mustelus > Mustelus asterias. Next base: position 25,296,654 of record NC_135808.1, on the reverse strand, counting down.
TGCTGATATTATCATATGATATATCAGATGATATACAAACGACGTATAACATTTATAGATATATATATATATTTATAGCATAAATGTTATGTATAATGTCAATAGGGGAGTATTTGAGAAAGCAATTAGGAGGGCAAAGAACGGCATGAAAATGCACTGGTAGATAGGATTAGTGAGAATCCTAATATATTCTATTTATTAAGGGAAAGAACATAACCAGGGAAAGCATATGGTCCATTAGGGATCAAGGGGGGATTTTGTGCGTGCAGCTCGAGGACATTGGTAGGCTGTTAAAAACATAATTCCCATTTGTCTTCACTGGGGAGAAGAAGAATTTAGGTGAAGAAATCGGGAAACTTGACTGTGGTTCTTGAACAGTTTGACATAGTGAATAAGGAGGTACTGGAGGCTTTTATGATTAGATCAATCCTCGGGTCTGAATGCTGCATTTCGCGCCCTGCTGTGGGAGGCAATGAAGGAAATTGCAGTGACTCTGACCCAACTTTTTAATTCCTCTTTGGCCACAGGGGAGGGACAAGAGGACTGGAAGACAGCCAATGCGGTTCCATTTGTCAGAAAGAGTTATAGAGATAAACCAACGACTTACAGACCAGTGAGCTTCACATTAGTGGTCGGGACACGATTGGAGATTTTTTTTTTAACAAGAAAACTAATCTCGAGAGAGGCAAGGTATGATCCGGATAGTCAGCATGGCGTTGCTAGAGGGAGGTCATGGCTAACAAATGTGATAGAAATTTTCAAGAAGATGACCAGTTGTTTCATTGAGGGTGTGGCACTTGGTGTAGTTGACATAGATTTCAGCAAAGCCTTTGACAAGTTCCTACACAGGTAAATAATAAAGAAAAGCAAATGGGATCCAATCCAACTTGGAAAAAATGATTCAAAATTGGCTTGGTGTTAGGAGACAGACTGTGGCGGTAAAATAAACTGCGAGTGCCAACGAGAGAAGAGTATAAATCAGGAAATAAGAGCTTCTTTCAATAAATATTAAATATAGAGAGGTCAAAGTGAGCATAGGCCCATTCGAAAATGAATCTGGCGAGATAGTTGTAGGAACAAGGAAATGGCAAAGGAGTCAAACATAAATTTTCTGTCAGTATTTATAGTAAAAAATGCTTCGAATTTCCGATTAATACTAACGAACATGGGGAGGAATAAAGTATCATTACGATTACTAGAGAAGTAGCATGAGACAAGCTAATGGGGCAAAACTCAAATAGCTCCCGTCGGCCCAATGGCTTGCATCCGAGGATCATGAAAGAAGCAAGTATAGCGGTTGTGGATGCATTGGGTGTAATTTTCCAGAAAGTCCTCGGACGCAGGAGAAGTACCAAAGGATTGGAATACTGGCAGTGTGGAAACCCTGTTTATAAAGACATTGGGAAAAACAGGTAACTGTAGGCCGATTAGCCTCAGAACAATTTCTGGAAAGGTGTTTGGCATCAGAGGGCACCCAGTTGCCCATTCTATTCCCATAATCCTGCCCATGGCCGAATTTGCAGCACGTAAGGTGCAGATCCAGCCAGTTTTAAACAAATCTAGCATCCCTGCCTCCACCAGCATACCAGGCATCGAATTCCAATCATCCACCCCCTCTGCATAAAAATGTTTCCCTTCTGTCACCTCTAATCTTTCTGCCACTTAGCCTGAATGTGTTAGATACGGAGCAAATCTCCATCTACACTGTCCCCATCAAATACTCCCAGGACAGGTGCAGCATGGGGGTAGTTATAGAATAAAGCTCCCTCTACACTGTCCCGATCAAACACTCCCAGGACAGTTTCAGCACGGGTATAGATTCTGACTAAAGCTCGCTCCACACTCTGCGCATCAAACAATCTAATGACAAATAAATTACGGATTAAACTCAGAGTTAAACTCTTAAATTAGTTCAACATCAGCTCGTGTTTAAAGCAGTGAAAATAAATTCTTATATACTATGCAATGAAGCAAACCAGCGCAGGCATATTGCGGCAAACGGGAAAGTTAAACCAATCAATTTCAGCGTCATTATCACATCGCACAGATGTCTTTTGTCCACGAGTTGCACTCCAGTCGATTTGCTGCATCAAAGGCCGAACCTCGCACAGGATTCTTCCAGCCCGCTATGCTGCTCGAGTGGCACAGCGGACCGGGAGGCAACAGTGGGGTACCTTTACCCAAACAACCGTCCCGAATCTCCCAGTCGCATTTTGTTTGCATAATCTGCCCAGCGCCGAAAGTCGGCCCCGAGCTGTTTATCACACTGGAATCGCCATGTGTCTGAGAGTTTCCCGCCAGCGGAGTTTACAACTGCTCCCCACTAACAGGGAACAAGCGTCCTCACCCTGCTTGTGGGAACAGAGGCCATTAAGCCCTCCCCAGGAGGCTGGGCGGAAGGGGGTGCCCCTTGTGCAGTGCCAGCCTGGCAGTGCGAGACTGGCACCCGGGCGGAGCACAAGGAGAACACTGGCGCTGCCCAACAGGTAACTTGGCACTGTCCACCAGGCACCAGGCAGTGTCAAATTGGTAGGGCCAGAGGGGGGGGGGGGTGTGGCCTACTGAGGGTGCCTACTCGGGGCGATCAGTTGTGGGACTCTGCAAGTCGGATCGATGGATAAGGAATATGGAGACGATTGGGGCTGGTCATCTGGTGGAAGGGGTCAGGCTGATTATCGGTTGAGAGGGGTGGGTCGGTGCGGCGCTGGCCATGGGTGGGGGGGGGCGGTGGTGGTTGACGGTCCCTGATGCGCATGGAGGGAGTAGACTGGGGCTGGGAGGGAGCTGGCCGATGGCCAGTTTGAGGAGTGGGGTGTGGTCCAGAAGGCCAGTGATCAAAATGGGGAGCGATCAGGAAGGCGGGCGATCTGGGGCTGGAGGGGTCGGTTTCAGGAGGGCAGCAATGTGGGGGGGGGGGGGTGGTGGGGGGCTCGGGAACCGACGATGGGGTGGGGGAGGGGCGGGCAGTGCAAATGCGCCGAACTCTCCACTGACAGATAGTGTGGCAAATGTGAAGGATGAAGACAGCGCCTCCTTGAAGGGAAAAGGTGACACTCATGTCAGTCACCAATCCGAAAGGTGATTTTTCTGTGGCCAAGTTGACCTTAAACCTATCAGAGGATACAATGTGTTCAATGTACCCCCTTGTTTCCAAACAAAAGAGGCTGGTTAGAGATCTTTGTCGACACTTTCTTTAAATGGGCATTGGATTGTAGGCTATGTAAGTTCTAAACATTATGCTGTCTGGAGGGTCCCAACCCACTGTGCTGGCTTTATCTGATTGGCCGAATCGACAGCTGCAATCGGGTTTCTGATGAACTCATTGGCCGGTAGCCGAGGATCTTTATGTATAAGAATGCTAACACAAAGAGCTTGTGTTCGGTGCAAAGCCCGGGACGACGTTCACAGAAGGAGACAACATCCGGAAGAAGAGAACGCTGTTTTCCTGGCGGGAAAAGCTTGGGAAGGTTCCATCTGCAAGTGGAAATCAACCTTAAGTTAAGTAATGGATAGTGAGTATTTAGTTAAGACATTACATGTATTTATTATTTTCTGAGTAGCTGCACATAAATAAAATCGTGTTTAAATATTTAAAGTCTACTGAGTGAGCGGGGTTTTACGGCCTCACTGGTCCAGAAAACGTACAATCCTGCCCGAGGTCAACGGATTTTCCATTTTCTGCTCCGATTCGCGTGGCGGGTGGAGAGGTGAAATTCCGGCCAGTGTCTTTATTAGTTATTAGAGGTTACAACACACATGTTTCCACAACAGTGGAAACTGTCAATAGCGCAGTCAGTCCCGTCCCCGCCAACCCACCCACAGCCACAGCGCACCCACCAGGAACCCCCCTCCGCCCCCCCCTCCGCCCCCCGCCTCGCTTCGCAATCGCTCATTGCCTTAGATGATAGAACAGGCAGCACAGGCCTGTATGGGAGAGACTGCAGTGTGTCTCTCCCGAAGTGAGCTCACCGCGCAGACGAGCTGGCCGGAGCGCTGGTCCCATCCCTGTCCAGTCTGTTCACCTTCCCCACGTCCTCGACCGCCAACAATCTGATACCCTATGTTGACCGGGCATTCCCTATCTCCCAGAATACGCAGTGCCCCGTGCTGGCCAAAAAACATTTTCCTGTCCGCTCTGCATTTTGAGAAGGTGGGACACCCATTGCCATTTCTGTCATCCAGATTTTCCATCCGATCCTGAGCTCAAGCCAGGTGGCAACCGGAGGAGAACCCTATTCCTGAATGAAAACTAAATACCAAACACAGCGAGAGATAACACAGAGTCAGAGAACACAAGCGGATAGTGAAAAACAGAGAGAGAGATATATTGACGGAGCAATCTGGAAATAGACAGAGTGAGAGATTTTGAAAATCAGATAATGACAAGCACAGAGAGAAACAATGACGCGATGAAAGAAAGATATTGCAATGAAAGTCAATTGTAGTTGGATATAGAATAAGCCGACTGGTGCACTCAGATTTGCTGCTCTCTGATATATTATGTGTTACATATGGGGATATGGAGACCAGAAAACAGATGTTTGAGGACGATGTTTGGGCGGGGTGAGGGAGGGGGCGGGTCATGGTAGAACAATAAAGCTGAGGAATTTGAATCAACCTTCGTCGCATGAAATCTCAATTCCATTAGGGAAGTCGGCAGCAGAGAGAAAAAGATAAAGAAGAAAACAGATTTTAAAAAAACAACAGACCAACGGAATGAGTGTGTGAGATAGAAAGGGAGAGAGCATCACAGAGAGGATGAAACGCAATGAAAAGCGCAGCAAGCCATGGATCAAATCTCGCAGGAACAAAAAGGGAGAGGAGTAAAGACCTATAAGAAGACAGATGGTGGGAGAGGAATAGAGGGAAACGTGGAGAGAAATATAAATGAAAGGGAAACCAGATAAAAGACAGAAATTGAAACAGAGGGCCCGATTTTACCAACAATCGAGCGTATGGAGCACCTGAAAGCAGATTTCGAAGTTGGATCTGTACTACGCCCAAATTCGGCACTTAGAATGAGAATGTTAAAATCGGGCCCAGAGAGTGCGTGTGACACAATGAGCCCGATTTTACCATTGGCGCGAAAACGTGGTAAAGTCCGGTGTGAGGCCATTCACGTGGTCCGCGCCCACGTCCGCGCCGATTGTCACTTTACCAACACCTGGGAATGGCAGCGATCCGATTCGCGCCCAACATGGGCGCAACGGTGATTTAAATGTATTTGCATGCATTTTAATTGAATTAATGAACTGTCCGCCCAACTTTATCAGCATTTTCCCCTTTACCACCGCGTTTGCCAATCCAGAACCGCGCCATAATGGACCTGCTAAATAAATGCCTGAATCAGGTGCTCCAGCTGCTGAAGAGCGCGTTCAGAGACCACCGGGTCTCTGACTCAGATCAGTGGTGGGGGGGAGGAAGGAGGGAGGCGGCTCAGATCATTCTCTGGTTGGGGGGTGGGGACGGGAGTGAGGCCAGATCGTTGTTTGTTTGGGGGAGGGGAAGAGGAGGAGGCGGGTCAGATGCATCTTTGGGGCGGGGTGGGGGGGGGAGGGTGAGACCACTCGTTGTCTGGGGAGGGGGGAGGGCCGAACGTTGTCTGGTGGTAAGGGAGGAGTGCGGATCGTTGTCTGGTGGGGAGGGAGGAGGAGGCGGGTCAGATGTTTCTCGGGGGGGGGGGGGGGGTGAGTGAGGTCAGGCCATTCTCTGGGATGGGATGCGTGAGGCCAGATCGTTGTCTGGGGGGTGGGGAGGAGGGTGGGGTAAGATTTATTCCTGGTTGGGGGGGGGCGATCGCTCACTGGTGGGATGGGGCAGATCGAGGGGCAAGGGTGGGTCCGCTACCAAACTGCGGACGATTGGTGTGAGTGGGGAAGGGGGGGTTGATAAGGGGGACAGTGATGTGTGTGGGTATTGGGGGAGGGGGTGGATAAGGGGGACAGTGATGTGTGTATGTAACATCACAACCGCTTGTCGTTCCTGGTCTGCTTTCTCCACTTTTTGCGGCCCGGGAGCGATCTGACATGGGCACGCTTTTTCAATTTTTTTCTAACTGCGCGTGCACAGTTCAGAGCTCCGATCGTTTCAGGCGTGCTAAGCCCCGCCCACAGTGCGATTGGGACTGGCGATTTATTTTTCAGGCTGAGTGTGTATGGGGGCGCCTGAACACAGACTTCTAAGTCAGATCTGCAGTACGCTCAGATTCAGCACTTAGAATGAAAATGGTAAAATCGGGCCCGATTGCATCACGCCCGTTTTCGGGTGCGAACATTTGGTAAAGTCAGGTGTGAGGCCATTAGCAGGATCCGCACCCACGGCCGCACAGATGGTCACTTTACTAAAATCCGCTTTTTGCGTCCCGGGAGTGATCTGACACGGGCATGCTTTTTCAATATTTTTTCTAACTGTCATGTGCAGTTCAGAGCTCCGATGGGTTCAGGCACCCTAAGCCCCTCCCACAACGGGATTCAGACTCGCGACTTTTTTTTCAGGCTGAGTGCGTATGGGGGCGCCTGAAAGCAGATTTCCAGGTCGGATCTGGATTGCGCCCAGATTCAGCACTTCGAATGAAAATGGTAAAATCAGGACTTTGTCATTCCATTCCTTTCTCATCTTTCAATCTCTTTCTCTCACGTTCTTTATCTGCCCTCTTTCTCCTTGCATCTTCTCTGCCTTCACTGTCTGCCTTGCTCTCATCATAGCTTCCTCTCTCTCTGCACCGTCAGTCTGTGCTCTCTCCCCATGTCCTCTCCTTTGTATCCTTTCCTCTCCTCATTTCTCTCAATCCCACTTGCACTTCCACTTGGACACACACATTCCCTTTGCACACCCTCGCTATCCCATCATTCTCTCTCCTCTCTAACTCCCTCTGCTCTGAGTATCACTCTCACTCCCTCTCTCACAGTACTCCACCTTCTGGCGTCTTTCTTCCATTCTCTTTCTGTCTCCATATTCCCCTGCACGCATTTTGTGGAACCGGTGTGTGTTTACTCCCGAAGTACATTTTATAACTGCAAGTTAACAGAATAATATATGGAATAGGGTGTCGAAGATGCCCCTTGTTCACTTAATTCCTTGAGACGGTGGCATACTGGTATTATCACTGAACGACTCATCCAGAGAAATGCTCTTTGGACCAGGATGCATATGATTGATGGCAACATTTAAATCGAATATCAACTGCAATTAAATGCCTAATGATGACGATGATTTTCAACCATGCCCACCTCGTTCAGCAGTGTCCACTAGGGCGGCACTGTGGCGCAGTTGTCAGCACTGCTGCCTCACAGCGTCAGGGACCCGGGTTCGATTTCCAGCTTGGGTCACTTGTGAAGTTTGCACATTCTCCCTAATTCTGCGTGTGCTCCCTCTGGGTGCTCCAGTTTCCTCCCACAGTCCAAAGATGTGCGGGTTTGGCTGATTGACCATGCTAAATTTTCCCTGGTGTCGCGGGGATTAGAAGGCCCAATATGTGAGGTTATCGAGATAGGGTGGGATTTTTGTTGATGGAGGCTCGATGGAGTGAATGGACTCCTTCTTCATAGTAGGGTTTCTAAGGAAATCGATCAAAGAACGAAGAACAAGAACAAAGAACAATACTGCACAGGAACAGGCCCTTCGGCCCTCCAAGCCCGCGCCACTCCCTGGTCCAAACTCGACCATTCTTTTTTATCCCTCCATTCCCACTCCGTTCATGTGGCTATCTAGATCAGTCTTAAACGTTCCCAGTGTGTCCGCCTCCACCACCTTGCCCGGCAGCGCATTCCGGGCCCCCACCAAACTCTGTGTAAAATACATCCTTCTGATATCCGTGTTAAACCTTTCCCCCCCTCACCTTGAACCTATGACCACTCGTGAACGTCACCACTGACCACGGAAAAAGCTACCCACCGTTCACCCTATCTATGCCTTTCATAATTTTATACACCCCTATTAAGTCACCCCTCATCCTCCGTCTTTCCAGTGAGAACAACCCCAATTTACCCAAACTCTCCTCATTACTAAGCCCTTCCACACCAGGCTACATCCTGATAAACCTCCTCTGCACTCTCTCTAAAGCCTCCACGTCCTTCCGGTAGTGTGGCGACCAGAACTGAGTGCAGCATTCCAAATGTGGCCGAACCAACGTTCTATACAACTGCAACATCAGACCCCAACTTTTATACTCTATGCCCCGTCCTATAAAGGCAAGCATGCCATATGCCTTCTTCACTACCTTCTCCACCTGTGACGTCACCTTCAAGGATCTGTGGACTTGCACACCCAGGTCCCTCTGCGTATCGACACCCTTTATGGTTCTGCCATTTATCGTATAGCTTCCCCCAAGTTAGTTCTACCAAAATGCGTCACTTCGCATTTATCTGGATTGAATTCCATCTGCCATTTCTTTGCCCAAATTTCCAGCCTATCTATATCCTTCTGTAGCCTCTGACAATGTTCCTCACTATCTGCAAGTCCAGCCATTTTCGTGTCGTCCGCAAACTTCCTGATCACCCCTGTTACACCTTCTTCCAGATCGTTTATATAAATCACAAACAGCAGAGGTCCCAGTACAGAGCCCTGCGGAACACCACGAGTCACAGGCATCCAGCCAGAAAAAGACCCTTCCACTACCACCCTCTGTCTTCTGTGACCAAGCCAGTACTCCACCCATCTAGCCACCTCCCCCTTTATACCATGAGATCCAACCTTTTGCACCAACCTACCATGAGGGACTTTGTCAAACACTTTACTAAAGTCCATATAGAGGACATCCACGGCCCTTCCCTCGTCAACCATTCTGGTCACTTCTTCAAAAAACTCCACCAGGTTAGTGAGCCATGACCTCCCTCTCACAAAACCATGCTGACTATCGTTAATGAGTTTACTCCTTTCTAAATACGCATACATCTTATCTCTAAAAATCCTCTCCAACAACTTCCCGATGACGGACATCAAGCTCACCGGCCTATAATTTCCCGGGTTATCCTTCCTACCCTTCTTAAATAACGGGATCACATTAGCTATCCTCCAGTCCTCTGGGACCTCACCTGTGTCCAGTGACGAGACAAAGATTTGAGTCAGAGGCCCAGCGATTTCATCTCTCGTCTCCCTGAGCAGCCTGGGATAGATTCCATCAGGCCCTGGGGATTTGTCCGTCTTTATATTCCCTAAAAAAGCTAACACTTCCTCCCTTGTAATGGAAATTTTCTCTAGCGGGTCAACACTCCCCTCGGAGACACTCCCAGTCAACACATCTCTCTCCTTTGTGAATACCGATGCAAAGTATTCATTTAGGATCTCCCCTACTTCTTTGGGCTCGAAGCATAATTCCCCACTTTTGTCCCTGAGAGGTCCGATTTTTTCCCTGACAACCCTTTTGTTCTGAACGTATGAATAAAATGCCTTGGGATTCTCCTTAATCCTGTCTGCCAAGGACATTTCGTGACCCCTTTTTGCCCTTCGACTTCGTCGTTTGAGTTATTTCCTACTTTCTTTGTATTCCTCCAGAGCTCCCTTCGTTTTTAGCTGCCTGGACCTAACGTACACCACTCTTTTCTTTTTGACCAATCTCTCAATTTCCCTGGTTATCCACGGTTCTCGAATCCTACCCTTCCTATCCTTCTTTTTTACAGGCACATGCCTATCGTGCAGCCCTAACAACTGTTCCTTAAAAGACTCCCACACGCCAGATGTTGATTTACCCTCAAACAGCCTCTCCCAATCAACAGCTACCAATTTCTGCCTAATCCCATTAAAGTTAGCCTTCCCCAATCCAACACGTTACCCTTGGGACACCACTCATCCTTTTCCATCACTATCCTAAAGCTAACAGAATTGTGGTCACTATTTGCCACATGTTTGCCTACCGAAACTTTGAAGACCTGACCGGGCTCATTCCCCAGTACTGGGTCCAGTATAGCCCCCTCTCTATTCGGTCTATCTACTTATTGTTCCAAAGAACCTTCCTGTACGCATTTTACAAATGCCTCCCCATTCAGACTCCCAGCCCTACGCGATTTCCAATCTATACCAGGGAAATTGAAGTCTCTCACTACAACAGCCCTATTTTTCCTGCACCTATCCATTATCTCCTGACATATCCGTTCTTCCACTTCCCTTGGGCTGTTGGGGGGGCTGTAGTATACCCCCGGCATAGTGACTGCGCCCAGCTGATCAGGGCTACATGTGACTGCACTTCGGCAGCATTGGAGTTGGCTTTGAAATTACCTTCACAGACCCTGCAGTTCAAGGGCAATTGAACGGCTAACAGCTTGCAGTATCAGGAGATGGAGACCAGGAAGTGGACGACCCCTTCCATCCTTGCTGAGATACAGAGGCTGTCATATTCCTTGCTCAGTTAAGACTTAGTCCCTAATGCCGCATCGTACTGCCTCGACAGAACTCCTCAGCAGAGCTTGGCCAGAGATGACGCTGCTCATTATTTAATGTAAGGGGAATGATAGAGAGAGAGAGAGAGAGGGAAGGGAGAGAAGGTCATGACGGGATGGCGGGGGTGGGGAGGTGAAATATTCAATAAATTAATTCCAAATATAAAATAATTATATTATTTGGGCACCAGAAAATTATGACATCTGCAGAATTTATATTTTTGAATATGTTTTATTTTTTGATCAGCATCGATGGACAGATGGAAAAGTGGAGATACAGTGTCTGTGGTTATCCCTTCTGAGGCTACTGATGGTGCCTGGAACCCACACACTCCCCTTCAGAAGACGCCTGCCACCCACAACATCATAACAATTGCTGGGCTATTTTTAGATCAACAAAAATGTTATTCCGTTGATTGAAGTCTGGGAATAAATAATATATGAATGGAATGGAAACATTGGGAGCCAGCTCAGAGCATTCTCGGTTGATTTATTTGTTAATTATCTGAATAAGTGATGTAATTGGATATTTTATCATGCTCTTGAACTGTTCCCTGAACTTGGACTGAGTAACCCCATAAATAAATGCATTTGTGCAGCAATTCAAATTGACCAGCATAATTGCAACATCTGCAAATTTGTACAAAAAGTCATCGTAATTTGCAGGATTAATCTCTTCAGTTATATAATATAAGGAGTATATAACATACAAAAGCCACAGGAATATGAAGCTGCCAGATATAGTGAAGAGTAAAATGACAGACTTCCTTCTGCTCTCCATCTCTGTGTCACTGTGGTTCTCTCCCTTATTCTGACTTCTCAGTCCCTTACGTACTCGACTTGCCACTAAAATGTACCTAACTGTTAGAGCATTGAGCAACAGAATTAAAAGATATGGGAGCAAAGGGTTTAAAAGCCTATCAAGCCATCCAAATGCTACCCATGCAGTATCAGTGTAAAAACTTGGCTTTTCATTGCAGAACCAGGTAACATTATTGATTATCTCTCCCGGTTCAAATCTAAAGTAGAAGGGGATATTCTTTGAGCAAAGCAAAATGCCAAATGCTGCTAGAATCGCAGCGGCAGTTTTCTCGGTGCAATACTTTGTTTTCATATTTGGGCAACAAATGGCCACAAAGCGATCAAATGAGAAAGCGACGGTGAACCAAACAGAACATTCTGAGGTTGCATAAAGCAGGACAAATATAATACGACACACAGGGGTAATTTCCAAGACAGAGACTGGGAAATAATAATAACTGATCCGGTACAGTAGGACTGCAGTGCCAAGGACCAGTAGATCTGCTGTTGCCATGGCCACCAAGTATTGAGTGGTGCATGGGGAGAGCCCACACTTTCCACGGGACAGGATCACAATCGCCACTGCATTAACTGTAAGAGAAAAAACATACGTGAAACCTGACTGGAAATTACTGACCATGCAGTGTTCTTGTCTGCGATGGGAGTCGGGTGAAAGGTTTGCATTTTCAATGTCACATCACCGACTCAAATCTAACTAAAAACGTCGACGATTGATATGAGTTCGACATATGTGAATAGCAAGTCCTCTTCAATCGAAGCTAATTTCTCTGTTTCCTGAGTTTCAGTGGTTTTGCTTCTGAGTCTTTGGACAATATGTCAGCCTCTGCCCCAAGTCTGGTATTTTAACACATCAACACCCATGTCAAAATGTTTGAGCTAAAGCATCATACTGAGATGGAATTAAATCTTACAAAATACCGATGAATGCTTAATATAACTCTGTTGGCAAAGTAGATTCTGCAGAGAGAGGGAGAAAACAAACAAGTTCATGTTTGATGTTGATAATCTTGGATGAAAATCTAGAGTTCACTGGTTTTCAAAGAATTACTCTACCAAAGAAACATGGGGTTAAGGGAGAATCGAACAACGGCTGAAGAGTTGAAGGCAAGACTGATTCAGTGACAAAGGGATCAAGGTGCGAGGTATTGGAACTATGGATGAAGTTGATGATAGATCTAGAAGATCTATCATTAGAGGAGGCGATCAGGGGAGGTGATGACCTCGTGTATTATCGCGAGACAATCAACCCAGAATATCAGCAAATGTTCTGGGGACCCGGTTTCGAATCCAACCACGGCAACTGGTGGAATTTGAATTGAATACAACATATCTGGAATTAAGAATCTACTGATGACCATGAAACCATTGTCGACTGTCGGAAAGAACCCATCTGGTTCACTAATGTCCTTTAGGGAAGGAAATCTGCCTGCCTTACCCGATCTGACCGAGATGTGACACCAGAGCGATGCCAATGTGGTTGACTATGAACTGCTCTCTGAACAAGGGCAACGAGGGATGAGCAGCATTTCTTGCTCAGAAATCATGTCAGTATCTATGGAATGCCAACTATTACAATGAACAGCCAGGGTTTTTTTTCAATTCGAAGAGAAAAGTCAGTGGCAGACAAAATAAAGCGTAGTCAAATTATGAGCAGCATCGTCATAAAGTTCCCAGTTCACTGGAGTTCCTAATATTACAAACCATCAGTATCAGACGAACAATAAATTAAATAAAACATTCGGGAGACATATATTTAATAGAATTTCGATGGAAAGTAGAACTAAGTACAATTTGGATCAGATAAGGTGAATTGAATAGACTCATATGAGAGGAAAACAAGTAAAGACACGAAGTAGGTTACAGTAGAATGTTAAGTAGGGAAGGTGTGATGAAGAGGGGTGGTGGGACAATGGCACCATCAGAAAGTCTTTGGGCCAAATGGTCTGTTTCCAGTCTGTACGGTCAAAGCCATTCTCTGCAGCCTCGATACAAATGAATCGCCGTTATTAGTTGTTTTTAAACATTGCACATATCAACGTCTTTCACTTGTTGATGCACTGATCTATTTATGTCATTGCTAACAGTTTGATGCTGTTACTATTTACTGGTCTCTGACCGTTTCCGATGTTATTACGAAAACTTATATTTTTTTTACGTGTCTTTCCTGTAGGTTACAAACCTCACCGCTAAAAACAATAATCGTTGTACTTTACGTGTGTAGAAACTCTGAATCATAGATAATTATTTGCCCGTAAAATATTAATCTATCAGTGCAGGAGAGAGATCATTAAAAAATCGCCCCCTGCACTGCGCAGATCACGATCATAAAACACGCATGTACCACAAATTTTCAGAGAAAGCATTTGGGGAAGGGTTTTAATCAGAACTAAAACAGCAACTGCATTTTCAGTAACTATAGTCACTTACGAAAAAATTATTATGCTGAGCCTTCAAAACTAGTTACAGATGTTTAGTGCTGACGTCTAAATAGAATACCGTAAAGATTGAACTATTCTGTTGACAGATTTCACGGCATATATGTACGGAAAAACATCATCAAACAGCAAACAAAATACACCCCTTAGCAATGTTTTCCATTCATGAAAAGTGAAGAAATCAGTAACCTCAACAAAAGTTACAAAAAAAGTCTCACTCCGCTTAATGACCCAAATTCAATAAGGTTCTACAGTAACATATATTCTCAATAATAGTCACTGGGGTCAAATGTTCCACTCCTTTTAGTGATGCGTGGTCACTGGAGTCAGGTGCACCACTCCGGCAGTGTGCCTAATTCAGCAGAATTCTGTAAAACAAATATTCCCTTTGATACTTGTCACATGGTCACCTTCCTCTCCGATTATCAAACCACGCGAATTGGAAGCCTACAATGATAGTTAGCCCCTGCAATGCCTTATATCTGTGGGTTTCCGACAATGTTGCCCTCCCTAACAATATGACAGAACTATTCTATGACTGTGCAATGGTGATCACTAGGTCAGCATGCAATAGCATCAGTCATAGCTAAATGGCAGAGAGGCTCTAACAAACTAATTCGCACAGATTATATGGTCATATTCACTTACCAGGAACACCAATGATGGGCAATATTGTATAATATATTTTCCCGATACTGTAGAATAATTCCATGTTTTATGACTGAAGCCTCTTCATTTTGCTGGCAATCTCTCTTAGTTAAACAATGAAGTGATGTATTCTGAGAGCTGTCAATTTATACATATTTTGTATCTCCATGGGGACATTGAAGTTGCAACATCTGTCAACTTCGATTGTTTTAAAAGAAAACGAGCAAAATAGATTACAGCACCTTGGTTAACTCCCAGTTCTGATAGCAGATGTTTAGTGCTGACGTCTAAGTAGAATACCGTAAAGATTGAACTATTCTGATCACAGTAATTACTTAATACAAATTGGAAGTTGTATTCTCATCACAATGTATTTAATCATTCAAACAGCATCAGATCCATCGCCAGATCTCACAGTATTTCAGTAACGACTCTCTCTGTTGTGTTTGATAATTCGGTTCCAAATTTGAAATGCCCTCTCTTAATTGTCCTCCTGCAGCATCAATTGTGGCAGCCCTCTTCAACGGTCACTATTCAATTTAAAATTCAAACTGGAGTATCACTGTGTACTCAAACCAAGACTTCCAATTAAATGATTGCAGTTCCCGAACTATTACTGTCCCTCAAAGTGATATAAGAAACACAAAATACATGTTATTTATTTTCTCAATGTGACATTAGCGATGCTGACAAATACATAATTTGTTTCCCATCTGTCCTTGTCCTTGGGAAGGTGGTGATTAGCCACGCTCTTAAAACGGTGGAAAATATGTGCTGTAGGTACGTGCGCAAACAGTGCTGTTGGGCAGTGAGGGCTAGAACTGGTACCAGAAACAGCAAAGGAACTGTGCAGTCAGAATCGCATGGGGTTTGTAGGGGAAGTTGCAGGTGTTATTGTTCCTGTGCAACGGTTGCATTTGCCCCCCCCCCCCCCATCCCCATATCACAGAATCACTGGACAAGGATCTTTCCGCCGAGCTGCGCTGGGATCTGCGTAACTGGGCGGGGAAAAGGAGCGGGACCAGTAAAAAACGGAATTGCGCTCGGCATTGGACAGGTTGGGATCATCGCAAGCATTTTTTTCGGCGCACACAGCATCGCGCTCAAAATGGCGACGTCAACAGTCATACATTGTAATAGGTTTATATATCATTCACGAGTTTGGCATGGTCCTTTCCCCTTAGCATACCTTTCTCACCTCTCCGGCGTTACGCCACGCTGGCAACATGCACAGCTGGTCTGTAAATGTCTGTGCCAGGCGCAGCAGTAGCGAAGTAAAGGGAATAAATTAGTCCCATTGAGCAGCAGCCCCCAGGGCGCATGGGATTTGGCTGAGGATGCCAGTGTGGAGGC
The DNA here is from genome assembly GCF_964213995.1 of Mustelus asterias. Classification (NCBI taxonomy): domain Eukaryota; kingdom Metazoa; phylum Chordata; class Chondrichthyes; order Carcharhiniformes; family Triakidae; genus Mustelus; species Mustelus asterias. The sequence goes on along the minus strand of NC_135808.1, from coordinate 25,281,023 downwards.
CAGATACCGATGTGAAGACTCAGAATGAGGCCTACTCTGCCACCCGGTCCATCGCAGGGCAGTGCATTGGCCTCTGGAAGATGCATCTCCACTGCCTGAACTGCACTGTAGGTGCCCTCCAAAATAGCTCCCTCAGGGTATCCGGCATCATCGTCATCTGTTGCGTGCTCCACAACCGGTGCTGCAGTGGGACGATTTGCTGGAGGAGAAGGAGGAGGAGGAGGAGGGGACAGTTGAGGAGTGGGACCATGAGGATGAAGAGGAAGGGCAGAATAAGAACTGGAGGATGGAGGACAGGCTTCGCTGGCGAGAGTTCAGCAGGGCAGGGCGGAAACGGAGGAACTCATCATAGTTGATTTCACGCATTAGCTGCCGTACAGTCCGACAGCTGCTCCCGACTCCCGCCTACCGCACCCCGGAGGGTTTAGTCATCAGCTCAACCTCCTTCCCCTTCGCCCCATCGTCCACACAACCCTGCCCCATAGGTCTGATTGACAACCCACCAATGTCGGGCCTGGGTTGGCCATGCTCGTGAGTTTTTGGTCCGGGCTCGAGGCTGGTGCCGAGTCGCTATGCGGCACATTGTGATTCCTCCTGATGCCATATGCAAGTCTGACTCCTACTTGTACTCCGACTGCACACTGGCACCTGGGCCTGTGTGTGAGTGACGGTTGGGGGCTCAATCTTGCGGGGCAAAGGCCTGGGCTTTTGGGGCGGGGAAATGCTTTGGAGAGGGAGATTATTGTTGTCACAGAGTCCACTCGGTGCTGGGGATACCAGGGCAGACCGTCTGTCACTATTGGCCGACGGACCTCTATTGGGCAGCATGACAGTCTGCGTCTCTTTGTGTCTGGTCGGGGTAAGTTCATCCTTGTGGGGGGAGAATCACAGACAGAATAGTCAAAGCGGTGGGGTGCGATATCATTTCTTGGTGAAACTAAGTGCAAAAACATTAAGGAATGATATTTAACGGTAAAATATGACACGTGTGAATGATTCTGAACAGTGCTGATTTTCCGAATGCTACCTCAGGCAGCGCTTCACCCGTGCCCTCTTGGTGACCCGAGAACTTCTGATTCTCACAATACCTATTGTTACATCTAGGTTTTCCCCCAGGGTGCAGATCGGAGGTGGAGAATCAGAGCGGTATTTTGCATCCCGTGGCCTGTGCTGTCATTGGCAAGCGATCTCTGGGGGTGAGAGTAGTGGAGGGCCCATGCTGACTATCGGATAACACTCATGTTGCCGTGACAACCTGTTCATCCCGTTGGCCGGGAGATGCTCCGGTATCGGGGAGTGGAATCGGAAGAAGAGGGAATGTCTGGCACTTCCTGGTTGGAAGGATCCAACATGGCCTCCAACCTTTCCTCCTCCCTTTGTGAATGGAAATTATTTTTGACCCACCTTCGGGCCGTGTGTAGTAATATCCATATTGCTGTTAGACGTGGAATTCCAGGATATTGACCCAATATCTATGATGGAATGACCGAGAAATCCCCCAGTCAGGATGTTGTGCGACAAGCGTGTACTGCCTACTTCCAATCTGGTGGTGGAGCTGGTGGCTTTGGACGTTGTAGTTGATTAAAGCTGTGGAGGCACCTTTTGGCAGAGCGACCCAGCTCCCGAACAGAATAATATTATTCACAGGCATTTCACCCAAAGTGGCACCTTAACCTTTCATAATTCTTATCATTAAGGTTAGGGCCTTTAACCATAACAATCCTGAACTCTTTAACCAGGGAACAGTGAATGTGATGAAACAGATAATTAAGACTTTATCTTTGATATTGACATCAGGGAACATCAACCTTTTTTCATAGGCATTTAAGTGTGTTGATTTTCAAGATGTTAACACAAAGAGCGACCACCACTCAGTGGTGCAATGGTTACTTTTGGCAGTGCGTAGAATTATTGTTGCTGAATCAGTAATCCAGAGTCCATGAGTAATGCGCTGGTGTCCCGCATCCAAATCGCACCATGTTGAAAAATGGAAATCAATGAACATCTGCAGGTAAATGTCTAATGATGACCCGTTGTCGGTTGTTGGTTTATCTTTTTTAGGGAAGGAAATCTGTCGTCCTTACCTGGTCTGGCGTACATGTGATTCCAGATCCACAGCAGTGTGGTTCTCTCTTAATTGTCCTCTGGATTGGGCAATAAGAACAGATGCAGCTGCTGGCGCCCACATCCATGTTTCTCTCAAGGTGTATGTTGCACGTTTTCCCTGCACAAAATACAGGAATTCTGACCACGTGACACTTCCCGTGTAAAACCTTTCTGAAGGTAGAGCACTTCCTCAGTTTTGCCACCTTGATAGCAGCTCTCCTCTCGTACGGACCCCCTAATGGTCCTTTGACCCCTCGGTAGGGATCCCAGAGATACACTGCTCTCTGTTTGGCTTCAAACCATGCTGTTCTACGAAGCTATCCCGGAAACATTCAATTAACCCATGATTTAGGCTACGTTTGCTCATCTTACGAGTCCAGTCCACACTGAAATTCAAAACTCTCTTTCTGAAATTATCCAATTATGGATTACTTTATTCACCACTCTATCAGGTGGTTATGCTTAACGGGGCTGACCACGATTCCCACAAGTGCCTTCTTGCTTTTATCGTTTCAAATCCCTTTCAAAACCGTTTACATATCTTGGTTTCCTGAACATTGGCCAAATTTCTCTATTATGTTAACACTATCCTTAAATAACAGAGCCACCCCTAATCTTTTGCGTTGCTTCTTGCCCTTCCTAAATATAATGTCCTCTTCCAAATGCAGGTCCCAAACCATGACCTACTGCAGCCATGTCTATGTAATGGCTTGTAAATAGTATTCATGAATCTCTGTATGCACTCTCAGTTCATTTTTTTCGTTTTGAATGTCACATGCATTAAGATACACAGCATTTCGTTGTTTTTTTTATAACTTCTGGTCTCGTCTTTCGATTTAATATTAGATTCATGCTCTCTGTCCTTTCCTGTCAGGGTCCTTTCTCATTTCCTATTGTAAAACGTTTCCCTGGTCTCAGCTCTTTGATTTGTCGCATCCTCCCAAATTGATATCTTGTCCTCACCATTTAGTTTAAATCCATCTCTACTTCCCTAGTTGCACGGCTCACAAGAACACTGTGGCCAGCATGGTTCGAGTGTCGACAATCCCAACACTGCAGATGCCACTTTCCTCAATATTGGTGTCAATGAACCGCGACCCGGAAACAACTTAACCCACGCTAGTTTTTCAGCCGCACATTCCCCTCTCCCATCTGATTTGCCCGATGCCAATTCGGACAAGACACAAGTATTGCTTTGGAATTTTTTCTTTGAGGTTCTGCCTCTTAATTTCCTGCTTTGGCTAACACATTGAGTGTGCAGAACCTTCTTCTTTTACCTGTCTCTGTTCTTTGTACCTACGTGACCACCACGATTGGGTTCTCCCTCTCGCAATGCAAGTGACTCTCCAGCCCCAATCAGAATCATAGAGTCCCTAAAGTACAAAAGGACGCTATTCAGTCCATTGAGTCTGAAACCTCCACAATCCCACCCTGTCCCTTGTACAGTAACCCCACCCATTTACCCTGCTAATCCGCCAGCCACTGGGGTCAATTTAACATGGCTATCAACCTAATCCACACATCTTTGGAGTGTGGAAGGAAACCGAAGCACCTGGAAGAAACCCATACGGACACGGAGAGAAAGAGCAAACTCCACACTGACAGTGAGCCGAGGTCGGAATTGAACCGGGGTCCCTGGCACAGTGAGGCATCAGTGCTAACCACTGTGTGACCGTGCCACCCCACTGCGCCACCGTCCCAGTCCCTGTCACTGGGCAGGCAACATAGTGGTCTGGACACGCGCTCTTTGTTGCAGAGAATGGCGTCAATCCCTCCGACCATATTATCCCCTCCAAGCACTAAATTCGATTTTGCTCCCCCACTTGAATGGCTTCCTGTCCGACCGTTCCATTGCTACTTGGACCATCAAACCTCTATTTTTCACTCTCATCCAAACAATCTGAAACATCTCAAACCATTTGGACAGTTGTAAAGACTGAGGGTCATCAGCTCACATTTTATGACGGCCTTGGATTTATGGTTGAGGTAAAGCGTTGGATCAAGTCTAAAATGGCGTGCAATGCCGAATCTTGCCATCTGGGATCACGTCTATCTCTTGTCGGACCCTGAATTGGATATTGAATTCGATATTGAATTTGGTTTCTGGTGCCAGGAAGGTGACGTAAAATCCATTGACTCTGTCTACACTTCCCGCTACCTCGGCAAAGCGGCCAGTATAATTAAGGACCCCACTCACCCCGGACATTCTTTCTTCCACCTTCTTCCGTCGGGAAAATGACACAAAAGTCTGAGGTCAGGTACCAACCGACTCTTCCTTGCGGCTGTCAGACTTTTGAATGAGCTTCCCTTGCATTAAGTTGATCGTTATCTGCACACTACCTATGACTGCAACATTACATTCTGCACTCTCTCTTTACTTCTCTATGAACGGTATGCTTTGTCTGGATAGCGCGCAAGGAACAATATTTTTCACTGTATGTTAATACATGTGACAGCAATCAATCAAATCAAATCAAAATCAAACGTATTCACGCTCGCTCTGTCCATCCTGTACATTCGTTTTTAACTTGGAAATGGAGCAAAACATCTTTTTGAAGCGAGTCCCCTCACCTGCCCCCTGACCCTCAGTCTTTACAACTGCCTCACTCGCAGTCACACAGCTCATTCCCTGAACATTGATCAAATCAGACGAACCTTTCCTAAGAGTTCCTCGTTGCGCAAAAAAATCCAGGTAATCTTCCCTCTCCTTTGGTGTGTCACAATGTCTCCACAATAAGGAAAATGTGTTTGAAACAGTTTCAAGCCTTTCAAAAGCTTTCCATCCTGTGCTAGTGAATGTCTTGCATTTTCATTCCAGAACCAGGGAACGTTGTTGATTATCTCTCCAGGTTTAAATCTAAAACAGATGCGAATGATTTTAAAACAGAGCAGAATGGAAGTTATTGATAGAAGCACAACCGTAATATTTTTCGGTGAAAGATTTTGTTTTCAGCTTCTGGCAACAAATGTCCCCAAGACCGATCAAAGGACATAGTGATGGTGAACCACATAGAAGTGTTTACGGCTGCATAAATTGGTGCAAAGACAATATTACATGAAGGGGTGATGTTCAGTAAAAATTCCGCGAAAATGCAGCTGATCTGATATAGTGTGAAAGCAGTGATAATGACATGATATCTGCTGCTGACATGGCCCTTAGGTACGGAGTGGTGCAACTGGAGAGACAGCACTTTCCTCGAGAAAGGATCACGATTGCCACTAAATTAATTGTATGGGAGAAAAAAAAATACACTGTAAATTAATGATCCAACATTCTCCATATCTGCTGAGGTGGAGCTGGGTCACGATTTATTTTCAGAAAAGGGATCAAAATTAACCCAAGGACAATTCAAACTTGCAAATATTTAGGTTTAACATAATTGGGATGGTGGGGACCTGGGAGGCGTTTTCGGAGTTTTATTTTTAAATAATGGTTGACATCTCTGATTCTACCTTTCACGTGTGACATGGACACCGTTCCCAGACCATGGGCAGCGTCAAAGCTGAAGTAGGCATGAGGTTGAATTCAAGGTTTGCATAGCGCTGTTGGCCGTTCAGGAGAAGTTAGAGGGTTTCTTGATTCACCTCCACCTCCCACCCACAAATTGACTGATACCGCACCCCCCTCCCCCCACCTCCGCAAGAAGGTGTCCAGAGAAGTAACCAGTCCCTGCTGAGTCAAACAACCGTGCCCAGTAACGAAGTCAGGATTGGGCAGAACTGCCCCAGCAGAGTGCCTCCCCAACCCAATGGCCGCCTACTGTGGAGGTAGCTCTGACACCTCGCCTGATCTGGACTGAGGAAACCTGTGGAGTAATACAGAAGCAGGTTGCGAAGATAAAACTTCACAGCAAATAGTGAAATCTAAACGTGTGCTGTCTGCCAGGTGCCAAGTTTCGGGACCTCCCCTCGGGTCTGTAGAGGAACGTTCCGCAGGAGGGGAAGGCCCCAGTTTCCATGATCGACATATGAACCAAAGACATAGGCAGCTAAAGATATCGTGCATAGTTCACATGAGGGCCTAGACACTAAATTAAGAAGTAGAACCTCAAAGGTCATAACCTCTGGATTAATACCTGAGCCAACAGCAGACAACATATAACTGATCAGATGAGAGATGAAAACGTGTCTCAAAGCCTGGTGTGTGAGAAATGTAGTCCGGTTCGTGCGGCAATGGTATTATTATTCCTGGAATGACGCGCGATGAGAAATGTTCTCACTTTCACCAAAATTGAAGCTTCTGGTTTCATCCCAGCCTCAATATTGACCTCGGAAGACCAGTTCCGTAAACTCGGGTATGTGTATCCAATAGCAGTTCGTGCGCTAATGATTCAAATTCTCTCTCGAGCTTCCTGAGGTACTATTCACACCAACATTCTGTTCAGAATAACTATATTATTCTTAATTCTAAATTTCGTAATTGGGGTACAGTAGGCGACGTTCGTCAATTTTATTTACGTTACAGCTGCAATGATTGAAATTTGGTTGAAAAACTTACGTCAATACTAAAGTAATCTCTCATTTCCATTCCCCCGTTCAGATGGACCAAAGTCCTTCACATAGCTGCCGATTCAGCTTCGTCATCCCTCACTCCACGATGCGGAACCAGGCGACGTCAATGCGTCTCTAGTTGACATCACAAAGGAGTCAGGAGCCAATCACACAGCAGCCAGAGTGGTATCACCTCGCAGCCCAAACCCCTTCTTCTCAAGGTGTGTTTTGGTCTCATGGGAAGATTCATGTCTCACTGGGAATTAATATACGTTGAACAATGAGTCCTGTCCCAATTCTACTGACTTCTACTGTGACTCCATATTAATCATCGTGGTCGAACGTTGACTTCTTTGCACGTATTCCTTTATTCAATGAGTCTGTAATTGAACTATGAACTAAATGCACACATGCTTACAATTGTCCCATATTTCATAATGCATTTGGCTAATAAATATCCATCCGTTTTGGGTATAAAGTTGACAATGGACCGAAAAACGTGCAAACAAGGGTTTCAGGTTGAGGCCAGGCTTCATAAGGGGGGCACATGGTACAGTGGTTAGCGCTGCTGACTGAGAGCTCCAGAGACCTGCGTTCGATTCCCGGCTTGAGTCACTGTCTGTGTGGAATTTGTACGTTCACCCCGTGTCTGCGTGGCTTTCCTCCGGGTGCGCCGATTTCCTCCCACAGCCCAAAGGTGTGCGGTTTAGGTACATTGGCCATACTACATTTCACCTTAGTATCATGGAATGCGTAGATTAGAGGAATTAGCGGGGTAAATACGTAGGGTAATGGGGATAGGGCCTAGGTGTTGTCAGTACAGACTCGATGGGCCGAATGGCATCCTTCTGCACTGTAGGGTTTCTATGATTCATGTCGCGAAGAGTTTCTTAGTTGCACTCTTGATTGATCTCACTCGAATGCGTGCACGATGTCGCTAGTTCCCACAAAACTCCAGCAGCTGAAGTAAGTTGTGTCCATTTACCATTAGGGTGACTTGATCAAATCGAGTAGACATGGAATCCGTGGAGTATGACGAGTTTTGCAGAGCTGCTGGGCCTCTGCTTGGGCAGCAGCAATGCGAGTTGACCTATTACCCTTAATGCCCGAGCCACCAAATGTAGACTGCGGATGGCCATTTGGTGCACAGACGGTACCCAGAAACAAGTGGGAAATCATTATTCTATGTTTCAGGGAGATGACTAAAGACTTATATGAAAAAAAACTCCACAAAACTCTTTTTCAATTACTTTAGATATGGTCAGCTCACTGTCACTCTTTCTCACTGCCCCCGTATTTCTGCAGGTTTGGGCTTCCCACTTCCATATATTGATAAGTGTGCGGTATCCGTGAGAGTGTTGAAGGTGATCGCTGAATCGGCCAAGTGAACAGTCTCGATGGAATGCAGAACGTCCCGGGGAGGAGATAGCTGGTTTGGTGACGGCATGACGTTAAATGTGGCGGGAATGGCACGAAATGACGCAATGTATCCGAGAGGCTGTCTGGGGTGGGAGACAATGAAAATGAGAATCTGAATCTTGGCTCTGAGAAGGAGGGGAATGTGATACAAAGACCAGAAGGCGAAAGGGTGGACGGTGGGTGGCAAATTGCGGGGGGCGGGGGGGGGGGGGGATGAGGAGGGCAACTTCGAGCGTGATGGGGGCAAATCGGATAAAGAAAACGCGGAGATATGTGTGAGGCGTCGACGTGGAAGGTTTCTTTTTATTCATTCGGGAGATTTGGGCGTCGCTGCCCGAGCCAGCATGGATTGCCGATCCAAAATTTCCCCGAAAACTGATTGGCTTGATGGGCCATTTCAGAGGCGCCATTAAAGTCAACTAAAAGTGGTAGGGAAATCTTTGGATGAAATTCTAACGCAGAAAATTTAATATCCACTTGGAAATGTATGGGTTAATTAGGAATAGTCAGCATGGCTTTGTCAGAGGGAGGTCATGCCTAAGAAACTTGTTAGGAGCTTTCGAAAATGCGATCAAGTGCGTGGATGAGGTTTCACTTAATGTAGCTTTTATGGATTTTAGCAATGGTTTTGACAAGGTCACACATGGGAGATTGGTTGAGAGTATTTAAGTACACAAAACTCAGAGCGAGATGGATCAGACTCTGGCTTAGTAACAGGACAGAAAGTGTAGAGGAAGTCTATTCGAGTGACTGGAGGTTAGTGTCCCGTGGTGTGCCACAAAAATCAGTACTCGGACCTTCATTGTCTGTCATATCCGAAGATGATAAGTATGAAAGTGTGGGGGAATGTTAAGCAAGTTTGCAGATTGGTAGGTGGTCAATAGTGAAGAAGATGGTTGCAGGTTTCAGGAAGATATAAATGCGTTGGTCAGATTGGCAGAGCCGTATGAGATGGCATTTAACCGAGTTAAGTGTGAGGTGATACACTTTGGAATGAGACGCAAGATGAGGGACTTTTTAATGAATGGCAGGGCAGCTCAAAGGAACAGAGGGATTTTGGGGTGCATATTTACAGATCACTGAAGGCGGACAAGCTCTTGAATAGTTAAGTTATTAATATTAATTATTTGGGCACATGAGACAATTGTTTTCATCTGTCGTGGTATAGAGTACAAGAGCAAGGAGGTTGTGCTGGAGTTGCACCGAACATTGGTTCGGCCACAGCTGGAGTACTGTGTGCAGTTCTGTTCACCTCACTATTAGAAAGACTTGATAGTATTCGAGGGGAGTATCACCAGGATGATGCCTGGGATGGAGCAGTTGTGCTGTAAAGAGAGACTGGATAAGCTTGGATTGTTTTCTTTAGGGCAGACAAGGCTAAGGGGGACATGATTGAGTTGCATAGGATCATGAGGGTTTGGGCAGCTTGAGTAGAGAGCACCTATATCCCTTGGTTTAGACGCCAAACATGGGGCGACATACTCTTAGGGTAAGAGGCAAACGATTCAGAGGGGATTTGAACAAAAAAAAACTCTCATTCAGCAGGTGGTGGGAACCTGGAATGCACTGCCCGAAAAGTTAATGTAGGCTGGAAATCTTACAACCGTTAACCATTATTTGAATGAGCACTTGAAATACCATAACATTGAAGGATATGGAAAAAGTGCCAGGAAATCGAATCAACGCACTTTTAGTGGGAGTTAGTTTTGGTGCAGATTCAATGGGCCGAATACCCTTTTCTGCGCTGCATGATTCTGTCATTTCTGTGGATCTGGAGTCACATGTAGACCTGACAAGGCAAATGTGACAGATTTCCTTCCCTAAAGGGCATTAGTGAACGAAATGTGTTTTAGGAAAATCGACCATGGTTCCTTGGTCGTCATCAGACTTACAGTTCCAGATTGTTACAATTTTCACCATCTGTCGTGGTCTCATTTGAACTAAGGTCCTCAAGGGATCATCTGGGTCTCTGGATTCGTAGTCCAGTGACAATAACACTGGGGGCCCGCCTCCCTACTTGACTTCCCCTGAACAAATATAACAGTAACTGGGAGCATGGCAGAGGAATCTTACAGGACACAACATTGGAAGTGTTTCAGAGCTTCTGGAATGGTGGATCAGTATGTGTGGGATTTTTCTCTGCTGTGTTTGGCCCAAGCTGGAAACTGCCAACAATTTAGTCAGATATGTTTCCCACACAATCGGTTTTCCTCATTCGTAGTGAGGACAGGGGGCGTGGGCCAGTACGTCAAGAGGTAAGTCTATCTCACCGGAAATGACCTCATCGCGCAAGCAACGTGTTCGTGGCGCGGAACCCCACGCTTCCAGTTTCGCAGCACATCCGTTCACCCCACCCTCCGTTCGTCGACCCACCCACAAACATGCCCACACACTGTGGAGGGAGGCATTCCTTACCTCCCAAATTGCACCGCGCCCTGTGAGGATCATGGAACATTTTCCTCCGAGTGCTCGGGTTTTCTTCAACACTCCACCGATGTGTATGTTGGGTGGATTAGGCATTGCATTGCAATGACCGGGGTTACGGGGATCGGGTCGAGGATCTGAGGGGAATGGTCTTTCGGAGACTTGTTTTAGACTGGGTGGACCGAACCTTTTCTCCCTGCACTGTAGGGATTCAGTAATTCAATAAATACCGGAGGAGAGTCAAACCCCAGAAAAAAAAGCGAACACAGCGCGAGAAAACAAAAAGACAGAAAGCACAGCAAAGGGAAAACCGAGACAGAAACAATGTCAGAGAAACGGGGACATGGACGCAATGAGAGATTTTTTTTAAAAAAAAGACAATGAGTAGTACAGAGAAAACAATAGACAGAAACGGGGATATCGCAACGACAATCACCCCGCCACAGTGGGAAAATGCTTCACAGCGCCAGGGGGTCGGTTTCGATTTCGGCCTCGGTTAACTCTCTTTGTGAAGCTTGGAAGTAAGTTACTTCTGTGGTGTTGTTAGGGCAGGAAACTATTGCGAATTAATGTACACAGTGGACAGATGTTAGAAATACAGGGCAGCTGTTTTTCAACATTTCTACAATTTCCTCCTCCCTATCCCAACTGCCTCTGTAATCACTCCCACTCTATACAGTCCCTGCAACTTAATATAATCTAAAATTCTCCCTATCTCTGTAAACTCATCCTGCCCGTTAACTCATCCCCCTCTGTATTTTTCCAAAGTCAACCCTATCTCTGTAACCTCATTCTGCTCTACAACTCTCGTTACTTCTGAAAGCTCATCTAGTCAATGCAAAAACATTATTTATCTCTGTAAACTACGTCAATGCTTAAAAGCCTCTCCATCTCGGTAAAACTCTCCACACTCGAAACTAATCCGATCTTTGTACGAACACTGTTACCCGAATCCATCCCTGTTTATGGAAGCACCAGCAGCTCCTTCAGTTATGCATCTTTCGGCATCCTCCTCCACACAATATACTGCATTGCACTCCTTATCTCTGTACGCTTCTCTTGCACATGCATTTCTCGCAATCTCTGTAACCTCTTACAATATCTACACGCCTCCACATCTAGGACCTTCTCCAGTCTCAGAAACCTCTCTATGCCTGTAACTTGCTTCAGTCTCTGCATGCCTCCCTAACTCTGTAAAATAACTCCAGCCAATATAAGCCTCCCTATCTCTGTAAAATCCTTCAGCGCCTTCACCCCCTCCCTGTCTCTGCGAACTCCAACTGCCCGACACCATCCCTACCTCCTCAACCTCCTACAGCCCATATACCCTGCCTATCACAATAACCTCTTCCAGCCACTGCGGCCTTCATTATCTCGGAATTTTTTTCCTATGCCTACAACCCTCCCAACCGCTGCAAAATCCTTGAGCCCCTACATTACTCGTATCTCTAAAACGATCTGCAGCTTCTTCCATCAAACTTATCTCTGTAACATCCTACAGCCCGTGCATTCTTCATTATCTCTCTAACGGCCTATTGCCCTCACACCCTCCCTATTCTGCAACCCACTCTGATGCTTTTCTTTTTACCCGCCACCAGCCCATATACCCCTCCCTACATCTGTAACATCCTTCAGCTCCTCCACCACAGCGTAGTTACCTGACCTACTTCAGCTCCTACAACCTCCCTATCTCTGAACAACCCTTCGGCTCATACACCATCCTTATCGTTTTCCCCATGCCCCCATGTCTCGACAACTAGATGCAGCCCTACACTTACCACCCCTATCATTGCAATCTTCTCCAATCCGTACATTTCTCCTTCTCTCTGTAAAATTCTCCATCCCTTTCATCTGTCGATATCTATGTAATCTCCTCTAGCTCCTGTACCACTGACTAGCTCTTTAAACTTCTCCCTCCCCTACATTCCTCGCTATCTGTGTATGAAAATCCAGCACCGAGACTGGGCGCAGACGCTTTGAACCCCGTTTGTTCCTGCACCCCATAATAATCCTCCTCCTACCCCTCCATACATCCCTATATTTGTGACCTCCTGCAGCTCCTTCACGCCTCCCCAACTCTGAAACATCATAAAATTCCTCACACCCTATATATGTAACCTTCCCCAACATCTATCGCTGCAGCCAGCATCAACCCTGAAATTCGTCGCCAATTCTGTGACCTTCTTCAACTCCTTCACCATTCAATAACTCTGTGACACCCTCAAACCTGTCCAATTACCAAAGATTGCTGCATCGCTCATGGCCTCATCTTACGGTTCTGTCGTGGCGATGGTTGAGCTGCTTATTACGATGAAGCATTAAAATAACCATTAGGTTTGGCGGGATGGTTAAACCCTGCTTAAAATGCCACTCTTGTACATCCCCTATTCTAATCTGTCCACCCTTACTGGAACTGTCTTTATCTTCCCGGGGCTAAACCTTCACCAATTTCCTCCTAAGCATCCCCATGTCGATTGCTCCTTTGCGGTGCTGTTTAAAATTAATCACTTTCAGCGTGGTTTCGCTGGCGTTCCTAATATCTCTTTACACGTGTCAGTGTCGCAATCTGTATGATAATCCGCCATGTGAAGGACGTTGCGATTTGAAAAAATACATTTTAGCAAGTTGTTTCTGTTGTTGATGACTGAGCTGCCGGATCTTTCGTGTGCGCCGCTAAACCAAGACGTGGTCTAATTTCTGCACTGTACATCAACGATTCCATGGCCCCCATACGGAGATGATCCGAAGGCGTTCTTTGTGGTTTCCTTTCCAATGTTGATAACGTAAAAAAAGAATTAAAGAAACAAATCCGTATTTCTTTGCTGCTTATGGAATCCTACTGTATACTGCGAATGTGAAACTTACACAGAATTATTGTTCGGTAGAGAGTTGGGGGTCGATTCAAGGAAAAACTGGAATAATAGATGCAGGCAATAGAAGGACACTTTAGTAGGCTGCGATGTTATTGTTCGTTGGAGAATCCGGTGCAACAGTAACATCGATCTGGGCCTGTTGGGTCAATGAACTACAACAGCGCTCCAAATTTTACGTGAACCGCTTTGTGTTGGGCTGACCTCGGAGTGGATAGAGCTATTACAAGGGGGCATAACTATAGGGTGCATGGTGGAAGATATAGGAAGGATATCAGAGGTAGGTTCTTTACGCAGAGAGTGGTTGGGGTGTGGAATGGACTGCCTGCAGTGATAGTGGAGTCAGACACTTTAGGAACATTTACGCGGTTATTGGATAGGCACATGGAGCACACCAGGATGATAGGGAATGGGATAGCTTGATCTTGGTTTCAGACAAAGCTCAGCACAACATCGTGGGCCGAAGGGCCTGTTCTGTGCTGTACTGTTCTATGTTCTATGTTCTAAGACTCTCCACTGGAAAAGCAATATCGTTCAATACAGACTTTCTGAAATGGAACGCGTTTGGACTATAATTTGAAATGTCTTGGCCCGATGCTTTGAATTGTCCTCTCTTACCTCTATCACTCAGACTGTCTCCCTCTCTCGCTGTCTTTCCTTTGGTCCTCTCCAGTCCTCTCCCTCTCTCTCTCTCTCTCCCTGCCTGTGCCCTCGCTCTTTATTTATCTTTTGCTGTCATCTTCCTCTCCCTGTGTCTCTCTCTGTCTCTCCCTCTTTCTCATCCTATGTACCCCACCCCCCACACCAGCCTCCACTCCCCTCCCCGACGCCCTATCCTGCTTCTCTCTCTCTCTCTCTCCCTATCCTAGATTTGTCTTTTTCCATCCTCTGTCGCTCCGTATTTTCCACGTCTATCTACCCTCTTGCTCTCACTTCATCTCTCCGTCCTCTGTCATTCTCCTTTCCTTCTCTCTACTATCTCTTTCTCCCTCTCTTTCTCCGATTCTTCCCCCTCCATCTCTTCTGTCCCTGCCGTGACCTGTCCTATCGACCTTTCTCTCTTCATTTATGTTTCCCTTCGCTTCTTTTTCTCTTTGTGTGTTCACTCACTCCCTTTTTCAGTCTCTCCCCGTCTTTGCACCCACCTCTATCTCTCCCCCCACCCCGCTCATTTGTCCTCGCTTTCCTTCTAACCCCACTCTCACAATCTTCCTCCCTCGCTCTCTATCCTCTTTGTCCCATTCTCTTACTCTCCGTCTCCTCCCACCATCACCGCTTCGCCCACCACCCCCATCCGTTTGATAGCACTTTTGATGTTCACTACATTAAATACATCTGATAACTTCAGGTTAACAGAACACTATATGGATAGAATGTTCAAGAGAGCACTTGATTATGTAACACTGTTAAAAGGGAGGCGGTAGCATACTGGTATTGTCACTGGACCAGTAATCCAGAGAGCCAGAGTAATTCTTTGCGAACACAATACAAATTGTGGACGGTGAAATTTGAATCCAATAAATTCTGGAATTTAATGGCCAATGATGACCATATTTTTCAGAAGTACTCACTTGGTTCATTAATGCAATTCAGGGAAGGAAATCTGCTATCCTTAGCTGGTCTGGCCCACATGTGACTACAGATCCACAGCATTCTGGTTAATTCCGAAATGTCCCGATCAAACCGTTAAGTTCAAGGGCAATTGGAAATGAGCAATAAATGCAGGCCTGCATGCCGACATCGAAGAATGCATTTTTTTTAAGTGGCTGATATTCCATCTCAATCTAGCTTTCTGCCTTTTTCATGTCCTTCAATTTCCCTCTTTGAATGCCACAGTTTGCAACGAATGATGTTGACACATATACCGGAGACAAGAAAAGAGAAAACGGTTCATAATATCATGGCATGGAGGACAGGAAGTGTCACGGCCCCTTGTATCCAGGAAGTGGCCATGCTAAGAAGCTGGGATTGTCACAGTGCTCCCTCGTTTGAGGATTTCTACCTAATCCCGGTCACGGCTCCTCGACTGAACCCCTCAGCAGAGCTAATGTAGAAACAAGCACACTTCTTGATAAATGTCTGTGTATATATTATATGTATATAGACAGAGCGAGTGAGGGGGAGAGGGGGAGAGAAAATGGGGTGGGAAAGTGAAATGCAGATAGATTCAATACAATATTTCCAAATATGGAATACTAATAATAGTCTGACTCAAAGAGATTATGATATCCACAAAATTTAGTTTATGTTTAATATGTTTTTAATTGATCACATATACGGGGTTGTAATTAAACTACTGGAGCTGGGGAGGCAAAAACAACTGAGCCCAGTGTTACCCCCTCCTAGGTACTGATGATGCCTGAAATTTACCGCCTCTCCTTCAGATCACGCCCAACATCTACCCTAGTATTATCACTGCTGATATTTTTTTAGATCTCCATCAATTTGATACAGTTGCTTGAAGTCTGCAGATAGATCATACATTAATGCATTCGAACATCTGGAACCGACGTCTGGGCTTCAGCTGAGTTTCTTTTGTAAATTAACTGGATAATTGATGTAAACGGATATTTTAGTGCACACTTAAGTTGATCCCTGAACTTGGCTTGAGTCACCCCATAAATAAATGCATTTGTACAGCAATTTAGATTCACCAGCATAATTGAAACATCCGCAAGTACGAACAAAGAATATTTGTAATATATAGGATTAATTCCCGCAGCGATATAGTATAAGGAGTATAGAACATATAGAAGCCACAGGAATATGAAGCTGCCGGATATGGCGAAGAGTAAAATCACAGACCTCTTTCTGCTCTCCATCTCTGAGTCATTGCGAATCCCTCCCTTAGTCTGACCCCGCAGCCCCTTACGGACTCCACTGGCGACTAAAATGTATCTGACTGTCAAAGTGTTAAGCAACAGAATTAAAATATATGGGAGGAATGGGTTTAAAGCCCTATCAATCCACCCAAATGCCACCCATTCTGGATCTGTGTAATAACTTGGCTTTTCATTACAGAACCAGGGAACATTGTCGATTATTTCACCTGGTTCAAATCTAAAATAGAATGGAATATTTTTTGAACAGAGAAAAATGCATATTGTTGCTAGAACCACAGTGGCAGTTTTCTTGGTACAATATATTGTTTTCATTTTCGGGCAGCAAATGGCCACAAAGCGATCAAAGGAGAAAGAAACGGTGAACCAAACAGAACATTCAGATGTTGCATAAAGCAGGACAAATATGATACTACACACAGGGGTGATTTGCAAGACTGAAGCTGGGAAATAATAGTAACTGAACCGATACAGTAGGACGGCAGTGCAAAGCACCAGGAGATCTGCCGTTGCCATGGCCACCAAGTATTGAGTGGTGCATGTGGAGAGGCTGCACCTTCCACGGGAAAGGATCACAATCGCCATTGCATTAGCTGCAAGAGAAAAACGTGAAACGTGACTGGAAATTACTGACCAACTATTATTTACCAGGAGTCGGGTCGTAGGTTACTATGTTGATATCATATCACAAACACAAACTCAACTAAACGCTTTCACTATTGGGTAGATCTGAGCTGGACAAGTGAGTGAACAGCCAATGTTCTTCAATATTGTATTGATGCCATGTTTTTCCTATTTCCCCGATTGAGTGGTTCCTAGTCTTCAAACAATGTAGCTGTCTCTGCTTGAACCGAGGCATTCTAACTCCTCAATTCCCATATGTAAATCTTTGAGGCAAAGCGCCATTCTGATACAGAGTGACATTTTACTAAATAATCAGGAATGCTGAAACTAAATCTATTGGTCAAGTATCACCTGCAGAGTGAAGAATAAAGTTAATGCTGCATGTCGATAATCATTGGAAATAAATTAGGACTTACTGGTTTTCAAACAATGACTGTGAGGGGGGAACATGAGATTGAGGGAGAATGGAACAAAGGGTGAGGTCTGTGGTAGAGTGTAGGGATTGATTCAATGTTGAAAAGAACACGGTGCAAGATAATGTAAATCTATGAATGAAACTGATGATGGGTTTGGAAGAGGTGTGCAGAGGGAAATTAATAACCAGATAATAAGGTTTTAGACTAGAATACATAAGGCATTGACAATACTACACACAAATTGTTAAATTATTCTTGAAACAAAGTTATACGCTAATGAAGCAAATAGTTTAGACATATGGGGATGCATTAAGATAATTAAATAAGTAATTGTGATTTTATAAAACAGATGTGCTGATATTTTAAATGTATTTTAAATATTGAATGAATCGTTTTCCATTTCAGCCAAAAGAAAGTTACTGCAAGGTATCAAGGGAAAGGCGAAGAGTTCAGAGCCAAAGGCGTGGGAATATCGATCGAAGGCAGAATTCATATCTGAAAGCTTCTGGTGAGGGAACACATTTTGGAACATTCTGACCAGGGATATTCATTGTCTAGACATAGAATAGTACCCGGACGCAGGGTCACGAGTCAATCCAGTTTGGCAATCAATCGGTGGCAATGTTCACTTTGACCGCTATGATCAGCGTCTATATTTAGCTAGCAACAGGGAAGTGTGTTCAGCCAAGGTGGTAGTTACTGTCTGCATTAATTGGACGAATGAGATACAATTACGTAGGATGGTAGAATGCAATTGGCTGAGGTGAATTTCAGAGATTGCTATTGATGTGTGTTTACTAAATGTCATTGATTTTAAATGAATATGAGATGGGAATGATCGATATGAAAATCTATAATTGATATGTGTTTGATTATACAACTTAGATTCATCAGAGAGGTTCTGTCGCTCTATTCCAGAGTTACTTAACCCTTTTGGTGATCTTTTAGCAGCTGTTTGCTGTGTTTTTGTTTTAAATAAATGTTACATCTTCATGCAAAGATATCTGCTTCGTGAATTTTGTATTTGTTGGGAGGTTTAGAAAACGTGGAATCTGATGCGAACATTGTTGCATCAACCTGAGGTGTTGATAAGTTTACTGATCGAGTCCTGTGAGAGGATCCCCACACCCTCTACAAGCATCAACAGACACCTGCTCCACTCTCAGTGTCTGCATCTAAACCGCCCTCCATAACAAGTAAATACAACTCCCAGAAACAAAGTAGTGAATGAAGGGCAACAAATATTCTGGACTATGGAAGAGCAGACCAATTGCTCCAATAGAAAGAAGTACGAGCGGTGAGGATTTTTCTTTTATCAAGAGCAGTATATCAGTATATTTTATTTTGATATATTTATAAGCAATATATCAAAATTTCAAAATATATCAGAGAATAAAAGAGTATCATGGATGATGAATACGATCAGAATAAATATCCTCACGTTTCTCGTCAAACAGAAGAAAATAAAACTGCTGAGTTGGGACTTACCAGACTTTCATTTTGACACATTTTCAATTTTGTTTAAATGTAACTCTAACAAATGAAGCTGCTTTACTATTAACAGTTGAACAACATTTTAAAATTGAAATGGAAACATAACAATTCTAACACATCACTGTTTCAGTTCCGAATAAGAAACATTCTTCTTGCAGACTGAAATGCCAATTTGACTGCAGTAAGCAACCAGAAATATACTTGCTATAATGAGTGTAGACAGTTTTGAAGCTTGCAGAGAGAAAATGATTTTGAAAACGGCTTGCAGAAAATCTCTCTCTTCAAACACTTCCCAACTTGAACTCAACATGTTCTTCTCTGCGACAGACCCAGCTTCTCGCATTTTCCACATCAGCATCTGACCGATAACACATGACAGTTTCACTCAACCTAATTAAAAACACAAGGGGAAATTCCAATCTAGAAATGAAAATCCATTAACTTTACACTAAATAAACACAACATGGCTAACCTGCTATTGCCAATTTCTCCCATCTGAGCTGCATTCCCTACAGACACACAGACGAACTGCACTACTCTCATCACAAGATCCAGAAGTTTTGAAATGCCATAGAAGACAAAACAGCAACGAGCATGCCACAGATCTGTCAAAATGGATCATTCATCGAGTTTAAGTTTTCAGTTAATTTATTATTGTCACGAGTAGGCTAACACAGGGAGAACGTGCAGAGTCCACACAGACAGTGACTCAAGCAAGGAATCGAATCTGTGTCCCTGGCGCTGTGAGGCAGCAGTGCTAACCACGGTGCCACCATGCCGCCCAGAAACTGCTGAAGCAAGGATAGCCAACACAAGAATTGTGGTAAAGTGAGCCACATTGCAAAACCTTGTTGGGCTCGACCAATTTTCCCTTGAAAAATATTCAGAAGAATAATCTTGATATCTTCAAGAAAGTCCAAAGATGTGCGGGTTAGGTTGAATGGCCGTGCTAAAATCGCCCCTTAGTGTCCTGAGATGTGTAGGTTAGAGGGATTAGCGGGTAAATGTGTACGAAAAGAGGGTAGGGCCTCGGTGGGATTGTGTTCAGTGCAGATTTGATGGGCCAAATGGCCTCTTTCTGTATTACAGGGTTTCTATAAAAGTTTCTACAAAGAAGAACAAGTTGCATTCTATAAAAGTAATTTACGACGTGGAAGAAAACAAAAGATTAAGACTGAAGTAGAGAATGTCCACTGATCTGAAGAAGAACACATACCGAACGGGGCGGCTCATCCATGCAGGATGAATCACATGGATTCTGGATCACTCAGAAGTTAAGTGGGCAATCTTTAGGATTGAGGTTGATACAGGTGCTTCTGTACAATTAATTCCTGAGAGTACATACAATCAAAAGCTGAAGTATCTTCCTATAAAACTAGCTGATGTGGTTATAAGGTCATACATGGAAAAGAGCTTGCCATTAAAAGATTACATCATGGTCAAGGTGGGTTAGAGTGGACAAACAGCGGAGTAGCTCCTTCATGTGGTCAGTGCTATTTTTTCACTCTAGTTGTGGGATCATGTTTGGAGATGATAAAGCTTGATTGGACTACAGCAACAGATTCATCGATCCCAAATCAGACCTACAGGAGATGACAAGAGTCTATTCGAAGATACATTTGGTTCAACAGAGGATGTTCAATTTAAACTCAAGATAAAGCCTAATAGTTAATCATAGAATCATAGAATCAATGAACGCTACACTGCAGAGAGAGGCCATTCGTCCCATCGAGTCTGCACCGACCACAATCCCACCCAGGCCTTACCCCCATATCCCTACATATTTTATCCACTCATCCCTCTAACCTACGCATCTCAGGAAACTAAGGGGCAATTTTATCATGGCCAATCAAACTAACCCGCACATCTTTGGACTGTGGGAGGAAACCGGAGCACCCGGAGGAAACCCACGCAGACACGAGGAGAATGTGCAAACTCCACACAGACAGTGGCCCGAGCTGGGAATCGAATCCAGGTCCCTGGGGCTGTGAAGCAGCGATGCTAACCACTGTGCTACCGTGCCGCCCCAACGGCAAAAACCTCAAAGCAAAAACGCTACCATGTGCAATGTACCCCAGGGTTCAAAAATAATTCACATAAATTGTTAACAGCGGTGTGTTAGAGTCGATTTCAATGAGTACTGGGCTACCCCATCATTCCTGTCATGAAACCAGGTGGTTCAGTTTGTAGTTGTGGTGTATTTAAAGCAACTATAACTAAGGTGCTGTGTGCTGATCAATATCCACTTCGATTTGTTTGGTGGGTTATCAGCTGGGCAGAATTTCAGCAAGATTGATCTTTCACAAGCATATTTACAGAGGAATGTAGCCACGGAATCCCAACCATTCTTTGCAATCATAACTCATAAAATAATTTTTCGTTATGAAACATTGCCTTTCGGAACAACGTCCCACCTAGCCCTATTCCAAAGATCTATGAATCAGATTTCATTCAGTCTCTCTGGTGTACAATGTTACCCGGATACAATGTTACCTGGATATTCTATTTCGTTATAGGTTCGAAAAAACAAGAGAACTTAAATAATTTCGAAACAATATTAGAACGTCTTCAAGAGCATGGTGTGTGTATCAAGAAAGAGAAGTGTGACGTTTTTCAGATGTCAGTCGCCCGTTTGGGTCACGCTATACAGATTAAAAGCGTGCATAAAGCACCTAAAGAGATGGATGTTATTTTAGAAGCACTGCATCCGACAAAGGTGACACAATCGAGCTCCTGACAAAGATTATTAAATTATTATTGCATATTTGTTTCTAACCTAGCTATGTTTTTGAACCTATTGCATAATTAACTATATGTGAAACAGTCATGGAAGGAAAAAACAGAACGGGCGAAAGCATAAAAGTCAAAGATGCTTTGCAGAAGTCTGAAGTATTGGTTAATTTTAATCTGAAGGTACCATTACTGCTTGCTGGTGAAACTTCACATGATTACGTCTTCAGGAAAATACAGACCAATAGCTTTGATTCACATTCTCTGACTAGAGACACAACTAACAATGCTCACCGAGAAACAGAAGCATTGAGAATAAACTTTGGCGTACAAAGGTTTCATCCTGATTTATATGGTCGGCATTTCACTTTATTGACGATCATCGGCCATAGCTGCTATTTTTGGGCCACATAAAGACATACTGACAATAACTGCCAGCCGATTGCAATATGGTCACTGATCTTGTCTGCAAGGTGTCAGGATATAAAATATTATCAGCCAGGATTCCATGCTGATGTGGCTGCATTGTCACGCTCACCTTTACCTTTGAGGAGATGCCACCAACAAGTTTTGTTAATATTCTTCAGGTTTCACTGGTAAAACGTCTGTCTGTGAGAGCTCCTCAAGTTCATAAACAAACCAGAAATTATCTCATGATGGGGAAGCTGATATATATGGTTTAAAACTAACGATAGATGGAACACATTGTACGAATCCTGATTTGAAACCATGTGCCTCAAGAAAACTTGAGTTGGGCATCCAAAGTGGATGTCTTTTGTGTGGAATCCGAGAGATTCTTCCTCCACGTCCGCTTGGAAGATGTCTTCAACAGCTACATGAATGACATTCAGGTATTGCTGGATAAAGGAATTATTATTTGTTGTGTTATTTTTGGTGACCAGGTCCGGATGCTCAGAATGAAGAAAATGTGACACAGTTCCAATCCTGTGCACGAATAACAAATACATCATTTTTCCTGCCTTGGGAGTTGCCTTAACTGCCATGGCAACGATTGCATGTAGATTTTGCTGATCAATTTGTCTGTTACGTTTCCTTCGTTTAACTGATGCACTTCCAAAATGTCCAGAACGTGTATCATGAGATCCAATATACCTGATCAAACCACTGAAAACCTTGACCAAATGTTTGCAAGATTTTGTAAAACAGAAGAGATTGTGAACGATAATGGTTCACAGCTGAGACTTCTCCAGAGTTTGAGGATTATCTCAAAGTAAATGTTATTCAAAACATAAAGTCAGCACCTTAACTTTGATCAACAAATTCATTAGCTGAAAGATTCGTACAATCTTTGAGACATTCTTTAACAGATTCAACACAGCTCTTTCAACTAACCAAAGTTCACCTCCATCACTTAACTTAAAACGAAAGTTGACACTTCATTACCTTACACCAAGGAATTCCAAATACAGGAGAGCACCAACAAACGTCTCAAGTTGCTAGAGGACAAAACATTTTCTATTTCTCCAAGGAGAGTGAATGAAAGTGTGTATGTATGCTCCGAGTTAGAAATGGTTGCCAGCCATATCTTTAACCAAAGAAAAAGATCATATTTCTGACATGGTTCAAAAAAATAAGTTAATCTCGTTTGACGACACGGTGCTCGTAAATTGATGTAATCTCAAAATGATGTCTCAGAAACAACTCCAGAAGTACTACTTCTTTCACCTCTGTTGTTAGAACATAGAACAGTACAGCACAGAACAGGCCCTTCGGCCCACGATGTTGTGCCGAGCTTTATCTGAAACCAAGATCAAGCTATCCCACTCCCTATCATACTGATGTGCTCCATGTGCCTATCCAATAACCGCTTAAATGTTCCTAAAGTGTCTGACTCCACTATCACTGCAGGCAGTCCATTCCACACCCCAACCACTCTCTGCGTAAAAAACCTACCTCTGATATCCTTCCTGTATCTCCCACCACGAACCCTATAGTTATGCCCCCTTGTAATAGCCCCATCCACCCGAGGAAATAGTCTTTGAACGTTCATTCTATCTATCCCCTTCATCATTTTATAAACCTCTATTAAGTCTCCCCTCAGCCTCCTCCACTCCAGAGAGAACAGCCCTAGCTCCCTCAACCTTTCCTCATAAGACCTACCCTCCAAATCAGGCAGCATCCTGGTAAATCTCCTCTGCACTCTTTCCAGCGCTTCCACATCCTTCTTATAGTGAGGTGACCAGAACTGCACACAATATTCCAAATGTGGTCTCACCAAGGTCCTGTACAGTTGCAGCATAACCCCACGGCTCTTAAACTCCAACTCCCTGTTAATAAAAGCTAACACACTATAGGCCTTCTTCACAGCTCTATCCACTTGAGTGGCAACCTTTAGAGATCTGTGGATATGAACCCCAAGATCTCTCTGTTCCTCCACAGTCTTCAGAACCCTACCTTTGACACTGTAATCCACATTTAAATTAGTCCTACCAAAATGAATCACCTCACATTTATCAGGGTTAAACTCCATTTGCCATTTTTCAGCCCAGCTTTGCATCCTATCCATGTCTCTTTGCAGCCTACAACAGCCCTCCACGTCATCCACTGCTCCACCAATCTTGGTGTCATCAGCAAATTTATTGATCCACCCTTCAGCCCCCTCCTCTAAGTCATTAATAAAAATCACAAAGAGCAGAGGACCAAGCACTGATTCCTGCGGCACTCCGCTAGCAACCTGCCACCAATCCGAAAATTTTCCATCGACCACCACCCTCTGTCTTCGATCAGACAGCCAGTTACCTATCCAATCGGCCAACTTTCCCTCTATCCCACACCTCCTCACTTCCATCATAAGCCGACCATGGGGGACCTTATCAAACGCCTTACTAAAATCCATGGATATGACATCAACTGCCCTACCTTCATCAACACACTTAGTTACCTCCTCAAAAAATTCTATCAAATTTGTGAGGCTCGACTTGCCCTTCACGAATCCGTGCTGACTATCCCGGATTAATCCGCATCTTTCTAACTGGTCGTAAATCCCATCTCTAAGGACCTTTTCCTTCAATTTACCAACCACTGAAGTAAGACTACCCGGTCTATAATTACCAGGGTCATTTCAATTCCCTTTCTTAAACAGAGGAACAACATTCGCCATTCCCCAGTCCTCTGGCACCATCCCCGTGGACAGCGAGGACCCAAAGATCAAAGCCAAAGGCTCTGCAATCTCATCCCTTGCCTCCCAAAGAATCCTCGGATACATTTCATCAGGCCCAGGGGACTTATCGATCTTCAGTTTATTCAAAACTGCCAGGACATCCTCCCTCCGAACATCTATTTCCTCCAGCCTATTAGCCTGTAACACCTTCTCTTCCTCAAAAGCATGGCCCCTCTCCTTGGTGAACACTGAAAAAAAGTATTTCTCGCCTATCTCTACTGACTCCATACACAAGTTCCCACTACTCTCTTTGACCGGCCCTAACCTCACCCTGGTCATTCTTTTATTCGTCACATAAGAGTAAAAAGCCTTGGGGTTTTCCTTGATCCGACCCGCCAAGGACTTCTCGTGTCCCCTCCTGGCTCTCCTAAGCCCCTTTTTCAGCTCATTCCTTGCTCACTTGTAACCCTCAATCGAGCCATCTGAACCTTGTTTTCTCATCGCTACATAAGCTTCCCTCTTCCTTTTCACAAGACATTCCACCTCTTTCGTGGACCATGGTTCCCTCACTCGGCCATTTCCTCCCTGCCTGACAGGGACATACCTATCAAGGACATTGTGAATACTAATGCTCAAGACTTAGTTTAATCTGAAATTTCTAATGAATCTGTCTCAGTTACGAGACCACGAGAGAATGGTACAGAATTATTGCAAAGGGACGATGTCTATTGACTTTCCAAAACATACATCTCGGGTCAAGGACAGCCAAAATCCAGAGCTTTCCATACCAACAGAGAGGAATAGACGTCCTCCTAATCGATGTTCTTATTGGCGGTTTATGATTAATGGTTCATAATACTGTGCTTAGAATATAATATGGCGCAAAAGTGAATGTTTGGAATATTACTAATTCTATGCAAAGTATCACAAAAATCTCTTTTCATGACAACAGAAGTAAAGGTGGGGGGATTTTAAAGATTTAAATGGTCGCAGCCTTGCTGTAAGAGTTTATCATATAATGTGATGGCCACATCATTAGAATGCTTCACAGGGTGATGTTCCACTTCTGTTAGTGCTCCACACTCAGCAGAATTGCACAGAACTCTCTATAATACGGGGCACATGGCTCATTGGAGTCAAGTGTTCCAGGCAGGTTAGCAAACCACAATAAGTGGAATTACACGGTGAATGTTACTTACATTAATGTCTTACGTCTGTGTATTTAGTGTACTGATGCACTCCCTAACGACAAGGCAGAGCTAATCCATGCACGCATCATGGTGACCACTAGGTCGGCTTGTAATATTATCAGTCACAGGGGAATATCAGACGTTGGATAACAAACGAATTCGCACAGGGTATATTCCAATGAGGACTTACCAGGAACTCCAATGATGGCCAGTATGGTGTAATATATTTTCCCGATGCTGTCGACTAATTCCATATTTTATGTTTGAAATGTTCTCTCACTCTTCCTTTTGCCGGCAATCCTTCTTTATTAAACAATGAAGTGATGAATTCAGAGAGCTGTGAATTTATATATTGTATGAATCTCCATGGAGACATTGAGATTGTAGCATCTGCCAACTTCGATTTTGCTCAGAAAATGAGCAAACAGATTACGACACCTTGGTCAAATCCCAGTTGTGATCGCAGATGTGAAGTGCTGACGTTGCATTAGAATACCGTAAAGACTGAATAATTTTGATTCCAATTCACTACCGTAAAATGGAAACTTTATTCTCGTGTCAACATTGATGCAACATCAGGTCCCTCTCCAGAACTCACACTATTTCAGTGACCACTTCACTCAACTATTCCATTCAAAAAATACGTTTCCAATTTGAAATGTTATTGCCTGGTTGTCCACCTGCATTCTCGGTTGTGCCTGCCCTCTTCAACTGTCACCATTAAAGTGAAAATCCGTATTGCAGTATTGTGTCATTTTGTACTCAAATCAAGATCTCAACTGAATCCCTTACAGTCCCCAAACCACAACAATCGCTCAACCTAATATAGGGACACAGAACGCATCATAGTCATTTTTCCTTAGGATTTTACAGTTGCTGCCTAAGCCACCATCTGTACTTCCATTTGCGAAGGGGGTGATTCGCATTTTTCTTAAGTGCTGGAGGATATCGCTGTTACTCGGATGCACTATCGTGCTGTTAGAGAGAGTGCCAGAATTTTCCTCCAGCGACGGAGAAGGAACTGAAAGACTGAGTCAAAATGATATGCGGCTTGCAGGGGATTTTTTACGCGGTGTTGTTCCCGTGCATCGTCTGCCCTTGATCTTGTGTGTCGCAGAGTCATTATTTTATGAAGTTCAGGTGAGATAGGCTTTTGAAGTTTCTGCAGTGCTCCTTGTAAATGATGGCTGCTACTGTCATTGTTCATTCGTGCAATGAGCGAATGGTTCAGATCGCCAGTGTGGTGCCATACTCTGTGGCTTGGAACTTCTAGAGTGCTGTAATTGCCCTCATTTACTGTTAACGATCAAACTTCTACCAGATTTAAAATAGCTGAGCGAAGAGTTTGCCCCATTCTGGAGCACAGTTCATCATTACTACTAATTATTTTATGGGTTACAATGTTGGATCCAATCCTTTCAGTATTTTCGTGACGTCGCATGCTGTCTATACCTGCCTTAAATATATTGAACGACTGAACATCCACAACTCTCAATGGTTGAACATTCCAACGATTTGCAACCCTTTGAGTGAAGTAATCTCTCTGAACCTCATACTGTTTTCTTTTTTTTTGCAATTCCCATCTCTTTTTGGTCAAAAGAGATGTGATCGAGGTCAGTGTTTCGGGGCTAATCTGCACTTCCAGTTTTCCGGAAAATAGCAGGTAATGGACATTTTGGAAATCATGCTTGTCGACTGTAAAATTGGCAACTGAGTAGAAGTAGTTATATAACAGTGCTGTTCGTAACCTTCACAATTGTCTCTCACTATCTCCCAAATTGCTTCTTCCTTTTCTCATTACGATTCCAGAAATGAGGCGCTTCTCTTACAAATAGACATTGGGTAGTGTATGCCTATAATTTGGAAGAATGAGAGGAGATCTAATGTAGTCTAATCTAAGATGATGAGGGAGGTTGACAATGTAGACGTGGAGGTGATGTTTACTCTCATAGGGCAACCTGGAACAAGAGATCATCGTTTTCGGATAAGGGCTGGCAGACTTGAAACTGAGATGAAGAGAAATCACTTTTCTCAAAGGGTCGTGAGTCGGTCGAATTCACCATCACGGGGTGTTGTGGACATTGAGTAAATTTAAGAAAGAAGAGGACAGATTTTTAATTCATAAGGGTTTAAAGGGCTCTGGTGACCGAGTATGAAATTGGAGTTGAGGCCAAGATGGGATTAGCCATGATCGTATGAAATGTTGTAGCAGATTCGAGGGGCTAAATTGTCTCCTCCTGCCCCTAGTTCTTGTGTCATTATGTTTTTAGATTATCGGTCTCGTATTTTATCAATTTGATTCTGAGAAGTTGCAGTTCTCTTTATTATGGATGTCAAATCTACTGAGAAGTTTTGGATCCAGCTCATTGCCGTCAGTGTTATTTTTCATGCAACCCAAAGGTGGGTGTATTTGGAGGGAGTTGGACTTATATGCAGGCGGATTATGCTTCGCGATACTATCTCCGGGCTATTAGTCGCGATTTCTGAGGAAGGATGCTAATGCGAAAGAAGCATTTTAGAAAATGTATGAACATGTACTGGAAGCATTACACTATCCCATATCCCGATGGCAGGGGCGGGTTTGAAACAAAATGATTGGCACAATACTGTGCCCTGCTTCTTTTATTAAAGTATTAGTGCTGATACAGTATGTGTAGATTTAAGTGATTACAACAGGTGTTGGGTTGGACATGTGAAGGTATGGGGGCGGAGGATGCTGGGGGCCGAGGCCAGTTAACATTTCATTCCAAATACCTGATGATTTCCACGTTTAAAACTTGGTCAGTGCCCTCATTCCTCACATATTTTAACATAAGTGCATATGGAATCATAGGAACATGTGAACAGGAGTAGGCCATTCGGCCTGCTCCGCCATTCAATAAAACCGGACACGTCAATATATTTTACACGTTATGTCGGTATAGCGCGGAAGAAACAATTCTTTTCACCACATATAAATAGATGAGACAGTAAGAAATCAAGTCAAAATCAAATCAAACACACTAACCCCAAACCCTTCCGATATGTTAATGGGAAACATATTCAACTCTTCCATAAAAATACCCAATGGCTGTCATTTTCCTGCCCGACTGCAGAATGCGGCCATGACACTATGTCGTTTTGCAATTTTAATTCTGATACGTTGTTTCCTCGCTCTGCCAGAGACGAAATACCGGAACCCATAACACCTTCTTTCTTAACACTGATCCACGCCCAGTTTTTTTTTAACATTTCGGTCTTTGCTGTCAGTTGGAACAACACAGGCTACTTTGTACAAGCACATCGAGCAGGGCAGATTCTAATCTCGATATTTCACGCTCTTGGACTGTTAGTTGCAGCATTTCCAAACTCCATTCGCAACAATGGGCGGCAAGGCGGCACAGTGGTTAGCACTGCTGCGTCACAGTGCTAGGGACCCGGATTCGACATCCCGCTTGGATCACTGTCTGTGTGGCGATTGTACAATCTCCCCGTGGCTGCATCGGTTTCCACCGGCCGCTCCGCTTTCCTCCCACAGTCCAACAATGTGCGGGTTCGGTGGATTGATCATGCTAAGTTGCTCCTTAGTGTCAGGGGAACTAGCTAGCTTAAGTGCATGGGTTTATGGGAATATTACCTGGGTAGGATTGTGGTAGGTGTAGACTGATAGGTCGAATGGCCTCCTTCTTTATTGTAGGCTTTCTATGCAGTGAACAATGCTGTTACGCATTCAATTGTAATGGGTGGAGGGGGGGGGGGCGCTGGTCTTCACACAGCATTGCAAATGCAGATTTTGGGGGCCTTATATCGTCTTACCATTACTTCTGTGGACTTCGGTTGTGCAATTTGACTTGGATTCCTATCATTTCTTGCAATTGAGTGTACGTTCTTCTGCTAAAGTATGAACCTTTGCCGCTGCCCGTCTAAAATGGCAATTCGCTCCGACAGAGCATTTTTCTCGATACTATTGCTTATCGTTTTGGTGGTTTCTTTTCAACATAGATTAATTTGGCTTTAATACATCATGACTTAAACGACTGTCCAGCTCTCCCTTTTCCTGTGTCCATCATGTGTTACTTCTTACTTTATGTTATCATCCCTAATTGTCTCATATTTTTATCACTTGAACTTGATTGTTATTCATTTGGATGTTCGGAAATCAGCTTATGTCAATCCGTATTGTTTGGATCTCACCTTCTCACTGGAACATCTGTGGGTGACTTGATGAATTTAGATAATGTCTCATTCTAATGGTCACATTAGCGATGTCATGGATATCGTTTGTCAAATGATTGTGCATAGCTGAGACCCGTGCTTCGGTGAATTCACAAGGCGTTTGCACTCGGTACATGCTCCACACGCACCAAATCATATTTCCACATTCAAAATGGCATCCCAATATTGGAGTGAATACAAGCCCAGTCAACCCAATCTCTCCTCTATCGACAGTCCTGCCATCCCAGCAATCAACATGTGAACATTTCGGTGCACGCCCTCTGGAAAGTACGTCCTTTGTTAGATAAAGATAACAAATCCGCACGCAGTGCTCCGAGTACCGTCTCACCAATGTAATGCTGTTTTTTTGTAAAGATGGGGCATGAACTGCAGCACTAAATATTCATGACATCTCTTCATCTTTAGGTGTCTCGAAGAAATTCTGGAGTTCGAAGTGTCGCAAAACTCCTGAAACTCCATCGTGACATTGCGCTGTCAGGATCCCGTCCTTCCTGGAGTGCAGATGGCGGCTTTGGGAGGTGCTGTTGATAAAACCTGTCGGGAGTTGCTTGGAGATGCTTGGTGTTGGAGATGGCGACTTTGGGAGGTGCTGTTGAAAGAAGCTGTTGCTTTGTTGTGCTTAATGTGACAGAGATCCAACTCGCCAATTGGACTCTGATTAGCCACAAGCATTTCCCCCAACCTTGCACCGTAATCTCACATCATTCAAGCCAGTGAGCTACGGGCCAGTGACATAAATAACCCCAACCTTTCGAGCAGGCAACAGTGAAGGAGTTCAACTGAATAATTGCTTTACTTTTGACATTGATATCTCGTAATGACAAGGTATTTAAGTGTTTTGATTTCCACAATTTGATCTCAAATCCGGAACTCCATTTAATGGCGAAAACGTCTCTTGTAATGTCAACGTTTCCTATTTAAAATTGGAACCATTCTCTATCACTGAGCTTGACAATCTTTGGCAATGCATTCCTGTTATTTCACTCCCAGACCATTTCTATCTGGAATGACAGGGCACAGAGGACAATTCCTACCATCAGTGAAAGTATGGCATGGCCTATGTTTTCACTCAAAAAAACAGTGCAGATGCTGGAAAACAGAGGAGGTGAGAGCCTGTGGAGAGTGAAAAGAGAGTTCTGATGAAAGTGCCCAGCTGAAAGGTTATCCAGGGAAGGGGTGGCGTTCTCTTCTTGTCGCTGGGCTAGTCTTCCAGAGATCCAGGTTAATCCTCTGGGATTTGAATCCCACCACGGTGAAAATTGGGATAAATTATAAACTCGAGTTACATTTGTAATGATGACCATGAAGCCATTGATGGATGTCGTAAGAAAAAATATCTTGTTCATTAGAGTAGGGAATGTATCCTCCTTACCTGGTCTATATGCGACTTCAGATCAAGAGCAATGTGGTCGCCTCTTAATTGCCCTCAGGGTTGGGAAATAAATGCAGACCGACGCAGCAGCACCATCATCCCATGTTTTCTCCAGATGTGGATCGCTCTTTTTCCAGGTCCAAAATACAGAAATTGTGACAGTTCAACACATCCTCTGTTTAAACTCTCTCGAAGTAAAGCACACCATCAGTATTGCTGCTCTGATAGAAGAACTCCCCATGTAGCGACCCACCAACGTTGCATGGCCCTCTCAGTTAGTGACCCCAGAGGTAGATTGCTCTCACTTCAGGGCATGCTGTTCCAAGAAACTATTCAGAAAACATTTAATCAGTTCCTCAACACGGCTCTGTTTGCGCATCTGGTTTTATCTGTCCATACATAACCTATCTTATTGATAATCTACAATTATGTCTTCCTTCATTCACCACTCTAACAGATGGTTATGCGTAGCGGGGCTGATCACGTCTCTCACAAGTGGCTTCTTGCTTTTATCATTTTTCATCTCTTCCAAACTATTCCACATCCTGGTTTCTTAGGTCAATTTTCTCTATTGTGTTGACTCCATCCTCAACTAACGGACTCGCCCCTCTAACATTTCCTCACTCCCTTCCCTTCCTAATTAGACTGTACTCGTCAATATGCAGGTCCCTATGCCCAACAAACTGGAGCATGGCACCAGTAATGAGGAAAGTGACACCTGTATCGTTGGAATGGTTTACACCCGAATTGTACAGGGACCACTGTTCTTGCGAACCATACAATCAAGGAAGTAGGGAGGGTTTAAAACTAAATAGTGAGGGCAAGGTTCCAAATTTAGGAGGACGTGGTAAATCAAAGAGCTGAGACAAGACACAAGTATTACTGTGGGGAATGAGTAGAAAATGTGACAGGAAAGGATAGAATGTATAAATCTCATAAGATATCAAGAAATGAGACCAGATTTATATTAAATAAAAAGGATAAAATTAAAAATCATCTGAATGCACATATCATTGGTAACAAAGCAAATGAACTGAAAGTGCATATAGAAGTTAATAAGTACTATTTCATTACGGAAACATGTTGCAGGAGGTCATGGTCTGGGACCTGCACATTGACAAGTACAGTCTACTTAGAAAGGGCAGGAAGCGAGGAAATCGTGGAGTGGTGAATCCGTCGTGCAGTGAACTTTACTTTGCGTAACCCTATACGTTATGTTCAGAATTCCTACTTTGTACCAAATTCGCAAATAAAACCATGTGGTCACTCTTGGACTCAGGCGAAGCTGCTGCCACTTTTAAACAATTTCCCAATTATGGTCACTCGGTCCCGTCTCACTCAGGCTGAAGTGTCCCTTTCCTAATTGTGCACCACTCTGTCATTGAAAGGCAAATGTGCCAGCAACCAAGCCACAACTGACTTCTAATTCACTGACATACATTGTTAATAGCTTGCAGCATCTCACAAGTGGCAATTTGCTGACCGGAACGTTGCTCACTTATTCATAATAATTGTTTTCTTCCTATTTACGAATTCACAATTCAAGACAATATTTTACCACCAAGAAAATATCTTACCAGCATTCCCATTAGCCTTAAGGCGATAGCCTGGTGGTATTATCGCTGGACTGAAAATCCAGAAATTTAGCAAATCTCCTGGGGACCCGGGTTCAGATCCCGACAGAGGGATGTCGGTCACACGCGTGAATTGCCACTTGTGAGATGCTGCAAGCTATTGACAATGTATGTCAGTGAATTAGAAGTCAGTTGTGGTTTGGTTGCTGGCACATTTGCCTTTCAATGACAGAGTGGTGCACAATTAGGAAAGGGACACTTCAGCCTGAGTGAGACGGGACCGAGTGACCATAATTGGGAAATTGTTTAAAAGTGGCAGTACTTGAGACTTTAAAAGTGGCAGTACTTGAGACTTACTTAGTTGTTAAAAAAGACAGCAGGGACAATTTGGACCGAAGGGTCTGTTCCCAAGCTTTAAACCTCCATAACTCTATGAATCCCGCCACGGCAGTTGGCCGAATTTGAATTCAATAAAAAAAAACAAGCATTATGAATTTACTGATGAAACCATTGCTGATTGGCGGAAAACTTCATCTGGGCTTGACTAATGTCCCTCTGGAAAGGAAATCTGTCGTCCTTTCCTGGTCTGGCCTACAGGTGACTCACGATCCGCAGCAATGTGTTTGATTCTCAGCTGCCTTCGGGGCAACTGGGGATAGGCAATAAATGCTGGGCAGCCAGCGACGCCCATGTCCCACGAATGAATAAACAGAAAATGTGTACCCTGTAGAATCTCTTTCGAAAATTAAAATACACCGCCTCTAGTGTTTCTCCGTTTCGAGCGATAAAGGCCTATATTACCCTTAACTACCCTATTTATGGCATATATTCGTAACACACTTTTGTACTGCCCCTGATATTCCTCACGGTGCCACGCCCTCTTCCCTCCATCGAACTCTCATTGTTCAGCTCTTCCTTTGTGGATGTTTGCATCTTTTCCCATCTCCCGGATTGCGCCAGTGCTATGCCCTCATATCAGTTTGATGTAATTTTTCACTCCCTTTGATGACACCAATGGAAGTTTTTGTATTGTTGTTTTCATTGAGGGTAGATAATGAATATTTCGATTGGTGGTGCATAAAGCTTTGGCACATTGTAACTTGTGGACTTGTGAGTCGAAGTATTGGTAATCCCTCCACAACATCGCTGTACATGTACTTGTACCACATGAACTACTATTCTTCAAAAAAGGCAACTCACCAAAAACATTTAAAGGGCGAATAGCATCGGTCGATAAATTTTGGCCTAGCCAGCACACCGGCATCCCATTAATGATTTTTTAAAATGATGCAGAATGATATTTATTCAGTTGAAGGACAAGTGGAGAGGTGTTTTTAAACCAAACGATAGGTATTGATGCGTTGTTCTATTTGAAATAAAGTGAGCTACTGAATTGGAATGTGTCTGAATACATTATGGCATGATTTGCCACAGCGTCAGCGCCCTTTGGAAAAAATGAACACAGCATGTGCTGTTTGTGTATACGACTAAAATGCCCACTAAAATGCAGCTTGATGAGTTTCTGAGACAAATTCGGCAGATGCACAGATTTGATTGTTAGTTAAGACTGCAGCGTGCCTTCTTCGTATTCTCATTAATGCATGTGCCATGACTGATCATTTGCTAACGATATCTCTTCACTACATTTGCTGTTTGGCATACAGGTTATCATATGTTGTAGTTTCACCAGGCTAACACGGTTGATGAAAAAATTGGGAACAATGTAATATTTATTCATACAAAGCATGTTGTTCGTCCCCGCCCTGCTCACAGATCTATTGTTTATGAATGAAACGGATAATTGATGTAAACGGATATATCAGCGTGGTTTTGTACTGATCCCTGAACTTAGACTGAGTCACTCCATATATAAATGCGTTTGTGCAGCAACTTTAATCCACCAGCATAACTCCAACTTGATCAAATATATATAAAGAATCATTATAATATGCAGGATTAATTCCTGTAATTATATCATATAAGAAATTTGTAGCATATAAAAACCACAAGAGTATGAAGCTCCCAGATATGGTGAAGAGTAAAATCACAGTCTTCCTTCTGCTCTCCATCTCTGGGTCACTACGATTATCGCCTTTGCGCTGACCCCTCAGTCCCTTCCATATTTGACTGGTCACTAAAATATATCTGACTGTAAGAGTGTTGAGCAACAGAATTGAAACATATGGGATCGATGGAGTTGAAACCGTTTCAAACCATTCAAATGCCACCCATCCTGCGTCAGTATAATAACTTGGCTTTTAACTACAGAACCAGGGGACATTGTCGATTATCACATTAGGTTCAAACCTAAAGTAGATCGGAAAGACTTTTAAAGACAGTAGGGTGCAAATGGTTGATAGTACTACGGCTGCAGTTTTTTCGGTGCAGTATTTCGTTTTCTGACAACAAATGGCCACAAATCGATCGAAGGAGAAAGTGACGGTGAACCAGAGGGAACAGTTCACAGTTGCATAAAGCAGTACAAAGACAATACTACATTCAGGGGTGATGTTCAGTAAAGATCCCGGGAAAAAGTAGCTGATCCGATATAATATGACCGCAGTGATCATCACCAGAAGATCTGCCGCTGCCATGGACACCAGGTACCGAGTAGCACAGTTGGAGAGACCGCAGTTTCTCCAGGACAGGATCACGATTGTCATTAAATTAATTGTATGGGAGAGATAAAAAAGTAGACTGTAAATTATTGATCCAGCAATCTCCATATCTGCTGCGTTGGTGTGGGGTAATAGCTGATTGTTTTAAATAGGTCTTTATTTACTCAAGGATTATTTAAACTTGCAAATATCTGTGCTTAACAGAATTGGGATGGTGGGCTCTAGGAGGGGTTATCATAATTTCTTTTATTTTAATAAACTTCAAATAATCTGTTGCACATACATCACAGACACAGTTCTCAGACTTTGGGCAATGCGAAAGGTGAAAGAGGGATGAGGACAACTTCAAGGCTAAGGCAAGTGTCTTCATCACACTACTTATGTGCAACGGGAAAGTAGTAGTTTTCTTGCTTCACCTCCACCTTGCACGCAATAAACAAACTCCACCACCGCCTCAACCCCATCCAAACAGAAAGGAACCCGAAGCAGCCATCAGTCCCTGCATGTCCAGACAACCACGCCCTGTAACGAAGTTAGGATGGGACAGGACTGCTCCTGCAGAGTGCCATGAAGCCTCGCCCACCCAACCTCCACCGAATGTGGCCCTGACAACTGGGCTGCTCTGAGAGCAAGAAACTTGTCAGGTATTACAGAAACATGAAACGAAGTTGATAATATCACGGTAAATGGCGAAAGTCGAACTTGTGTTGCCTGCCCGATGCTCAGGTTCAAGTCATCTGCTGAGGTCTGGAGAGGAACTTGCGGTGGGATCCATTTACTGTGGTCTTGTATGGACCAGCGACATAGACAGGATAAATAAAGAAGTTGTGCAGAGGCAAAATGGAATCCGAGGCAGCAGATAATGAAGTAAGACCTGAACGGGTATAACGTCGAGCCACGTGCAAATTAACATCGGACAATCATATTTGAGGACTGAAGGTATGGATCAAACGGTGTGCACGAACATAGTTCCGGTTCGGGGGCATTGGCAGAATTATTGGGGAAAGTTACATCTTAACCATTGAAACGGTTAACACCTGGCTTAGAATCATACAATCCACAGAGCGCAGAAACAGTTCATTCGGACCATCCAGCCTGCACCGACAATAATCCTACCCAGGCCTTATCCCCGGAACACCAAGTATTTACCCTGCTAATCTCGCTGATACTAAGGGGCAATTGAGAATGGCCAATTAAGCTAATGCACACAAATTCGGACTGTGATGAGGCTCGTTTTCTTGTGAGGAGTGGGAAGTAGAGAGATTGTACTTGACCTGGTATTCTGCGATTAAGTGGAAACAATTAATCATCCAATAGTGCAGGAGCCTCGAGGTAGCAGCGACTAGATTACAATTGAATTTTGCACTCCGTTTGAGGGGTGGAGAAGTGGGTCTGCGAATTTGAACTATTCAAGACGATCAAGCCATCGAATCTGGGAAAAGATCGTCAATAAATAAACTGAGACAAGGCAAAAAAGGAAGGTATCATTACAGGAACGGAAGAGCAATCTATGGCAGGAAGGGAGAGAGAGCATCAATCTAACAGTGAACTAATGGATGACACCAGTGTTTAGGAAAATAATAACATGATCATAGATTCCCTACAGTGCAGAAGGAGGTCAGTTGGCCGATTGAATCTGTACGGACCACAATTCTACCCAGCGCCTACCCAACCGCACGCATCTACCCTGCTAAGTGGAAATTCAGCATGGCCAATTAACCTGACCTACACACCTTTGGACCGTGTGAGGAAACCGGAGCACCCGGAGGAAACCCACATAGACACAGCGAGAACGTGCAGACTCCACACAGACACTGGTCCAAGCTGGGAATCGAAACTGGGTCCCTGGCTCTGTGAGGCAACAGTGCTAACCATTGTGCCACCATGCCACCCGGAAAAATGATAAAACATAATGTTCTGTATCTGAATGCACATAATATTCAGAGCGAAGCTGATGAAACTGGAAATAAACAAGTTATATTTTATAGTCTTTACGCTGACATGGGTGCAGGACATGTAGTTTGACCTCAATATTATTGGAGTACAAAATGTTTCTGAAGGAGCGAGAAACAGGTGGAAGGGTGGTCGGTTAATTAATAATGGTGTTAGAACAACAGTGTGGGATGGCTGAAGTTCAGAGAACATGGATGTTGAAACGGTTAGGATGAAGAATAGAAATGGTAACTGCAGGAAGCAAGCTGTGGGAGCTGTGTACAGGCCCCCTAATTGTTATCACTGGTCGACGATAGCATAACGGCAGAAATAATTAAAGCTAATCAGAAAGGGGTGTTCTTAATCTAAATATAGATTGGAAATGTCAGAGGGACAGTGAATGTTTTTGGGATAGTTCCTTACAACAGCATGTTGTGCAGCCAACGAGAGAGCAGCCTATACTTGATCTGGTATTCTGCGATTAAATGGAAATAATTAATAATCTAATAGTGAAGGAGCCTCTAAGTAGCAGCGACGAAATTACAATTGAATTTTGCACTCCGTTTGAGGGGTGGAGAAGTGGATCTTCGGCTTTAAAAAAAAAGTGCAATTGTGAGAGCATGAAAACTAAACTGGCTAAATTGATGTGAGAAATTAGTTGAATGGATCGGCCAATAGAGATGCAGTGAAAAACATTTAAGGGGATATTACAAAATGCGCAGAACAGATATAAGCCAACGAGTAAGAAAAGCACGAAGGTGCGGACTCACCATCTATGGTTGAAGACGGAGATTAAATATACCATCAAACTGAAAGAAAACACGCATAATTGTACAAATAAAGGTGACTGATTAGAAGATAGGAGTGAACATAAGGATCAGCAAAGAATGACTAAAAGCCGAGAAGGACGGAAAATTAGCATAAGAGGGAAAGTTAGCCAGATAGCAAACGGTTTACAAGTATTAAAAAAAAGAAAACTTATAACATGATGAGCATTGCTTCAAAATAAAGTGTGTCTGGAGAAATAAAAATGGAAAACAAGGATTTGACACATTTACTGAACAAATATGTTCCATCGGTTTGCACAATAGGGGATACATGTGACATACCGGAAGAAATTATAGTTCAGAATATAGAAGGGAGGTAGTTAAGAAAGTTACAGCCACCAGAGAGGTGGTACTGCGAAAATTGTTGCAGAGCTAGGCAGATAAGTGTCTGTGTCCTGATGGACTTCATTCTCGGGTCTTAAATAGATGCCCAGTGAGATAATTGGTGCATTGGTTTTAAATTTCCCAAACTCCCTCAATTTCGGGAAGGTCCCATTAGTTTCGAAGATTGCAAATGTAATAAATAAATGAAATGCATTCAAAAAGCAAGGGAGAAAGTAAGCTTGAAACGACAGGCTACTTCACGTAATATCTGTCATAAGAAAATACATTAACACGAGCCATTTGGATAGGTTTAACGCAGTCAGACAGATTCAACATGGTCCTGTGCAAAAAATTTTTTAACTAACTTGTTGGAATACTTTGTTGAAATAAACGGTGCAGTGGATAAATGGGAACCATTGAATCTACGGTTCTTGTATTTGCAGAATGCGCGGCACGGTAGCACAGTGGTTAGCAGTACTTCCTCACACTGCCAGGGACCCAGATTCAATTCTGGCCACGGGTCACTGTCTGTGTGGAGTTCGCACTTTCTTCTCGTGTCTGTGTGGGTTTCCTCCGGATGCTTGGTTTCTCCCACAATCCAAAGATGTGCATGTTAGGGGGATTGACCATGCTCAATTGACCCTAGTGTCAGGGGGATTAGCAGGGTAAATGAACGTTATGGGAATAGGACCTGGGTGGGATTGGTGTTGGTAGAGATACGATAGGCCAAATTGCCTCCTTGTAAGGATTCTCTGAGAATGCATTGATAAAAGACGACATCAATAGATATCCAGAAAATAAAAGCTCATGTTATGGGTGCAGCATACCAGCGTGGATAGACGGCTGGCTGGCTAAAAAGAAACATAATTGATTATTTTTCAGTTTGGCAAATGAAATGAGTGGTGTGCCACAGGGATAAATGCTGGATCCTCAACTGTTTACAATTTAATTAGACAACATTTGCCAAATTTGCTGGTGACACAATGATAAGTATGAAGGTAAGTTGCAAAGATCACATAAGAAGGCAACAAAAACACTCGGATGTGTTAAACGGGTAAGCAAATGTCTGGCAAATCGAGTACAATGAGGCAAAATTTTTCCAGGACGAATAAAAAAACAAGGCTATTATCCAAGTGGTGAAATATCGCAGAAATCTGACAAGCAGAGGGATCTTCCTGCCCTACGACATGACAAGCGGCCAGCAATTAGGAACAGCAAGTAATTGGAAAGGTGATCGAATGTTCTGAATTACTGCCAGAGGATTTGAATGCAAAGGCAGAGAGTTATGATGCAGTTGTACAGGGCACTGTGAGACCAAATTTTCAGTTTTGTGATCACTGTTGGTGATTTTATTTAACAACGTTGTAAATGTGTTGGAAATGGTTCAGAGAGGGTTTACCAGACTAATACGTGGAATAGATTATTTATCTTATGAAGAAAGTTTGGACAGGCTAAGATCTCTGTACTGGACTTCAGAAAACTAAGATATGACTTAATTGAAGCATGGAGGATCCAGAGAAGTTTTGACAGGGTGGATGTGTAGAGGTTGAATTCTATTGTTGGAATATCTTAAACTAGAGGTGACTTTTAAAAAGGCCACGAAACTAAAACGGATTTGAGCGGAAATGTTCTCACTCAGAATGTCCGACGTCTTTGGAACTATCTTCCTGAAATTCCTGAATGTCCGACGTCTTTGGAACTATCTTCCTGAAATTTAGAAGAATGAGAGGAAACTTTATCGAATTATCCAACGTCCTGAGTGGTATTCTGAAGATGGACATAGAAATGAAGTTTCCTTTTGTGGGTTAATCCCGAACTAGAGTGAATTGTTTTTAAATTAGAGATAGACGGATCGTTAAAAACAGTGACACATTCTCAGGACTATCTGGGATGAAGTTGATTAATCACCAGCAAAATAAATATTAAGAGTTAATGGAAATATTGTAAATACTAGTATTGGTGACCGACCAGACCCACCCCATGCCCGTAACCCTACGCATTTATCGTGGCTGATCCATCGAACCTATACATCTTGGGAAACAAAGGGCAATTTAGCATGGCCAATTCACCGAACCTTCTCATCTCTAGACTGTGGGAGGAAACCATAGCACCGAGAGGACACCCACGCAAACGTGGGTGAATGTGCAAACTCCACACGGACAGGCATCAAAGGTCGGAATTAAAAGTGGGTCCCTTCATCAGGTAAAACTTACCTGATGAAGGAGCAGCACTCTGAAAGCTAGTGGCTTTTGCTACCAAATAAACCGGGTGGATTTTAACCGGGTGTTGTGAGACGTCTTGCTGTGTTTACCCCAATCCAACGCCGGCATCTCCACATCATGACTAACGAAAAGAGCAGGATTCGACTCAAATTCTCTTAAACAAACTTTCGTTGATTTAACACTTTTGGTGCCAAACTCAAATTTACAACACTTGCAACACTTTAACTCTTCAGGTGGGATTTTCTGGCTGCACTTGTCCCGAAAACGAAAAATCCCGCCCGAGGTCAACATGGTCTGCCCCTCGCCCGCACGATTCCCGTGGCGGGCAGAACGGGAGAATCTGCCCCCAGCACTTCAACATTATCTCTGAACTGAAACTCCAAATCTTTAACCAAAACTCTCACACTTTGGACAGGATTTTCCAGCCGTGCTTACCCCAAATGTGAAAAATCATGACGGCGGTCAACGGATCTTTGCATGGTGTAACACCGCACCACCCCCCCCCCCCGCCCCCTCCAACCCCCACCCCCCCCCCCTCCTCCACCTGCTACAATTCCCGTGGTGGTCAGGATGGGAAAATTCGTCCCTCCAACTGAAAACAGATTCAGAAACACGGTTCAGAATGAAGCGACCAAGTCCATTCCCAATGTAGATTTAGCATGCCTACGGTCCAGAAAACGGCCATTCGGCCCATCGAACTTGCACCAACAATCCCACCCAGGCCCTATCCCTGTGACCCATTATATTTACCCTACTAATACCAATGACATTCCCCTAACACTAATGAGCAACTTAGCATGGCCAATCAAACTGTCCCTCATATTTTTGGACTGTGGGAGGAAACCGGAGCACCTGGAGGAAGCCGACGCAGACACAGGGAGAACGTGCAAACTCCACACACAGTCACCCAAGCCGGGAATCAAACCCGGGTCCCTGGTGCTGAGGCTGCAGTGCTAACCACTGTGCCACTATACCACCCCTGATTCCGTGTGATTCTTCATCTTCGGCCAGCACTGTGGCAAGATCTGGCCAGCACTGTAATAATGAGCCATATGATCGCCTTCTGTATTTTTAATATTCCACTGTTATGCTTCTAAGTGTGGAACATTTTAACACGCTTCTTTCTGATTCTCCAAGGTTCGAAGTTATGTTGCCACATGAAGCAATGATTTGCATGTATTTTTTCCCAATTTACTACACTGTCTGCCGCTCGCATTGGAGGCACCTAGGTTCTCGGAGAGCAAAGGTAGATTGTGTGACAGCTTTGGTGTACATGCCCGTTCAGTAGCTTTCCATATGTGAATTATCCGCTTTCCTCTCGTGCTGCAATGCAACCGTGCTCCAGGGGATCGCAACGTCATCTGGAATGAATACGTCATCTTTTGAATAGACAATTTCCAGCACGTGAACACAACATTGAGTACAATCCTGGACTCGTCTTTCTGCCCAATTCTGTTTCCTGTTCTAACTTTCCTCTATTAGCTTTTTCTTTCTTTTTGTTTTGTTTTTACTCGGGCGGTTGTTCACGATTCAGTGGTCACCTCTCCTCCTGCAGAGACATTTTTTTTTCATTCCCATTTGCATTGACCACATCTATTGGCCGTTACAACAATCTACCTTTTTTTTGCAATTTACCTTCGTCTGGCCTCAGTCCCATCGGCCAGCTTCCGATTTGTTCCCTATTGACTTAGAAACCCGACAATGCAGAAACAGGCCATTCGGCCCATCAAGTCTGCACCGAACACAATCCCACCCAGACCCTACTCCTTTATCCCTACACGTTTACCCGCTAATCCCTCTAACCTACGCATCTCAGGACAGTAAGGGGCAATTTTAGCATGGACAATCAACCTAACCCGCACATCTTTGGACTGTGTGAGAAAACCGGAGCACCCGGAGGAAACCCACGCAGACACGAGGAGAATGTGCAAACTCCACGCAGACAGTGACCCAAAACAGGAATCGAACCCAGGCCCCTGGAGCTGTGAAGCAGCAGTGCTAACCACTGTGCTACCGTGCCGCTTGATAGAAGCCAGAGGGTGGTTGTCGAGAGTTGTTTTTTAAACTGGAGGCCTGTGACCAGCGGTGTGCCTCAGGGATCAGTGCTGGGTCCACTGTTATTTGTCATTTATATTAATGATTTGGATGAGAATATAGGAGGCATGGTTAGTAAGTTTGCAGGTGAGACTAAGATTGGTGGCATAGGGGAGAGTGAAGAAAGTTATCTCCAATTGCAACGGGATCTTGATCAATTGGGCCAGTGTGCTGACGAATGGCAGATGGAGTTTAATTTAGACAAATGCGAGGTGATGCATTTTGACAGATTGAACCAGGGCAGGACTTACTCAGTTAATGGTAGGTTGTTGGGGAGAGTTACAGAACAAAGAGATATAGGGGTACATGTTCATAGTTTCTTGAAAGTGGAGTCACAGGTGGACAGAGTGGTGAAGAAGGCATTCAGCATGCTTGGTTTCATTGGTCAGAACATTGAATACAGGAGTTGGAAGGTCTTGTTGAAGTTGTACAAGACATTGGTAAGGCCACACTTGGAATACTGTGTACAGTTCTGGTCACGCTATTATAGAAAGGATATTATTAAACTAGAAAGAGTGCAGAAAAGATTTAATGGGACGCTACCCGGACATAGAACATAGAACAGTACAGCACAGAACAGGCCCTTCGGCCCACGATGTTGTGCCGAGCTTTATCTGAAACCAAGATCAAGCTATCCCACTCCCTATCATCCTGGTGTGCTCCATGTGCCTATCCAATAACCGCATAAATATTCCTAAAGTGTCTGACTCCACTATCACTGCAGGCAGTCCATTCCACACCCCAACCACTCTCTGCATAAAGAACCTACCTCTGATATCCTTCCTATATCTCCCACCACGAACCCCATAGTTATGCCCCCTTGTAATAGCGCCATCCACCCGAGGAAATAGTCTTTGAACGTTCAATCTATCTATCCCCTTCATCATTTTATGAACCTCTATTAAGTCTCCCCTCAGCCTCCGCCGCTCCAGAGAGAACAGCCCTAGCTCCCTCAACCTTTCCTCATAAGACCTACCCTCCAAACCAGGCAACATCCTGGTGAATCTCCTCTGCACTCTTTCCAGCGCTTCCACGCCCTTCTTATAGTGAGGTAACCAGAACTGCACACAATATTCCAAATGTGGTCTCACCAAGGTCCTGTACAGTTGCAGCATAACCCCACGGCTCTTAAACTCCAACCCCCTGTTAATAAAAGCTAACACACTATAGGCCTTCTTCACAGCTCTATCCACTTGAGTGGCAACCTTTAGAGATCTGTGGATATGGACCCCAAGATCTCTCTGTTCCTCCACAGTCTTCACAACCCTACCTTTGACCCTGTAATCCACATTTAAATTAGTCCTACCAAAATGAATCACCTCACATTTATCAGGGTTAAACTCCATTTGCCATTTTTCAGCCCTGCTTTGCATCCTATCTATGTCTCTTTGCAGCCTACAACAGCCCTCCACCTCATCCACTACTCCACCAATCTTGGTGTCATCAGCAAGTTTACTGATCCACCCTTCAGCCCCCTCCTCTAAGTCATTAATAAAAATCACAAAGAGCAGAGGACCAAGCACTGATCCC
Source organism: Mustelus asterias (assembly GCF_964213995.1). Lineage (NCBI taxonomy): Eukaryota > Metazoa > Chordata > Chondrichthyes > Carcharhiniformes > Triakidae > Mustelus > Mustelus asterias. The sequence continues at coordinate 25,236,590 of NC_135808.1, read as the reverse complement.
TGTGGCACTCCCTATTCTAAGGGCGCTGTTTCCTTTTGCAAATCTTTTACATTTCTGCAGTTTCGCTAACGATAACCTTTTGAGGAAAGGTCATCCGCCTGAACCATTGACTGGCAATCGGTACCAAGTCCAGTTGTTGAAGTAGAAGGGTGTGAGGCAATTGTTAGCACTGCTAGCACAATATTTGGGCACCCAAACGCAAATCAGCCTCTTATAATTCCAAGAAGAGAACCATGGTTGTGTGCAGGGTATGCTTATCTCAGGACAATGACAGACATTAAGTACATGCGTGACAGCTTTCCCACATGGAAGCATGCTGGTTTGATTCTAACAATGTTAGACTGGAAAGGGTTAACAGAACGTGTTTGTTCAGCGACTGTAATTAATATCAGTCTCTTTGGGAGTATGTCACTGGAGATTTCCACGTACTATTAATAAAGGGATTCTTGCCATGTGTTTAGTGTCCATGGTGACATCAATTCTGGTAATAAGAAGGACCTGCGACTCAACGGGAATGGACCATCGGAAGATACATCATTTCGCAGTTGATTTAGAAAAGATTTCCAATCCTCTCCTTGCTGCTCTTGGTGTCCTTGGTAAGTCTCTGTTTCCAGTGATTAATGCTATGAACTATATTGGAAAATAACACGATAAATCAGTATTACGTGATTCGGTGATTTCCGTTAATTTTGGAGGTGATGCCACTTTTAATTGCATCAAGATGGAATCTGAGTTCATCGAATGGCAGAATTGTTGCTACGATGCAGAACGAGGTCACTTGGCCCATTGTGCCTGCACCGGATCTTCAAAGGAGAAACTTGCTTGTTGCCATTTCCCAGACTTCACTCGTAGCCTTGCGCATTATTTCAAATAATCATTTAATGTCCTCTTGAATATCTATTGAACCTGCTTCCTCTTCACTTCCACACAGTTCATTCTAGAAACCGATGACTTTTGTGAAAGCGTATTTTTTTCACTTTCACTATGTCTACTACCCAAAGAATTATTATTAAGATTTATCAAATTTTCGAGACCCCAATGCAGGTTAAACATCAGAAATCTGATTCTCTGAGATACGGACAATTATGTTGAGTTTTAGGATTCCTGCCTGGACAGGTGGATACAGTAAGAGCTTTAACAACAAGTCTGTAACTTGATTTTGTATCTCTGTATGCCCTATTTGAGAGCAGATATCCACTCCATCTGACGAAGGAGCAGCGCTCCGAAAGCTAATGGCATTTGCTACCAAATAAACCTGTTGGACTTTAACCTGGTGTTGTTAAAACTCTTACTGTGTTTACCCCAATCCAACGCCGGCATCTCCACATCATGGACAGGTGGATCACAGAGAAACATTGGAACATTTATCTTAAATGACTCAGAATTCACCTCTTTCTCATTGTCTGCCGTCTCTAATTTACTACGTTCAGTTTGTAGATTGCTTGTTCATAGATACCCCAAAAGTGCAGAAGGAGGCCAGTGGACCCATCGAGTCTGCATCGACCACAATCCCACCCAGGCCCTATCCCCGTAACCCCACATATTAACCCTGATACTCTCCCTGAAAAAAGGGTCAATTTAGCATGTCCAATTAACCTAACCAGCATATAAGAACATAAGAACATAAGGAACAGGAGCAGGAGTAGACCATCGAGCCCCTCGAGCCTGCCCCGCCATTCAATAAGATCATGGCTGATCTGAAGTGGATCAGTTCCACTTACCCGCCACTGATCCCTATAACCACTAATTCCCTTACCAATCAGGAATCCATCTATCTGTGATTTAAACATATTGAACGAGGTAGCCTCCACCACTTCAGTGGGAAGAGAATTCCAGAGATTCACCACCCTCTGAGAGAAGAAGTTCCTCCTCCTCCTCAACTCTGTCCTAAACCGACCCCACTTTATTTTGAGGCTGTGCCCTCTAGTTCTAGTTTCCTTTCTAAGTGGAAAGAATCTCTCCATCTCTACCCTATCCAGCCCCTTCATTATCTTATAGGTCTCTATAAGATCCCCCCTCAGCCTTCTAAATTCCAACGAATACAAACCCAATCTGCCCAGTCTCTCCTCATAATCAACACCCCTCATCTCTGGTATCAACCTGCTGAACCTTCTCTGCACTCCCTCCAAGGCCAATATATCCTTCCGCAAATAAGGGGACCAATACTGCACAAAGTATTCCAGCTGCGGCCTCACCAATGCCCTGTACAGATGCAGCAAGACATCTCTGCTTTTATATTCTATCCCCCTTACGATATAGGCCAACATCCCATTTGCCTTCTTGATCACCTGTTGCACCTGCAGACTGGGTTTTTGCGTCTCATGCACAAGGACCCCCAGGTCCCTCTGCACAGCAGCATGTTGTAATTTCTTTCCATTTAGATAATAATCCAATTTGTTATTATTTCTTCCAAAGTGAATAACCTCGCATTTGTTAACGTTATACTCCATCTGCCAGATCCTTGCCCACTCACTCAGCCTGTCCAAATCTCTCTGCAGACCTTGTACGCCCTCCACACGATTCACTTTTCCACTTATCTTTGTGTCGTCTGCAAACTTTGTTACCCTACACTCAGTCCCCTCCTCCAGATTGTTTATATAAATGGTAAATAGTTGAGGCCCCAGTACCGATCCCTGCGGCACGCCACTAGTTACCATCTGCCAACCAGAAAAGCACCCATTTATTCCGACTCTTTGCTTCCTGTCGGATAGCCAATCCCCAATCCATGCTAACACCCTACACCCAACTCCGCGTGACCCAACCTTCTTCAGCAATCTTTTGTGAGGCACCTTATCAAACGCCTTTTGGAAATCCAAAAACATGGCATCCACCGGTTCCCCTCCGTCAACCGCACTAGTCACACCTTCATAAAAATCCAACAAGTTCATCAAGCACGACTTTCCCCTCATGAATCCATGCTGCATCTACTTAATCAAACCATTCTTATCCAGATGGCCTACTATTTCTTCTTCACTGATGGATTCCAGCATTTTCCCAACTACAGACGTTAAGCTAACCAGCCTGTAGTTACCCGCCATTTGTCTATTTCCTTTTTTAAACAGCGGCGTAACATTAGCCGTTTTCCAATCCGCCGGCACTACCCCAGAATCCAACGAATTTTGATAAATAACCACTAACGCATCCGCTATTACCTCTTACATTTCTTTCAGTACCCTGGGATGCATTCCATCCGGGCCCGGGGACTTGTCCACCTTCAGTCCCGTTAGTCTACCAAGCACTGCCTCCCTGGTAACATTAATTGTAATGAGTACCTCTCCTCCTACCAACCCTCTATATTTAATATTCGGTAAAGCATATCTTAGAATTGTGGGAGGAAACCGGAGGAAACCCACGCAAACACGGGGAGAACGTGCAAGCTCAACACAGAGCGTAACCTGGGGCTGGAATTGAACCCTGGTGCTATGAGACAGCAGTGCTAACCACTGTGCCAATATGCCGCCCCATTGACTCTGCTTCACTCCTCACTCGTCATGTCGAAGTCATTGATTGATATGCTGCCTGCCATAGCTGAGGGAAAATTGCAACCATTCCAAGAGGCAACTTTCTGTCAACTCGATTTGCCGTCTGTTGCAAATGTTTCTTTTCGTCTTCACTGTTCACTGCAACATTCAGTTCATTGCATTGCAACAGGAAAAGGATCGCCTGTCCTGCAGCAAACTTCATCTGTTTTTTAACTAATTCCTTTCCTTCATATGGTGCTTCATGCCGAATGTAAATTTCCCGTTAACAATTGCTTTCATTGGATGGCAGTCTTTACCTCCAGCAGATGGGTGTGTCGCAGGTGCAATTCAATTTTTATTTCGGGTTGGTATTCTTCCTTTAGTCAGTGATTTATCAGAATGCAACCTCAGAACTTTGGCGAGATCTCATGCAATGATTTGTTACACTTGTGATCGTAGCCGAACAAGCAGGTTCTGCAAGAAAAAATCTACCTCAAGGGCTACTCTGAAGATGTCGTTGTCTTTGATGGACATGATCTTTGCTGATGCATTATTTGCATGGTTGACATTTGCTTTTGCATTTCAGAATCCACATTTTCTCATGGGAGCCAACTCGTTCCCATAGCTTGGGCCGCTATATGCTTCCTTACTAATTGGAGATACCCTGTTGTCATGATTGATGTTGTGGTCGTCCATGTCTATGGTATGCGACAATCAGAACTTTGCGCTTTTCCTGATAAGGGTTATTTCCATTAATAGCATGCCCGTTGGGTATGTCACCATATTCTGCCTTGTGCACACAACCAAGTCGCTGTAGACGTCATTGTTTCATTAGCATCAGCATGCTTGTTCAAGAAATATCTGCTTCATCGATTATTTTGGCTGTGCACGGAATGCAAAGGATGTGTCACCAATGTTAGAAATTGATGTAACTGAATCTTTTCTCTTTGTAGCTGTAGATTGTCCAGGAATCACAGCAAATCGACAATTTTCTGAGGATATAGGCTTATAGATAAAGTGCATTTGTCCCGTGGGATAGTTAGTTGCCTTTCCATTTCCGTTTTCATAGTGAAGCAAAAACGGTCATCGTTAGGAAACCAGTTGACTGCCACTAGTGATTCAAGACAGAAGAATGTTCTGAGTGTTCCCAGAGGTATGTTGTTGAATCTGATCACAGGTAGAGAAACAACTCTTTGTCCAATAGCTGCCGGTTTCCTGACACCGATAATGAGTTGGTACATGGCACAAGCATGGTACGATTGCTCATGATCATGAGTCATTGGAGCTGAATCTTCGCTTGCAAAACAAGCACATCATCAGAAGATTACTGAAGTTATGTGATCAGGACATACCACTCTTTTGTTCTGATTCTCTGTCCTAATATCGAGAAGATTCCCGTATGTGAACGGACACTCCTTCTATGACAATCGGAATGTATAGGTCAGTCGTCCTAAGAAAAGACAATTCAATATTTCACTACATATTTTGATTTTTTTTCAGATTTCAGTAACTATTCAGTGAAAATGTTAACTTTTCATTTGGCCGAATGTATTATTCCTCGTTTCTTATTCTCATTTCCCTCTTTCTCGTAGTTAACGTAGTGACAATTGTGATACTGTTGCGGGGAAAGTGTGGTCTCTCGAAGGGTTTTACATGCTACCTGGTGGCCATCGAAGCAGCAGACCTGCTGGTAATAATTATCAACCTGATAATGAGGAGCATTCTGACAGTCTATCAGGAAGAGTTTCTTTTTGACTATCACGTCCCCATGTGCAATGTCCTTGGCACCCTGCTTTATGCAACCGCAGACTCTTCTGCCTGGTTCACTGTCACTTTCACTTTTAATGGATTTGTGGCCATTTACTGCAAGGAGCTGAAAAGGAAATATTGCAGTGAGAAAACGGCGGTTGCAGCTCTGGGAATAGTGATACTTTTGTGTTGTTTAAAGGCTACAATGTGGCATTTTGTATTAACAGATCAGAATGGACTGTGGTACATCCCCTGGTTTTGTTCTGTACCAAACAATGTTCCGGAATTGCAAGGCTGGTTCACAGTCATTCTCATTCACGATATTCTCACCCTGGGTGTCCCATATGTTTTAATTCTGCTGTTCAGTGTTTTAACTGTTGGACATATTTTATTCTCCGACAGAACCCACAGGAGTCTTGAGGGTCACAGCAGTAAGGAAAATCTCACAGACCTAGAGATAGAGAGCAGAAGAAATTATATATTTTTACTGCTGTTAATCTCTGGAAATTTCATCCTGTCTTGTTCAATATATATTATGTATTATGTATGGGTTAAAATGTCTTTTTTTGGGTATGGGTCAGTACTGTTGACCGATAATGTCCAAGAAATAGGATTCAACCTTCAGCTCCTGAATTGTTGCACAAACACTTGCGTTTATGCTGCGACTCAGACAAAGTTCAGAGAGCAGTTTAAGAATATGTCCAAATATCTCTGTTCTCAAATTGCGAAATTTATGGTGAAAAGAGTGAATAATTTCCAACATCAACGCTAATTCCTTGTTCCAGTTGATGCATTAATTATCTGGAGTTGAGTCCAAGAGATGTAATTTAAACGGTAAAATGGGACACAAGATTCAAACACAGTATTCAGTGCGAGCAATAATAAAAGAACATAGGCTGGCAAAATGTGCAGCCGCGTGGCTGAATAAATTTAAGACAGTTAAATGCTAAAGGCAACGTGGAGACAACATTACAAATGTCAAGTATCCACGGAAAAGAGTTGCTGCAAGTGGAAAGATTCCTTTAATTAAAAACAAGCGTGTATAGGGCGCAATCGTGGGGCGGCAGTGCACGGGGAGAGAGACGAGATGAGTGGGATGCATGCACATAGATAATAGAAGCAGGGGCAGGCCATCCAGCTCATAAATCCTGCTCTATCATTCAATGTCATCTTGCCTGATGTTCTATTTCTCAACACCATACTCTTGCACTCTCTGCCAATACCTTCGACATTTTTAGCGTTTAGAAATTTTATTTCCTTCTTAAGCACATCAGTGACTTAGCCTCCAATCACTTAGAATTGCAGAATTGTAGAATTATACAGTGCAGAAGAGGCCCTTCTGCCCTTTGAGTCTCTACTAACACCTGAGAAACACCTGTCCTCACTAAACCCATTTACGGGCACTTGGCACATAACCTTGAACGTTATGACGTGCCAAGTGCTCATCAGGAACATTTTAAAGGATATGAGGAAATGTGCCTCTGCCACCTTCTCAGGCAGCACATTCCAGGCCTTCAACATCCTCTGGGCAGAAACGTTTTTCCTAACATTAAACCTAAACCTCCTGCCCCTCATCTTGAACTTGTGTCCCCTCGTGACTGACTCTTCAACTAAGAGGGACAGTTTCTTATTATCCATTCTGTCCATGCCCCTCATAGTATTGCACACCTCTATCAGCCGCCCCACCACCCCACGCCCCCCCCCCCCCCCACCACGCCCCTCCCCCCACCCAATCTTCTCTGATCCAAGGAAAACAACCCATGCCTAAAGAACCTTTCTTCATAACTTAAATGTTCCCTTTCAGGCAACATCCAGGGGAATCTCCTCTGCACACCATCGAGTGCAAGTAGGTCCTTCTTATAATGTGGTGAACAGAACTGGACATATTGCTCCAGCTATGGCCTCACCACAATTCTGCACAACTCCAACATTACTTCCCTGCTTTTGTAATCGGTGCCTCGTTTGATAAAGGCAAGTGCCCTGTATGCCTTTTCCACCACCCTACTATCCTGTCTTTCCGTCTTCAGCGATCTGTGGACAAATACCCTAAGGTCCCTTTGGGACAGTAGGACGTTCTTACTGTCTGGCCGTTCATTGAATAATTGCTTGACAAATTATTCATTCTTATGTTATCACCTCACACATTTCAAGTTTAATTTCCATCTGTCACATATCTGCCCATTTAACCATTACCTCTTGCAGCCCAAGACACTCAACCTGTGGCAGAGATTATTCATACTCTAGTGGTAGAGCTTTCCACATGTTCACCGCCCTCTGAGTGAAGCCGTTTCTCCTTGTCTTCGACCTAAATAGCCAACCCCGTATCTTGCAACCGTGACTGTTTGGTCCAAGCCAGGGGAAACATCATCCCTCCTCAACCTTATGCAGCGCGGTTAGAATTGCATGCACATTTGTACATTAACAGAGGACAAGTTATTTCGTCTAGTTTTTCCACCAAATCACTGATTTCCCAAACAGTGGAGAATCTGATGACAGTCTATTCCCTCAAATACTGAGGGAATGCTTCAGTGGTGTAAGGATGGTCATCACTGAATATAGTTTGCACTTTCATAAGGATAGGAGTACCAGACTGTAGTGGGATGGGGGGTGGGGGGGGTGTAGTTAAGAGGAGCTGCACAATCAGAGGATCAGCATTGAGGAAATATTTCAGGATAATCAGTACTGAGGAAGTGATGTTCTGGTGGGAGGATGCAGAATCAGTTGGAGAAATCTGGAGTGGCGTATGTGCTCTCTGATGTGATTTAAAACTGTCTTACCTCACAGGACGATGCAAACATTCTGAGACTGTTGCACCTTGTTCGAGACATTCCAGTCAGAGGAAATATACATTTTTCCAGCCCTATCCAAATTGTGTACGTTTCTATTAGATCCACTTTCATTCTTCTAAATGCAAGCAAGGGCCTGTCAGAACTAATCCCTCATCATTCAAAAATCCTGCCATCCCACGATGGCAACCTGCGCTGCATTCTCAGTTGGCTGGCCAGCTGGTTAGTGAGGCGGGTTCAATTCCCATACCGGCTGAACAAATTCATAAAGGCAAGCCTTCTCAACCTTGCTCCTTGCCAGAGGTGTTGTGATCCTCAGGTTTAGTCACCACCAGTCAGCTTCTCCCCTCAAAGGGGAAAACAGTCTGTGGACTTTTGTGGCTGTGGTGACTTTGCTTTACCAACATACTAAGAGCAAAGCTAATTAACCCAGAACAATCGGATCAATAAATATAAAACAAGGAGACATGTTGGCAAAGACCCTCATCAACATCAAGTTATTATCTATTATTTCATAATTATTTGTTCATAAATTATCACATGAGATAGATCCTGGTTAGAACAAAGTTCTTTCTGACAAACATTTTGAATTTTACAATTTCCTTTCAATGTTCTTGTTTGTAGAACTTCAATTAGCATCCAATTTAATTTGAACATCTGCAACCTGTTTCTTTTTAAAAAAATTATTGTTCTGCATTTATGTCTCGTCAGTGTTAACTGCACCTCAGAGAGGAATAATGGCAAACTCAACAGAAATAAATGAAACTCACGGCAACCTAACAGGCTTGTTCGATATTGAAAGAGAAAGTCATTACAAAACAATCGAAGTGGTTTTCATTGTGATTTTGACAGGATGTTTAAGCTTGGTGACAATTATTGGAAACATACTGGTCATCGTTTCTATCAAAGTAAACAGACATTTACAAACTATTAACAATTACTTTATTTTCAGCTTAGCCTGTGCTGATTTGATTATTGGCGTGTTCTCCATGAATCTGTACACCACTTACATTGTAATGGGCTACTGGCCATTGGGTCCAGTGGTATGTGATTTGTGGCTCGCGCTAGATTATGTTGTCAGCAATGCATCTGCCATGAACCTCCTAGTCATCAGCTTTGACCGCTACTTCTGCGTGACAAAGCCACTGAGTTACCCAGTGAATAGAACAGCGAAGATGGCAGCGATGATGGTCGCAGCTGCTTGGGTGCTGTCGTTTGTTTTGTGGGCTCCTGCGATTCTCTTCTGGCAATTCATCACAGGGGAGCGGACAGTTATTGCGGGTGAGTGTTATATACAGTTCTTCTCAAATCCAGCTGTCACTTTTGGCACGGCTGTGGCTGCCTTTTATCTCCCTGTCGTTATCATGGTGATTTTATACATGCAAATATCTCGTGCCAGTAAAAGCCGAATGAAAGAGTATACACAGGAGTATGAATCAAGCAAGGAAATCATTTCACACACTCCAGCGAAGGGCAAGACAATGGACCTGAACAAAAACAGCATTTCAGATAATTCGGCTCATTTGTCACAAGTCAAACTGCAAAATGGCAAAATGACTGGAGAAATAATAATTAATACTTGTAGCCAAGAGAAGAAGGAACTCTACAATGAGTCAAAATCTCCAAGTGGGGTCCAAAAAATGGAAGAGGAGAAAGGGGCGGTAGAAGAGAGTACAACCATCTCTACTACACAAAGCTCTTTTAGGATGGACAGCTCCAAACTCTCCTGCTTAAAAACAACTCGAACATCTGTAAAGAATGATTGTGGCAGCATAACAGGTATCATGCGAGGTAGTGGCAGCGGGAATAGTAATGCCAGAGAAATCAGAGCAGACAATGAGATTGTTACGTTGTCCAATGTCCCTGCCAAGAAGAAGAAAGGAGCTGCATCTCGAGAGAAAAAGGTAACTAAGACCATCCTAGCCATACTGCTGGCATTTATCATCACCTGGGCCCCCTACAATGTCATGGTACTTGTTGACACCTTCTGTTCAATCTGCGTCCCCAACACATTCTGGATTATTGGATACTGGCTCTGCTACATCAATAGTACCATCAACCCAGCATGCTACGCATTATGTAATGCTACGTTCAAGAAAACGTTCAAACATCTTCTCTTATGTCAGTACAATAATATTGCTGCAACAAGATAGCAACAGCCATACGCCCCAATTTCTGAACAATTTATGTATATTGATTATGTCGACTTCCATTATGGACATTCAAAATGTATATTCATTCTGTTACATTATTGTGTGCACTCTTGAAAGTAGATTTGAATTATATCCCATAAATCTCTGAAGACTGTTATAAGTAAAGGGGATGCTGTTTATGGTGGCGTATGCATGAACTGGAATATGCAATTGCCCGAAATGTAAGCATCCGAAAATATAGCAGAAGCATTTTTAATGAGGAATGTTCACACTTTACAACATTAAATAAAATAGAAAATATTACTGAACCCTGATATGTAACTTCCGGTGGGCTATTAGCTCAATTTCGCAATTTCGCTATTCCAGCTGAAGCAGGCTGGGGACTTCTGTATGAGGCGGACAGGGGTTGGGGCGCAGGGGAAGGGGTGGGTGGAATCTCTGCTTGCTAACGGTAGTAAAACAATCATGGATCGCCAAATTATTGCCAATAATCTCTGTTCAGGTTGAGGACTGAAGAAGCGTAGTGTAATAAGCGATTCCGATTCCTCCATTCATTTGATGCTTCTTACATAAATATTAGCTATCGCCATTTCAGAACATATTTTTGAATTGATTCGATCTAGTTGATTCATTATTTAAAAACGTTTCTTGGGAAGATAACAATTTCCATTTTGAACTACAGGCGGTTGTTGATTATCTAACAATGCAGACGTCCATGACCCGGGCTGATGCCAAAGCACCAAACTGGATGCCCTGATGAATTTCTGTGTTTTGTTTCTCTGTATATTGGGTCCAAATCACTGAACTTCCTTCCTCTCAGCACTGCGGGTGTACCTGCATCACGTGGACTGCAGAGATCAAGAAGGCATTCACGACCATTTTCTGAAGGGACAATTACGGATGGACAATAAATGCTGGCCCAGCCAGCAATATCCATATTCCCTGGTGTATAATACAATTGTGCCCACAAACAAACATAACATAACTGCCTTGAGGTCAGTGTTCAGGGAGTAACAGAATGCTCCCGTAAATTACGTTGAATTAGAATGTGTAGAATCTTGGTTGCGCTCCAGTGGTGGCACAGAACTTTGTGTAGTGGATTCGTTAAACCTTGTCACAAAATCCTCCTGCATATTTACATTTGTTTTCACTGTCTATCAAGTTAGCAATGTTGTTCATCATCTCAAAGTGCTTAACTGAGTGAGCCGGTAGAGATGAAGAGAACTTACCTTTTCACGTTAGGATTAGACATTCGTGTGGACATTGTCCGAGTCATAAAATAAGCTGTAAAATATGAAAACACAATGCTGAGTACCCGAAATACAGAAAAACATCAAAGGGGAGTAACCAGAGAAAAAAGTAAATAAAAAGACAATAGGAAATAAGATACCCTTTCCCATCCAGAGTATTTGTGGAAAATATTGACCATTGTTAGGGGTATTGCACTTTATTTTCCGGAATGCCAATTGACATACCAATGAGAGGCTACCTGCCTCAACCTTGGTGCATTCAAATATTTGACTAAAAGCTCCTCTGTTAAATGAATAGGTTTCAATATATTGATAGTAAGAAACAGAAGAACGCAATGAGCTAGGCTCCAAAGATATGTGACTCCTTTCCACTAACCTCTCCCTCTCAGTATGATCCTCAACAAAAGTGAGATAGTGCACATTTCAGAAATCCGAATTAAAATCGGAAAATGCTAGAAATACTCAGCAGGTCGGGCAAGATTAACGGAAAGTGAAGCAGAAACAATTGGCAGTTGTTTCCCATCCAAGTGGATGTCGTACTCAGGGCGATTTGGATGTGAAGGTCCTGGAAATTGACATTGGTCAGGATCTCTATGTGGTCCCATTCTCTTGCGGTGGAAGTTAGAACGCATAGGGGGCTCCCTTGTATCCATCACAGAGGTGAATCAGAACTGTTTGGGGTCGTTAAAACATCAATTAAAACCTATTTTGACCCTGAATCCCACTATTGGCAACATCCTTCCTACATCTAATCTGTCCAGCCCTAATGGAATTTCATACATTTCTGTGAGGTCCCACTTATCTTCCAAAGTCCCTTGAATATAGTCATAACCGATTCAATGTTATTCATTCCACCTCTGCAATCAGTCTGGTAAACCTCCTCTGCACTTCCTCTATAGCAGGACAATCCTTTCTCAGATAAGGAGGAAACCACACACTACATTCGACGTGAGGCCTGACCAACGCTGTATATCACTACAGCAAGATATCCCGGTTCCTGTGCTCAAACCCTCTCGCTATGAACGGCAAAGTAAAATTAGCCTTCTTTACCGGTTGTTGCTCATGTCTGCTTACCTTAAGCGACTGGTGTACACGAAGACCCAGGTATCTTTCACATTCATTTCTCCTAATTTATAGTCGGTCAGATACTAACATGTCTTCCTGCTTTTGCTATCCAGATCACACTGCATTTGCCATGGATTTGCGCACTCACTCAGCTGGTCCAAATCAAACTGAATAATATCTGTATCATCCTCATAGCTCACCCACCCACCTAAGTGTCTGTGGTCTGAAAATTTAGAGCTATTACATTTGGTTTCCTCATCTAAATCACTAACATATATTGGGAAAAGCTGCGGTCCCACACCTATACCTGCAGAATTCGACTAGTCGCTGCCTGCAATTCAGAAAAGAAGATCCGTTTATTCCTACTCTTTACTTCCTGTCTGCCAACCAGTTTTGTATCCATCTCAATGCACGACCCCCAATTCCATGTGTTTTACTTTTATACGCTAATATCTTACGTGGGCCTTCTCCAAATAAAACCATTCCAAAGGTACCCCCTCCTCAAGTCTACGAGTTGCACCTTCGAAGAATTCTAGCAGATTTGTCAATGATCTCCCTCTTGTATATGCATGCTGACTCGGCCCGATTCTACAATTGTTTATGAAGTGCCTTGCAACGAAATCTTTGATAATCAATTCTAGAATTTTTACGGGTCTATAATTCCCTGTTTTCTTTCTACCCCTGTTTTTTTAAATAGTGGGGTTCCATTAGTTACCCTCCAATCTGTAGCAACTGTTTCAGATTCAGAATAACATTAGAAGAAGACCACCAATGCATTCATTATTTCGATGGCTACATTGCTGAAGTATTCTGGAGTGTACAGGAAGGGAAGCATGCCATATACCTTCTTGACCACTTTATCCACTTGTGCTGCCACTTTCAGAAACTGCGGGTTTTGATTCTGTCGTATGTCAATGTTTCTAAGGTTCTGCCATTTACTGTATACTTCCCTCCTGCACTACACCTTCGAAAATGCATCACCCCTTTCTTGTCTCGATTAAGTTTCATCTGTCATTTCCCCGCCTAATTCTCCAGCCGATCAATATCGTGCTGTATCATCTGGCAATCCATCTAGTATTTGTAGCTCCCACGATCTCTGTGTCATCCGCAAACATAATCAGACCACTTGCACGCTCCTCCAAACCATTTATGTATATTACGAACAACAGGACCCCCAGCACTAATCTTGTGGAACACCGCTGATCACAAATCTCCAGTCAAAGCAAACACATTCTTCCACCGCCACCCTCTGTCTTCTATGACCAAACTAGTTCTGCACCCACCCTACCATTCACCGCAGGTCTCATGTGACTTTGTCTTCTGCATCAGCCTGCCATGAGGGACCTAGTCAAAGGCTTTATTAAAGTCCATGCAGACAATCTCCACCGCCCTGTCCTCATAAATCATCTTTGCCCTTTCCTCAAAAACTGAATCTAGTATGTGAGACACGACCACCCCCTCATAAAGTCATGCTGCTTATCGCTAATGAGTCATTTTTTTTTCAAACGTGAGTAAATCCTGTACATAAGAATCTTCTCCAATTATTTCCTGACCAGTGATGGAAGACTCCTGGCCTGTCATTTCCCGGATTATCACTGTTGCACCTCTTAAACAAAGGAACAACATTCGCTATTCTCCATTTCTCTCGGACCTCTCCTGTGACTAAAGAAGAAAGATTTCTCACAAGGCACCAATAATTTCCTCACTTGCCTTTCTCATTATTCTCGAATATATCCCATCATATTCTGAGGACCTGTCGACCCTATTTATTTTCAAAACACCCAATACTTTTTTTAATGTCGGTATACCCTAGAATATCATAAAATCATAGAAACCCTACAGTGCAGAAAGAGGCCATCTGGCCCATCGAGTCTGCACCGACCACAATCCCACCCAGGCCCTACCCCCATATCCCTACACACTTAATGGCTAATCCCTCTAATTTACGCATCTCAGGACACTAAGGGGCAATTTTAACATGGCCAATCAACCTAACCTGCACATCTTTGGACTGTGAGAGGCAACCGGAGCACCCGGAGGAAAACCACGCAGACACGAGGAGAATGTGAAAACTCCACACAGACAGTGACCCAAGCCGGGAATCGAACCCAGGTCGCTGGAGCTGTGAACCAACAGTGCTAACCGCGGTGGTACCGTGCCGCGGTATCAACGTATCCCTCTCTAAATTCACGCTCCATCATGTCCTTTTCCTTTGTGAATACTGGTGCAGAATGTTCAGTACGGGGCCCAATTCACTTTCTCCTGTTCCACTCATAAATGTCGTCCTTTGTCCTTGAGTGGCCCTCAACTTTCCCTCGCAAACCTCTTCTTCCTAATGTGTATATCTATAAAATGCCTTTGGATTTTCCTTAACTCTGTTTGCTAATGATAATTTATGGCCACGTCCAGTCCTACTAGCTCCTTGTTTAAGTTCGTTCCTACTTTCTTTATATTCTTCGAGGGTTCTGGCTGTCTTCAGTTTGACAAACCTTACGTACACCCGCTTTTTCCTTTTCACCTAAGCTCACAATTTCTCTTATCATCCAATGTTCCCGAATCATGTGATTCTCATCCATTATTTTCACTCGAACATGCTGGTCCTTAATTCGAATCAATTGGCCTTTAATATATTCCCACATGACAGATGCAGATTTACTCTCAAACAGTTGCCGCAATCTACTTTCCCCCGTTCCTGGTTAATAGTGTCACAGTTAGCCTTCCCCCAGTTTAATACTTTCAACTGAGGGCTACTCTTATAATTATCCATAAAAAACTTAAACTTATGACCGATGGTCACTGTTCCCAAAATGCTCCGCCACTGAAACGTTGATCACCTGACCGGGCTCATTTCCCGAAATCAGGTCTCATGTGGCCCCTCCCTAGTTGGACTATATACATGTTGCTCCCAGCAACCCCCTGGGCGCAACTAAGAAATTCCACCTCCCCACCACGCGCCTTCGGGTGCCAAGATGTGTAGTTTAATCGATTAGCCATGCTAAATGTATGGGTTTACAGTAATAGGGCGGGGAATAAGGCTTGGGTAACATGCTTTCTCAGAGAGTTGGTGCAAACTCGATGGGCTGAATGGTCTCTTCTGAAATGTAGGGATTCCATGATACGATGACGCATTTTACTTATCTAGTTTCTCTGAACGGTAAAGTACAGAATCTTTCAGGATGATGTCTGATAATTTTTCCACCACTGGGCTTATGCCCTCAGCTCTCTAAGTATTCAGTTATCTCTTCTTCCGTGCTGAACATTGGTTAATCTGAGCCGTTTTATAGTCCGTGCACTCTCGATAGTCGGCAGTGTTGTATTTTATCCACGGGGCCAGGACTGAAGCAATGTGACCTGCTTCCATGCGAAAAAGAACTGATTGCTAAGCACTGGACCCCAGACGGCAAGGTGTATAGCAGTGCTGCCCACCACGCCGGGGATCCGGGCTCAGTTCCAGCCTCGGGCCACTGTCTTTGTGGAGTCTGAACGTTCTCCCCGTGAACTCGTGGGTTTCCTCTGCGTGCTCCACTTTCCTCCGACAGTCCAAAGATATGCGAGTTAGTTTGATTGGCCATGCTAATTGTTCCTTAGTGTCATGGAAATTAGCAGGGTAATAATTGGGGCCTAAGTGTGAGAGTGGGTGAGCAGATAATGATGAGAACAGTGAATTCAAACGTGTTTCCTCCCACGTGGCTCAGAGGAAAGCAGCGGGGGAGCACAGGTCGCACATCCATGGAGAGATCTATTGAGATCAGGCCGGCACAAATATCGAAAAAAATCGTGATATTTCATTGGGAAAGGTGGCTACTCCTTTCATACGTGTTCCCCGTTTAGCAATTGCCTAACAACACCACACAATGCAGTCGCAGTCCTCTCATTCCCCGGAAAGCAGGACAGCTCTCTCCTCAAATTCCATTAGGAATTTCAACTCGAACATTTGTCCGCCCGATTTTGGCCTCTCCTTCAAATGTGAGAGAGCATTTCCAACAAGGGGGGAAAATGGGGAGCGTGTAAGCAGGTCATGCGGCAGACCTGAGTGGGTGAACAGATAATTATGATAAGAGTGATTTACCCTAGCTGAGCAGAGGATATCACTCTTTCTGTTCCTGTACTGCGCTCTCTTCCAACTGTGCAGGGAGTTGGCAGTTATCACGTGCAGCCAACGGCGTTCATGGTGGGTTGGTGACCTTCTTGGAGGGTCTCCTCTCATAGAGAAATCATAGAAACCCTACAGTGCAGAAGGAGGCCATTTGGCCCATCGAGTCTGCACCGACCACCATCCCACCCAGGCCCTACCCCCACATATTTACCCGCTAATCCCTCTAACCTATGCATCCCAAGACTCTAAGGGGCAATTTTTAACCTGGCCAATCAACCTAACCCGCACATCTTTGGACTGTGGGAGGAAACCGGAGCACCCGGAGGAAACCCACGCAGACACGAGGAGAATGTGCAAACTCCACACAGACAGTGACCCGAGCCGAGAATCGAACCCGGGACCCTGGAGCTGTGAAGCAGCAGTGCTAACCACTGTGCTACCATGCCGCCCATTCTCTGGATCGGAGCGTAAAGAATCACAGATTACTACAGTGCAGAAAAGACCCTTCGACCCACCTTGTCCTCAGCGATGCATGAAAGGTCCTGACCTGCCCACCTAAACCCACTTGCCAGCACTTGGCCCACACCCCTGAATATTATGCCGTGCCCAGTACTTAGCTAGGTACTTTTTTATAGGGTGTGAGGCATCACTCCTCCACCAGCCTCCCAGACGGTGCATTCCAGGCCTTCACCACCATCTCGGAAAAAAGTTTTTTCCTCAAATCCCCCATAAACCTAACACACGTCACTTTTAACTGCTGTTCCCTCGTAACTGACCCTTCAACTACGGGGAACAGCTGCTCCCTATCCAGCCTGTCAATGCCCCTCATAATCTTGAACAGATCAATCCGGTCGCCCACCTGTCTTCTCTGCTCCAGAAAAAACAGTAGAAGCCCATCCAACCTCTCTTTATAACTTAACTATTCCAACCCCGGCAATATTCTAGTGAATCTCTTCTGCACCCCTTCCAGTCGAACACATTCTTCCTCTAATGTGGCGACGAGAACTGCACACAATACTCAAGCTGTGGCTTCACGAGAGATCTATACTTCTCCATCATGACCTCTCTGCCTTTGTAATCTATATCTCGATTGATAAAGGCGAGTGTGCCATATGCCTTTTTTCACCACCCTATTATCCCGCCTTTCCAGCAGGATCCATAGTTTTTTCCTCTCTAAGTTGGAGCTTGTACAGGTGCTGAGAAGGCATATGAGTGGAGACCCCCAGTAACTGAAGCAATCAGCCTCAACGTAATCAGATTCTGTCTGTCGCTGATAAAACCCAAGATTTCCTGTGTAACACCAAAATCCTGCTGCCGTTCACTCCGGTGGAATTCTTCGGTCCCGCCGAAGGCATAACCCACGTTTCCCAGCGGCTATGGATCCATTCAATGGAGCACCCCGTTAAAAACGGCAAGGTCATAAGATCACGCCGCCATCGCGAAACATGCGGAGAAGCGAGAGCAAAGAAATGTCGGCAAACCCGCCAGCACTACCATTCAGCAACAATCCAGTTTCTCCGTCCGCCTTCACACTTCGCGGAAATATCGGAAAATCTTGCCCAAACATTGAGACCGGGTCGCAGAATAAGCGCAGTTGTGGTGATTGCTGCAAGGGTCAATGAGTCTCCTTGTTGAACATCTGGAACAGATATTTGTCCACGTCACACTCGTCAGACTGTAGGAATTGACTCAGAGCATCCACATGGATTTTCGGGGCAGTTTGTGAAATGGAAGATAATTGACATGATCTGTGCAAGAAGATCCCTGCTGAAGAAATGCCATAAAGAAATGACATATCTAAATACTTTCAGGACAGTGAATTTTTCACTGTCTCACAACCCGATGAACACCCAAACCGACATTAATGGGGCACCTGCAAATGGAACATGGATATGGAGGACATTGACAGACAACTGGGAGAGAATCATTGACTACTATGGGAACTGGAGGCTAACTGTTTAAAGAGACGTTGCGGCATGGGAACATAAATGGAAGTCTCAACTAGCTGTGAATAGGGCGAAGAGCAAATTGAGGTTAGAATGTTCCGCCCGGTCGTGTCTTCAACTGCATGAAATGTGGCAGGGACCACGTTTCCTGGGCCCGACCAGGACTGCGTAACAGAAAGTTGGGCGCCAAGCATGATGCAATGTCATGAGACAGATATCTGAGAATGACGACTGATTTGGATACCGGGTGCGCTTTGCTCAGTAGAGGGACAGACATTGTAAGATTTACATGGCACAAATCTGATCAAGTATATGCTGCACAAACACAGACCTTGGATTGAAGGGGGTTAATTGAATCTGTTTGTTCAGTCACTATACTTAATATCACCCTCCATGGAACTAATCTGTGTCCCTGGAGGACTCTGTTCTGATATTAATAAGGCACAGCATTCAATGTGCTATATCTCTTCCAGTCAGCGGGTGCATCACCTCTGAAATGTATAATGATTAGTGACTTCACAGCAATGGACCAATGGAAGATAATTAAGTTCATCATTGACTTGGAAAAGACTTACTATCCTCTCCTTGCTGCTATTGGTGCTCCACGTAAGTGTCTAATTCCAGGTATTAATTCTATAAACTGTAACGAACTGGATTGCTGCTTTATCATTTATTTAATGAACTCCATTTGTTCGGGAACGTTGTTTTAGTTGCATTTGATTGTTATAAAGCAGTCCATTCGTTCTGATCTCAGTGATTCAAACATCCCCACTGTTACCATTTCACCCACCTGATGTATTTTTATGAAGGATACATTAACTTCCGAATTTTCGACGCAGATTAGGAATTCGATATCGATTGTTGCAGATAGATATACAGATGCTAAGTGACAGAAACCTGTGTGTTCTGGCAAATCACAGAGAAATATTGAACCCTGTTTCCTCTAATGGTTTAAACAACAGTCCTCTGGATGTTTCCCATTTGATGATTGTTGTCATCGAATATTAGCCACTACCTCCTGAAGATAACAATGCCACAGATTATAATTTAATAAATTATGTTGCTTATCACAGCGAAGGTTCTCAGTATATCATTGCTGTGGATACTTTTACAGCATTTTCTTCTCCCTTTAACTGTACATCTTACTCATCATCCATTTTTTTTTTTTTTTGCAACTCTCCAACCCTCTAACTGGAACATGGAGGATTGTATCCTCAACAGCCTTTATCAGTTCCAAATATAACGTGCTTCTGCATGCGTTATTTCATCCCAAACATCAATTTCTATTGAATGATTGTCTCTGTTTAATGATAGTTACGGCGCCAGCAGATAACACAGCCACGGGTACAGTTGAAAATTAACCTTGGGTTTACATCCCTGCATCAGTGAAGGATGGGATTTCAGTTGGTTAGGTCAGATGAAACCATTTTTTAAAAATATCCATTTGTGGTATGTGGATGACACTGGCAAGGTCTGCATTTATTTCACATTACTAATAGCCCTTGTGAAAGTGGAAGTTGACTGAATTTCTAAACCAACGCTATACATGTGAAGTATGTACATGCACAGTGGTGCCTGGGTGGAGAGTGGTGTTTCCATGTGTCTGTTCTCTCGTCCTTCTGGATGATAGTGTGTCTGCACAACAGTTAATATTGTCTTCTTTTTTAATTCTTCTGTGGCAAGTGACTGTCGCTGCCTGGGCCAGAATTGTTTTGCACATCCCTAATTGCCCTTTACCTGAGTTGTTTCTTGGACCATTAAACATGCATTTAACTGTCAAGCACATTGTCCTGTGCCTAGTGTCACACATAACTGAGACCAGATAAGAGCAGAAGATTCCCGTACATAACCGGCCATTAGTGAACCAGATGGGTTTTAAAGACAGTAGAAATGGCTTCACAGTCATCATCGGACTCTTCATTCCAGATTTTCTATTGAATTTTAATTGCAACTTCTACTGTGGTATGATTCGTGCCAGTTTCCCTAGAGAAATGTTCTGATTCTCTGGTTTCTAGTTCAGTGACAATGCCACTACTCCAGTACCTGCCCTCCCCCTGCAGTTTGATGAATGAGAAAGGGAGCAGCTTCTGGAAACGGAAGTCTGCCTCAAATGTCACTGATGACTTACTTGCCATTTTTTGCGGGGTTACCTCTGCTGATGCCTACTTTTCAGGTCTGATGGCTGCTTTGGAGATTCTAAAACCACATGCTGCCAAATGGCAAATGTCTGACCACAGCTGATGTCTCTATTTGCATCAATCTTCAGCTAGATATTCCCTCTTCTTGTCTTGCATGTTGAGGACTTCCGTGTCTTTTTGAAAGTATCCTTCAATTGGAGATAGTTGCCCCCTCTGTAAAGAAGGCATATGCTTTCACCCTATCTAGCATATCCTCAGGGATGTGAAAACCTTCTAACCTGTGCACATGCCCACTGCATATCCTTCTTAGCATGGTTTGTGACAACAAACGTCTGATATTTGCCTGAGAATGGACTTTATTGACGTGCTTGTCTTCTGACGTGATGTCAACGATAAGGCATAGATTGGCATATAGTAAGTATGGAGTCTTTATTCTTAGTAGCTGTAAACTGGACATGCCTGAAAGCGACATAACAATGACGTGCGGGTACAGGTCTTGTGAAAAAAATAACATTTTGATTCTGTATGTCAGAGTCTGTTTATTTTTGTGCCTCTTTTGTTAGCCGACCAAAGTTGGCTTCTGCCTTTTCAATGCTTTTGCTGAGCTCATCGTTAGGCAACTGGTTTTCAGTAACCACAAATCCAAGAAAGCAGAATACTCTGACTGTTTTAAGTACTGTGCTTTGAGTTTGATCACATGGAGGAGAGACAGCATTGAACCCCATAGCTGCAGAATTATGGACTCTGATGTTGAGTGTGAACAGAACGTGAAAATGGTATAAATGATTAATCAACCTTTGGAGCTGATGGCATGAGTGGTTAACCAGTGGAACATCTACAGTGTGAAGACATTCCCTGATCAGGATATGCCACATTGTTGCGTTGAATTTCACTCTTGATTGGTTTAGGGTTTTCTCGCCTGATTGAGTGTGGAGCTGCACTTCTTCTGTGTCGGCAGGAAAAGCATAGGTCAGTGAAACCATGAGAAATAACCAGAATAGAAAGGCTGAAATATGTTGCTAGAAGCTTTCTTGAGTTTGAGGAAGCGACAGCATGACACAGCACCGTATCGACCGTCCATGTATGTTTGGAGTTGGTCGTCTCTCTGCACAGCTAATGGGCACTAATCATAATAGTCACAATAGTCATTGGGCCTCCAGTCCTGACAGTTTCTGTAGCTTGCCGACGAATCGTCTGTGGAAGCATTCACCTTCGATGTCGACGAGGACGAATGAGTCTTTTGGACACTGAATGAGACACCAGAGTCACCAGCCTCCCGTCCATTAACTCTGTCGACACTTCCCGCTGCCTCGGCAAAACAGCCAGCAAAATTAAGGACCCCACGCACCCCGGACATTTTTTTTCCACCTTCTTCCTTTGGGAAAAATATACAAAAGTCTGAGGTCACATACCAACCCACTCAAGAACAGCTTCTTCCTTGCTGCTGTCAAACTTTTGAATGGACTTACTTTGCATTAAGTTGATCTTTCTCTACCCTCCAGCCATGACCGTCACACTACAATCTACACTCTCTCGTTTCCTTCCCTATGAACGGTATGTGTTGTCTGTATAGCGCAAGAAACATTATTTTTCGCTGTTTGTTAATACATGTGACAATAATAATCTAATCAAATCAAATCAGAGTAGAAACAGATTAATATGCTACTGGAGGTTTTCAAATATTTTCATATCTCAATAAGTGAAGAGTCTAACTGTTAACGCTGCACCAAGCCTGATATATAATGTCCCTCTTTGTATCTCTTTCTCGTAGTTAACATAGTGACAATCGTGATCCTGTCTCGGGGAAAGTGTAGACTCTCCAAATGCGTTACACGTTATCTGGTGGCCATGGCAGCGGTGGATATACTGTTTGTTATTACCAACATGATAATAAGACACATTCCGATTATTGATCAGAAGCATTTACTTGTCGTGCATGTCATCCCCATGTGCAATGTTCACGTAATTCTGCTCCATGTCGCCAGAGACTGTTCTGTCTGTTTCACCGTCACTTTCACCTTTGATCGATTTGTGGCAATTACTTGTCAGAAGCTGAAAATTAGGTATTGCACAGAGAAAACTGCAATTTTTGCTCTTGGTACTGTGACAGCACTGAGCTGTCTAAAGGGCATCATGTCGTATTTTATGCTTACAGTTCCTTTTTGGCTGTGGAACGCCAGCTGGCTTTGTTCCGTACCCAGCACTATTATCGAACCAGGGGTCTGGTCACTCGTCGAATTTCTTCACTACATTCTCAGTCCGGGAATCCCATTTCTTCTAATCCTGCTGCTCAATGCTTTCACGGTTGGACATATTTTTTTGGCCAGCAGAGCGCAGAGAAGACTCCATGTTTGCAACAATGGGGAGCTTCCCGGGAACCCAGAGATGGAGAGTCGAAGGAAATCCATTACTTTATTCTTTGTTTTCTCTTGGAATTTCATCTTGTTATGGTCAACATATGTTGTCTACTCTATAGGGGTTCGTGTGTGGTTCTTTGGCTATGAGTCTGTATTGATGCCTTACTGTGTACAGGAAATAGGGTTCATGTTGCAGCTCCTAAGTTGTTGCACGCATATTTGTATTCATGCCCTGACTCAGAACAAGTTCAGAGAGAGGTTGAAGAATCTGGTGAACTGTACTGTCACTCAACTTCTTACATTCATTAAATGATTAGAAGAACTGAGCATTTCGAAAATTAACAGTAAATTCTGTCTCTTCTTTTTTTGTTACAGCAGCCATGCCCACTTCGAATGTGTGTGTGTATGTGTGTGTGTGGGTGTGGGTGTGTGGGTGGACCAGGGTGAGGGGTGTGTGAGGAAAGCATTAAGATGAAGTGTTCGCAATATTCTACACTGAGGTGGACTGAAATGAATCATGGGAGGGCATTCAAAATCTTGCACTATAGATAAATAACTGGCAATAGAAATAGAAAAATGTGGCATGGCAGTTGTTAGTTGGACTTAAATAAATAGAGTGCCCTAATTTATTTGAACTTAACAGTCCAGAAGGCGGAGGGATCTCGAGGTAGGTTCATAATTGTCACGAAATTTCATTTGAGAAAGAAATACAACGAGGGAAATATATATCAGGCGACAATGGAACTTATCGGTTTCACTCTGAAGTTATTGAGATATCAAAGGGATCTCGAAGTAGAAACACTCACATTACCAGTATGCAAACACACACACATCAGCAACCAATGCACCACGGGTGAGCAAGGTTGTAAAAACGCAAATCAAGCGCTAGGATTTATTTCTTGGGAAATGAATTTAAAATTGGAGAAGTAATGGTAAACTTGCGTTGAACGTTAGGTTGACTCCATGCAGAGCGCGACTGACGATTCTGGCTGCCATATTTTTTAAAATGGAAGTTGATAGAGGAACTGAACTGTCTAATGTTGATATTGCCAGATATTGCACATACCAGCAATGCATTGAAAAACGTTTTTCTCTTCTTTTCTCTTTAAAGTTTTCTTATCCGTGTCACAAGTAGGCTTACATTAACACTGCAATGAAGTCGCTGTGAAAATCCCCTAGTCACCACACTCCGCTGCCTTTTGGGTACACTGAAGGAGAAATTAGCATGGCCAATACACCTCACCAGCACATATTTTGGGCTGTGGGAGAGAACTATAGCACCCGGAGGAAAAGCACGCAGACACGAGGAGAACGTGCAACCTCAGCACAGACACTGACCTCAGCTAGGAATCGAACGCAGATCCCTGGCTCTGTGAGAGAGCAGTGCAGTACTAACCATTGTGCCACTGTGCCACCGTGCCACCGAAATTAATAGAAAAAATAAAATGCTTAAATGTTGTCATTGGGCAGATACAGAGTGAATGTTTAATTTCATGGACGGAAACGCATTCAAGGCATCGACGTAAAAATCAAGCAACATATCCAATAAGAAATTCAAAAAGAACAGAGTGTTTGCAAGGTGGAACACACAGCTGCGAGTTGAGGTGAATGGGAGAGATTTCCCATCCAGAATATGCATTGCAGGAACTCATCAAGGCTCCTGCGGCAGCAGCTTCCAAACCTCGAACATCTCGAAGGACAAGAGTTAAAGACACACGGGAACAACACCACCTGCTAGCGCCCCTCTAAGTCACTGACCATCTTGACTTGGAAAAATATCACGGGTCCTTCACTGTCGTTGAGTGAAAATCCAGGAACTCCCTCCCCAACAGCATCGTGGGTGCACCTACATCACAGGGACTGCACCGGTTCAAGAATGCATCTTCTCAAGGGCAATGAGATTTGGGCAATAAATACAAGCATATCCAGCGATACCCACATCGTAGAAATTTATATAAATTTAAATATATATATATATATATATATAAAACGTACCCTGGTTTCATATCTATTTTTATATTATGTAGCAATGACATGGTGCTATTTGTTACCATGATAATTTCTGGCCACATGTGCTATCATTTTAAGTTGAATCTAATTCAATGCTTTGAAGAGGTATTTGTTTAGACCACATTGCATTATCTGTGCTATAGCCAGCTTAAGCTATCGGCAATGTGGTTATTTTAATTGATAAGCACAATGCTGATTTCATGCGATAAATGTTGTGATTATATATATATAATATATATATAATATTTATATAGACGCGAGCGGAACATGGACGTGGACTGGTTAGGCTGAATGACCTACTCCCTGTGTCGTACAACCGATGTAAAATGTTCCCTAATCACAACATTTATCGCATCAAATCAGCATTATGCTTATCAATTAAAATAACCACATTGCCGATAGCTTAAGCTGGCTATAGCACAGATCATGCAATGTGGGCTAAACAAATACCTCTTCAAAGCATTGAATTAGATTCAATTTAAAATGATAGCACATGTGGCCAGAAATTATCATGGTAACAAATGGCACCATGTCATTGCGACATAATATAAAAATAGATATGAAACGAGGGTACGTTTTGACCAACCAACCTTTGGAATGACAAGGAATAACCTAAAATATTAAGTCTCAATCCTCTAGCTTGGAAATTCTTTCTGGAGATTTGCATTGTTAAAAGGGTGCTTATTATGAATTGTAACTTTTGCCCTTGAGTGTATTTCGTATTTGAAGTGCAAAACAAGTACCTCTAATAGAGGGGTGGAGGGCGAGATGCTCATTGTTTGAGGCAAAGGGAACAGTGGTGTAAATTGATCAGAGCGTCCTGGCAACTTGCCAGTCCCTTGTATATTTCCTTAATCTTAATTTGCTGATGAATACGTGCCTAAATAAGAGCTTCGGTCATCTTTCAATGACAAGACTCGAACCTTTGTAATTCATTGAGACCGTGGTGGGAACCTACGTTTTTCTGCAGTCCGTGTGGTGTAGGTCCACCCACAGTACTGTTATGGAAGATCCTTCTGGATTATCACCCAGCGACAGTCATGGAGCGTCGATATCAGGATGCTGTCCGACTTGGAGGGGACCTCCAGATTTACTCTTTATTTATTGGTCAGACGTAGGCTTACATTCCCACTGCAATGAAGTTACTGTGAAAATCCCCTAGTCGCCACACTCCGGCACCTGTTTGGCTACACTGAGGGAGAATTTAGCGCGGTCAATGCACCTAACCAACACGTCTTTGGACTGTGGGACTAAATCGGAGCACCTGGAAGAAACCCACGCAGGAACAGGGAGAATGTGCATACTCCACACAGACAGTGACCCAAGCCAGGAATCCAACCCAGGTGCCTGGCGCTGTGAGGCAGCAATGCTAACCATTGTGCCACTGGGCCGCCCATGGTGGTGTTAGCACACCTCTGCTGACGTTGCCCTGCGAGATGGTAGCGGACAGGGCTTTGACAGCGGCAATTTAAGGAGCCTTTGGGAAGTACCTGCAGTGCATCTTGTAGATGGTACACAGCTGCCACTATGAGTTGTGGTGAATGGAGTATGCTTGAACTGATGGATGTGGTGCCACTCAAGTTGGCTGCTGAGTCCCGATGGTTCCGAGCTTATTTTGGGCCTTCACTCATAAATGGTGAGTCTTCCATAATAGCCCAACTTGTGTTCTGTAGGAGTCGGTCAACCTTTTGGGAATCAAGAGATAAATTAGCAGCATTTGACCTGTTTATTTCTAAGCCATAGAATTTGGATGGCGAGCTCTGTTAACTTTCTGCTCAATGCCAACCTCCCAGAATGTTGATAGCAGTGGGTCCAGCGATAGTGATGCCATTGAATATCAGCTGACGATGGTTAGATTTCTCTTGTTGCAGATTGTCATGTCCTGCCATTTTCCTAACACAAATATTACTTACCACTTGTCAGTCCAAAACTCGATATTTTCCCAGTTTGCTGCGTTTGGGTATGGACTGCTTATGCAACCATTATGAACATCTCCACCTCTGACCATAAGGTGTAAGGAAGATTACTCATGAAGCAGCTGAAGATGTTTGGGCCTAGGATATTAGGACTTTGGTCTCTTTTCTTCCTTTTTTACTTCTACTCTCTGTCTCAGTCCCGTTCACAGAATCACACTGTAATTGCAGCGCAGATGGAGTCCATTTGGCCCATCATGCTCCATCATTTCCCTGCCTCTTTCCCCATAGACCTCCACATTGCCAATATTCAAATAATCATCTAATGTCTCCTTGAATATCGTGATTGAACCTGACACCACCGCACTTCTCACTATCTGTACAGTTCACATCATGACTTTTACCACCTATATCGTATCTCTGTTTGAGCCTTCTTCTTTCCAGGGATAACAGTTCCAATTTTTCAAATATTTTTTCATAACTGATGTTTCACATCAGTTGAAATGTGCCTTGCTCTCTTCACAATTTTTGATTCTCACAGCACCACCCCACCGACCCCCCACCCCCGATCCCTCACTTTAGTCTCCCTATCACCCTGTTCGTTTTGTACCTCTTCTGTCTTACCTCATCTCTTTTCTTAGCCTTCGCATCGGTATAATTTTCAATCAACTTACTGCAAAACCGGTGCCATCAAATTGACAACATATTGATGAAGAAGCGAGAGCGTGATATTTCACAAGTAACCCAAAAAGTGGAATTCAAAGGGAGCCTGAGAAGCAGGACTTGAGATCAAGCTTACAGCAAGGAAAGGAGCATGAGAAAAGCAACGTTGAAAGTACATTTTGGACGGAGATTGTGCTTCATTGGACACATTTGACTGCAGTGCAACACGGACAATTAGGGATTATTTCACTAGCAATGCACCATGTCACAAATACGTCTGAAACACATCCACTGAATATAAGATCTGGGTATTTCACTGGGATCCCTGCCAGCTTCCCAAGATAGTCTTCAGAATCATATCATGTGCCCTGATATGTCTTTTTAGAGAATCACTGGTGACTGCTCTGACGTAATTGGAGGCTGTTAACAAGAGTTAACATTGTAAACATTTAATATTCAATAATGTGGAGCCAATAGGAGCAGGAACTTTCCCCGGGAGGCTACCTCACGCCCGACAGCCATCCTCAAGCCCATATTGTTGCTCTAAATTTACGGGACTGGCATGTTTTCATGCTGGCCTAGGGAAGGAATCAGCCCGAAGGAAGCAGACCCCAAAGAATTCAGTGACGATTGTGCCGTGGATTTCCCCTTTCCCTGCACTAACTTTAATTTGGTACCAGGTGCCATGTAATAAGTTAGACGGCCAATTACATTGAAGTATTCTGACAGAAGGCAAACCAAGAAGTAAAAAAAAGCAAAAAATCCCTTCATATTAAATGTATTATTTACAGATGGCAAAGCACGCAATTTAGAACTACCACGACCTAGGCTGTAACATATGAACAAGCAATGAAAGAAAAAATAATATGCTGAAATCACAAAGGAGAAATTTGTCATTGGCTAAGCACAAAACTGATACTTCTGGGATAGTGATGATGTGGGAGCAGACAATAACGAACGTAGTACACAGTTGAAAGCCCATGTGTACATTATTCAAGCTCTTGCATGTTTTCCAACGTTTCTTAAAATATCTGGCTGAGTCTGTTCATAATTTCGCATCTTCTCAGCTTTGCCCCTGGCATGCGATGTGATAATCCACAGGTTAAATCACCACCAGTTAGCTTTCCCCCTCAAACGGAAAAACAGCCTCAGGTCATCTATTCTTAATCATAGAAATCATAGAAACCCTACAGTACAGAAAGAGGCTATTCGGCCCATCGAGTCTGCACCGACCACAATCCCACCCAGGCCCTACCCCCATATCCCTACATATTTTACCCACTAATCCCTCTAATATACGCATCCCAGGACACAAAGGGGCAATTTTAGCATGGCCAATCAACCTAACCCGCACATCTTTGGACTGTGGGAGGAAACCGGAGCACCCGGAGGAAACCCACGCAGACACGAGGAGAATGTGCAAACTCCACACAGAGAGTGACCCAAGCCGGGAATCGAACCCAGGCCCCTGGAGCTGTGAAGCAGCAGTGCTAACCACTGTGCTACCGTGCCGCCAACTTTACCTTTAACAGATAACCAACACAAGAAACTTAACGACAACACTGACTGTTGTGGAACCGTTGATGGACGACTGTATTAGCAATATGCGAGTCAGGGGAGTACATGATTGTCTGCTCATAAGCTGATAGTACCAAGGCCCAACGTGGGATTCCTGTTGAAACTATAGTTGGAATGGCTTTGTCTTCGCGGAAGATGCTTGTTGGCGGTTTACGGTCAGACACGTGTAAAATACCTCCCGTGTAGGTATTATTGAAACTTGTTCCAACAAATAGAACTGTCAGCGCTACTGTCTTTAGCTGACAGTAGAATTTTTCAGCCTGGGAGAGTGTTCTCGAAATATAACCAATAAACCTTTCTGACCTGTCCTCCATTCGATGGGATTATATGCTTTCTGTGCTAGTTAGAAGCGTCACGTGTCAACACCAGCTGGCTCATATTGAATCAGCAAGCACAATGACTCAAGCAGTTTATTTGCTGTTGTAAAGGTTTGTGCTTGCTTTCAAACCCCATAGTAACTGATATTTCTTCGGTAGCAACAGGTGGGGTGGTTCAAGCATGGTGAACAGATTAGGTTAGAAATAACTAATAGTTTATTGTCCCGAGGAATTCTTAAGTTCTGACGCATTGCAGCGTGCGAGTGCATTTTTGATTGACTGGGCCTTGTCCTAAATAGGATGTAACCCTAAATCTTCCACTCTGTGTAGGTTACCTCAGATGTATGATATGGTCATTGCTCCACTGCAAACAGACACTTGCTGTCATAAGGCATTTCAACACAATCACGACATTTGCTAAAAGTTAGTCTTCAGGCAGTCAAGTGACGAGAACACCATCTTTATTTCTATAACACACATGGAAGTCCCTGCAGAAGACTCTCCATGGTTTACTGCACAAGTGGCACGTAGGAATGAAACTCCAATAGGCAACTGGAGCTAATGTTGGATGTCTTTGTGGGTATTGATTGCCACATGCTCCCTTGACGTGCTGTTTGATTCCAAATGCTGATAGGCACCACTCATATCCAGATGATGTATCACTTACCTGCTGCCAACCTGTCGTGTAATTCATCGATTCTGGGAATGGCGTATTTGTCTACAGTTGCTGCTCTATTAATTGTCAGTTTGTAATGGAGACATACATTTGTCTTCGTCAAACATCTTCTTGTGACATCCCGATAGAAGTTTTTTACGTTCCGTTTTCTTGTGGGTTTTGCGAGACTGTATTTACATTCTGTTTTCCCTTTTATTTATCAGCTTCTTTGCCGTACTTGGTTTAATTCTACAAACCTCCCAATCATCAGGTTAACAACTAATTCTTCCAACTTTTTAGGCCTTTCCCGTTAGTATCGTAGAATCCTTAACTTTTGTTGTTAGCCATTGTCAGCTGGCTTTTTTTAACTTCTGTTTTTGGAACTTGAAGGAATGTATGTAATACTTTTGTGAAGACTCGCCGTTACCTATGAACTGTCATGCATTTCAATTTTTTTCCCAATCCCTATGAGTCAATTTCTCCCTCTTGCCTTCATAATTCAGTTTATTCAACTTTAATATCCAGGTTTCATGTTTAACTTCCTCACTCTCAACCATCATTGCAAATTATATCATACTGTGGTCACTCACCAGAAAGGTAATTTTACAACTAGATTACTAATTGTACCTTTCAGCTATTCTTTCTATGAGGGAGGGATAACTGTGTAACATTTGTTCTTCTCGCAAAACTTACCTCAGTGATAGGGATTGTAATAATTTACGTGAGTATGTTGAATGGATGCATTAACATTAAAAAATCAATGGAGTTTAAGTATTCTTCCCTTAACAGGTAATTATTTGAAGAGCTCAAAAATGTCTGAACCAGATGTACTGGATCATTGAATCTAAAAGCCTGACAGACATGTTTGCCGTGTCATTGAGTTCGACACAAGGAGTTAACTATTAATTCATAATTAATTGTATAGTAATAAGCCAATGAGATGCTTCTGAATTAAAACCAAGTCACTCTTGACAAACATATTCAAGTTGATAAAAGCCAATAGCTTTTTATGTTCTTGCTGATAGAGCTTCAATGAGTTATTGGTAGCTTTTAACTTCGAAAAACTTGAAATCTGTTTCTTATTTATTATTTGCTTTTCTACATTTAGGACCCGTCATTGCTTACTGCACATCAGAGGGGACTGATGGAAAACTCAACAGAGGCAAATGAATCTCTCAGCAACCCAACAGGCGTGTTTGGTGGGGAAAGAGAGAGTCCTTACAAAATGGTCGAAGTGGTCTTCATTGTCATTGTCACAGGACCTTTAAGTCTGGTAACAGTTATTGGAAACATTCTAGTCATCGTTTCAATCAAAGTAAACAAACATTTGCAAACCATTAACAACTACTTTATTTTCAGCTTGGCCTGTGCTGATTTGATTATTGGTGTATTCTCTATGAACCTATACACAATTTATACGGTTACTGGCTACTGGCCGATGGGCACAGTGGTATGTGACTTGTGGCTTGCTGTCGATTATGTTGCCAGTAGTGCCTCTGGCATGAACCTCCTTATCATCAGCTTTGACCGCTACTTCTGCGTGACAAAACCCTTGACCTACCCAGTGAATAGAACAGTGAGAACGGCGGGGATGATGATTGCAGCGGCTTGGATGCTGTCGTTTATCCTGTGGGTCCCTGCCATTCTCTTCTGGCAGTTCATCGTTGGGCAGCGGACAGTTGGTGATGGTGAGTGTTATGTGCAGTTCCTCACAAATCCAGCCATCACTTTTGGCACTGCAATAGCTGCCTTCTATCTCCCTGTTATTATCATGGTGATTTTGTACGTGCAAATATCACGTGCTAGCAAGAGTCGTGTAAAGGAGGATAAAAAGGAAACCGAATCAAACAAGTACGCTGTTATTTGCAGTTTGATAAAGAGCAAAATACTCAAACAAAATAAGAACAACATAGCAAATGGTCCTCATCTGTTGGCACATGTCACAGTACAAAATGGCAAAATAATTAGTGAAATAACAAATAATAAGTGTGGCCAAGCAGGAGAGAAGGGTCTCCCCAATGGGTCAACATCGCCCAGTGTTGCACAATCAAACCCGAAGGATGAAGGGACCATACAAGGGAGCAGGAATGTTTATGATGCTCAGAGCACTTTCACAATGAAGAACTCCGAACTCTCGATCATAAAGATAGTGAGCAAAGCTACATCCAGTGACGACTGTGGTCCTACGGAAAGAAGAGTGTCAGGTCTCAATGGTAATAATGGGGATGACAGAGAAAGCAGGGTAGACAATAAGATTATTACAATGGCCAATGTCCCTTTGAACAACAAGAAGAAGGGAGCAGGATCACGAGAGGAGAAAGTGACTCGAACCATCCTGGCTATTCTCCTGGCATTTATCATCACCTGGAGCCCATACTTTGCCATGGTGCTTATTAACACGTTCTGTTCAATCTGTGTCCCCAACACAGTCTGGATTACTGGATACTGGCTCGTTTATGTAAACAGCACGATCAACCCAGCATGCTACGCATTGTGTAATCCTATCTTCAAGAAAACCTTCAAGCATCTTCTACTGTGTCAGTACAGAAACATCCGTACAGCAAGATAGAGATAGCTGCAAACAAATCTGTGATTTCTCTGTGCACATTGATGTTGTTGTCGTTCGTAATTTGCATTTGAAAATGTATGTAAGCTATTACGAAAATTGTTGGTCAATTGATAGTACTAAATGTAATATTAGACGCCCATTTGCTTTATGTTCCATTACTGTGATGTGTGGGCTCCGTGAGGCTTATTCAGCTCCTGGCCCTTTTATAACCTTAGTTCAAGCAAAAGACCTGAACCAAGGAGGAAAGATCAAAGTGACTACCCTTGACAGCAAGGCCCCATTTGAATGAATGTGGCATCAATGAGCTCAAACAAAACTGGGGCCAATGGATATCACAGGGGAAAATCTATGTTAGTTGAAGTCATTATAGAGCGCAAAGGAAGTTGATTGTGGTTGTTGGAGGTCAATAATCTCAGCTCGACGAAATCAGTGCAGGATTCCTTCAGTTTACTGTCCCACGGTCCAAACACCATCAGCTGTTTCATCATTTACTTTCCTCCCACCTTCATGTCAGATGTGGGGAGATTTACAGACGCCTGCATCATTTGCTACTCCTGAGATGGGAAGGACGGTCCATGCCAAAATGCACACAGCCTTGAAACATATCCGGACTGAGGTTGGGAAGTGGCAGATTTCCCCCCCCCCCCTCCCCTCTCCCCCCCCAACCCCGCCCCCCAAACCCCCCCCCCCCCCCCAACCCGCTCCCCCCCCCCCCCCAGCTCGGTTTTCAAGTTTGCTGACGACACCACCGTAGTGGGTCGGATCTCAAACAATGACAAGACTGATTATCGGAATGAGATAGAGAATCTGGTGAACTGGTGCAGTGACAATTATCTCTCCCTCAATGTCAACAAAACGAAGGAGATAGCCATCAATTCAGGAAGGAACTAGAGATCATGTCCCTGTCGACAGAAACGGGGACGAAGTAGAAATGATCGAGGGCTTCAAGGTTTTAGGTTCCAGATCACCAACAACCTGCCCTGGTCCCCCACCCACACCCCCCCCCCCCACCCTCCCGCCCTTTCCATGCCCACCCTTCCCTCATGCCGATACTATAGTTAAGAAAGCCCACCAACGCTCCTCCTGTCTCGGAAGAGTAAGGAACTTTGGCATCTCACCGACGACTCTCACCAACTTTTACGGATGTACCATAGAAAGCATTCTTTCTGGTTGTATCTCAGCTTGGTTTGGCTCCTACTTTGCCCAAGACTGCAAGAAACTACAAAAGGTTGTGAATGTAACCCAATCCATCACGCAAACCAGCCCCCATCTATTGACTCTG
Source organism: Mustelus asterias (assembly GCF_964213995.1). Lineage (NCBI taxonomy): Eukaryota > Metazoa > Chordata > Chondrichthyes > Carcharhiniformes > Triakidae > Mustelus > Mustelus asterias. The sequence goes on along the minus strand of NC_135808.1, from coordinate 25,202,602 downwards.
TCAACACTCCTTCCTGCCTCGGCAAAGCAGCCAGCATAATTAAGGACCCCACACACCCCGGACATTCTGTCTTCCACCATCTTCCATCGGAAGAAAGATACAAAAGTCTGAGATCGCATACCAACCGATTCAAGAACAGCTCCTTCCCTGCTGCCATCAGACTTTTGAATGGACCTACCTTGCATTAGGTTGATCTATCTCTACACCCTAGCTATGACTGTAACACTACATCCTGCCCTCTCTCGTTTCCTTCTCTATGAACGGTATGTTTTGTCTGTATAGCGCGCAACAAACAATACTTTCAAAATATACAAATACATGTAACAATAAATCAAATCAAATCAAAAGATATCATTCATTCCACGCAAATGCAATTACCACCTCCAACAGGAGAAAATCTAACCAATGCCACTTTACATTCAATAACATTACCATCGTCAAGTCACCCACTATCAACTTCCTGATGATGTCTATTGACCAGGAACTTAACTGGACTGGCCATATAAATATTTGGCTGCACTAGCCATTCAGCAGCTAGGAGCTCTGCCGCAATTAACTCACCTCCTGACTCTCAAAAGCCGGTCCATACTCTTCAGGGTGCAAGCCAGGATTGTGATTGAATATATTGCCCAATGGAGTACAGCTCTTAGCATACCCAAGAATCTCGATATCATCTAGTACAAAACAACTTGCTTGATTGGCACCCATCACAAAAGTTCACTCCCTCCACTGACGCACAGTAACAGCCATGGGTACCATCTACAAAATTCATGTTGGAACCGATCAAGGCTGCAAACCTATAACCAGTACTATCTAGAAGGACAAGAGCAGCCACCACATTCAAGTTCTGCTCCAAGCCACTCACCGTGCTAATTTGGAAATACATCACCGTTCCTTCATTGTCATTGAGTCCAAATCTTGTACCTCCCTCTCGAACAACACTGTGGGTGAACCAACACTACATGGGTTGCAATGGTTCAAGAATGTAACTCGCCCCCGCATTCTCATGAGAAATTGCTCATGGGAAATAACCGCTAAACTCGCTAGGGACGCACACAGTCCGTGAATGATTAAACACAACAAGTCAATCCTTATTTTCTACCATTGAGCCTTTTAAATCCAACTCCCCAGTTTCTCGCGGATAGTGGGAGCTGCTAATGTTCTCACTAATATGCCATGTGGGCATTTGTCAAATGCGTGCTACATATCAGGTGTGCAAATCCACTTACGATGAAGGCTAACATCCCTTTAGCCACCCTACTAGTCTGCGGCAACTGCGTATTAGTTTTCAGTGATTTATGGACAAGAACACCCCAAAGTTTTCTTGCACATCCACAGTTTCTAACTTCGTACCCTTTTGGAAATACTGCTCACATCTGTTCCTTCTACCAAAGCGGATTACCTCATATTTTTGACAATATATCCATTTGCAAAGTTCGTACCCACTCACTAAACTCTCCAAATCCACCTGCACCCTCTTTTCATTTCCCTGACAACACATTCCCTGAAGCTTTGTATACTTCTCTCCTTCATTATTAATTTTTATTTATTAGTGTCACACGTTGGCTTGTAGTACCACTGCAATTACGTTACTGTGAAAATCCCTTAGTCACCAAACTCCGGTGCATGTTCGGGTACACCGAGGGAGAATTTAGAACGGCCAATGCCCCTAATCAGCACATCTTTCAGATTGTGGGAGGAAACTGGAGCACACGAAGGAAACCCAAGCAGAGAACGTGTGAACTCGGCACAGTCAGTGACCCAAGCCGAGAAATGAACCCTGGTCCTGGCGCTGGGTGGCAGCAGTGCTAACCATTCTGCCACTGTGCTGCCATGCGTTGCTGTTGGGCTCACAAGTGACCTATGAGCAGCAAACGTGGGAGCAGATTTGGTTATGCTTGGAGGAGTCAATTGTTTAAGAATTATCCACTCCACTTTCCGGCATATTCGAAATTGCATCTGGGGACATATGGGTTGCTTCGTTGGTCACATCCGGCCTACAGACCATGATGTGGAGAAGGCTGCTTAAGTACTCGGTTGATTTTTCCAGAGCCAGTCCAATGTTCCCGAGAATTGAATTCCCTTTGTTTCTTTCCCCAGCCTTGTAAACTAATAACCTCCCTCCACAGCGTCGGATTCGACCTCCAGGAAAAGCATAATCTTTCAGCCACATTTCGAAGCCCCACGAGCATGGCAATTAGACAATACAATATTTGCAATAAATGTGTTTGCCCGGGACTGCCCCGCTATCCACAAACACTCACATTCTGCAATCCAGATGTACAACCTTCTCAGCTATATCTAAGACTAACTTCAGGTTATTTGCTATCGCAAGCACATGGAAGGCTATGTTTCAAGACAAGCACCTCACCAGTATATTATTATGGGCATGTAGGGATGGGCAGGAAATGCTGGCCTTGGTAAAGATGATCACATTGTATGAAAATATATCATGAAAAATGTAATATTTATTCAATAATTGTTGCCCGTTCTTTCAAATGGTTAAAAGATTTAAGATATAAGTTTAATGAGCCATGACGAGACCTTCCACGGGGATACAGGGCCACCTAAAGAGTCGGGTGCCGACAATCCAGGCAGCGAGCGGAACCGGAAAATCACAATGTTTTTACCTTCTGAGGACTGGACTTTCTCAAAAATAAGCAGAGTGGAGCAACGGGTAGAAAAAGAAAACAGCGAGGAAGCGGATGGAACCTAATGCAACTTTCCCCGCCATGTCTTTTAGCCACAAAGCCGAAAAAAATGAGGGGGCCGGACCCTCATCGTCACACCCTTTCCAGCGTATCCCTAACCGTGAGCAAACAACCTCATCATCCGGCACCAGCAAAACCTCGTCCCTCTCCCACCGAACCCCTGGGACAATACCCGGGCAGCGCCGACGTTAAACAACTATCATCGCAAGAGGAGATGCAGGCGGAGATGTGGTGAAGTGTCTGTGTGCTCGTGGGGATTGTTGTTTATCAGCTCCAAACGCCAGAAAACTACATTTGAATGTGTTCAAAACATCGGGACGGCCGTTAAGTCATTGGCGGGGATTGGAACGAACTTCACCGAAAACCTCGCCAGCACAAACTCAACTTTCTCCACCGATGAGGTCCCCAAATAGGGAAGCTGAATATGTCGCTGTCATTGTACAATTTACTGCCCTATTTTGGAGAAGGAAAGAATGGTAAAACTCGTTCACAAATTATGTACCTCCGTACCTAAACTGCCGCTCCTTGATTTTCCGGTCCCGCTCACCCAGGGATGGGAAATTTAAGGTCAACCGCTCTTTATGTGGTCCATCAAATTTTCCATCTACACATATCACATAAACACTGTGGCTACAAGAGCAGGTCAGAGTCTAGGAATACTGCGATGACATCTCCTGACTCACCAAAGCCTATCCACCATCTTCAAGGCAAAAGTCCGGAGTGTGATGGAATACTCCCCCCTTGCCTGTGTGAGTGCAGCTCCAACAACACTCAAGAAGCTTGACACCATCCAGGACAAAGCAGCCCGCTCAATTGGCACTACATCTGCCAACATTCAATCCCTCCATCACACACATAGAAACATAGAAACCCTACAGTGCAGAAGGAGGCCATTCGGCCCATCGAGTCTGCACCGACCACAATCTCACCCAGGCCCTACCCCCACATATTCTACCCGCTAATCCCTCTAACCTACGCATCCCAGGACTCTAAGGGACAATGATTCAGTCAAATTAGTCACAGTATAGTTGAGGAGGAATTTCTGGAATGTATACCGAATGGTTTCTGGACCAACATGTTGAGGAACCAACAAAGCAACAGGTCATTCTTGGATTGAATATTGTGCAATGAGAAAGGATTAGTTGGCAACTGGTTGTAAGAGAACCCTTGTGGAAGAGAGACGATAGTATGATGGAAGTCCTTATCAACGTGGACAGTGAGGTAATTGGCTCTTAGACCAGGGCCAGAATCCCATAAAAGGAAACTATGATTTCATGAATCACGAATTGGCTATGATGGACTGGGAAATACTGCTGTAGGAAGAACAGGAGAAAGGCAATGGCATGCATTCAAGAGACACATAGGTGATCTCCAAAAGTTGTTTATTCCTATTTGGCACAAGAGTGGAAATGGAACTGAGGTCAAACCATGGCTTCCAAGGGAAATCAGAGATAATATTAGATTCAAATAAGAAGCATACAAATTAGCAAGAACAAGGAATAGACCTGCAGATTAGGAATGGTTTAAAATTCAGCAAAGGTGGGCCAATCCATTTATCCAGAAGGGGGAATTTGAGTAGGAAAGTAAGTTAAGAGGGAACAAGTGTAAACGTTTCTATGGGTATATAAAGGGGGAAGGGCAATCAAAAGTGAAGATAGTCCACTTACAATCAGAAACGTGGAAATAAAGAAAACGGTCTCAACAAATGGTTGAGGAAATAAATTCGCATTTTTTTCCCTCATCACAAAGAAAGACATAACTGTTGTGCCAGAAGTTCTGAGAAACACACGTTTCAGTGAGAATCTGAAGGAAATCAGTATTTGTAGAGAAATGGCTTGGGGAAATTAATGGGAAGAAGCGCGGATAAATGGTCTGATAATCTTGACCCCATATTACTTATGAAAGTGGCGCGAGAAATAATAGATGCATGGGTGGTTATTTTCGAAAATTCGTTGGATTCTGGAATTATTCCTACAGAATCGAAGGAGCTAACGTGAGCCTACTGTTTAAAAATTGAGGTCGAGTGAAAACAGAGTAATATAGACAAGCGAGTGACCTCGTCACTAAAATATGTGTTTCTCAAAACTGCCGGTATGTTAAGAACATAAGAACATAAGAAATAGGAGCAGGAGTAGGCCATCTAGCCCCCCGAGCCTGCCCCGCCATTCAATAAGATCATGGCTGATCTGACGTGGATCAGTACCACTCACCCGCCTGATCCCCATAACCCTTAATTCCCTTACCGATCAGGAATCCATCCATCCGCGTTTTAAACATATTCAGCGAGGTAGCCTCCACCACCTCAGTGGGCAGAGAATTCCAGAGATTCACCAAACTCTGGGAGAAGAAGTTCCTCCTCAACTCTGTCTCAAACCGACCCCCCTTTATTTTGAGGCTGTGTCCTCTAGTTTTAACTTCCTTACTAAGTGGAAATAATCTCTCCGCCTCCACCCTATCCAGCCCCCGCATTATCTTATGAGTCTCCATAAGATCCCCCCTCATCCTTCTAAACTCCAACGAGTACAAACCCAATCTCCTCAGCCTCTCCTCATAATCCAAACCCCTCATCTCCGGTATCAACCTGGTGAACCTTCTCTGCACTCCCTCCAATGCCAATATATCCTTCCTCATATAAGGGGACCAATACTGCACACAGTATTCCAGCTGCGGCCTCACCAATGCCCTGTACAGGTGCATCAAGACATCCCTGCTTTTATATTCTATCCCCCTCGCAATATAGGCCAACATCCCATTTGCCTTCTTGATCACCTGTTGTACCTGCAGACTGGGCTTTTGCGTCTCATGCACAAGGACCCCCAGGTCCCTTTGCACGGTAGCATGTTTTAATTTGTTTCCATTGAGATAGTAATCCCATTTGTTATTATTTCCTCCAAAGTGTATAACCTCGCATTTATCAACGTTATACTCCATTTGCCATATCCTCGCCCACTCAATCAGACTGTCCAAATCTCTCTGCAGATCTTCTCCGTCCTCCACACCATTCACTTTTCCACTTATCTTTGTGTCGTCTGCAAACTTCGTTACCCTACACTCTGTCCCCTCCTCCAGATCATCTATATAAATGGTAAATAGTTGCGGCCCGAGTACCGATCCCTGCGGCACGCCACTAGTTACCTTCCTCCAACCGGAAAAACACCCATTTATTCCGACTCTTTGCTTCCTGTCGGATAGCCAGTCCCCAATCCACTTTAACACACTACCCCCAACTCCGTGTGCCCTAATCTTCTTCAGCAGCCTTTTATGGTGCACCTTATCAAATGCCTTTTGGAAATCCAAAAACACCGCATCCACCGGTGCTCCTCCATCAACCGCCCTAGTCACATCTTCATAAAAATCCAACATGTTCGTCAAGCACGACTTTCCCCTCATGAATCCATGCTGCGTCTGATTGATCGAACAATTTCTATCCAGATGCCCTGCTATCTCCTCTTAATTTATGGATTCCAGCATTTTCCCTACTACAGACGTTAAGCTGACCGGCCTATAGTTACTCGCCTTTTGTCTCCTTCCTTTTTTAAACAGCGGCGTAACATTAGCCGTTTTCCAATCAACCGGCACTACCCCAGAATGCAACGAGTTTTGATAAATAATCACTAACGCATCCACTATTACCTCTGACATTTCTTTCAATACCCTGGGATGCATTCCATCCGGACCCGGGGACTTGTCCACCTGCAGTCCCATTAGTCTACCCAGCACTGCCTCTCTGGTAACATTAATTGTATTAAGTATTTCTCCTGCTGCCAACCCTCTATCGTTAATATTTGGTAAACTATTTGTGTCCTCCACCGTGAAGACCGACACAAAAAACTTATTTAAAGACTCAGCCATATCCTCATTTCCCATTATTAACTCCCCCCTCTCGTCCTCCAAGGGTCCAACATTCACTCTAGCCACTCTATTCCTTTTTATATATTTATAAAAACTTTTACTATCATTTTTTATATTAATTGCTAGCCGAGCTTCATAGTCTATCCTTCCTTTCTTTATCGCTTTCTTAGTCTCTCTTTGTTGTTTCTTAAATTTTTCCCAATCACTTGTTTCTCCACTATTTTTGGCCACTCTGTACGCAGCTGTTTTTATTTTAATACTCTCCTTTATTTCCTTCGTTATCCACGGCTGGTTCTCCCTTTTCTTACAATCCTTGTTTTTTGCTGGAATATATTTTTGCTGAGAACTGAAAAGGATCTCCTTAAAAATCCTCCACTGTTCCTCAGCTATCCTACCTGCCAGCCTGCTCTCCCAGCCTACCTTAGCCAATTCATCCTATCATATTTCCCTCTGTTCAAACAGAGGACACTGGTTTGGGACCAAACTTTCTCCTCTTCCATCTGAATCAGAAATTCGACCATATTGTGGTCACTAGACCCAAGAGGGTCCTTCACAATAAGATCCTTAATTCTACCTACCTCGTTACACAATAGCAGATCCAAAATAGCTCGTTCCCTCGTCGGTTCCGTAACATGCTGTTCAAGGCAACTATCCCGACAGCATTCTACGAACTCTTCCTCCATTCCAACCTTACCGACTTGAGTCTGCCAGTCAATGTGCATGTTGAAGTCCCCCATGATTATTGCCGTTCCGTTTTTACACGCATCCCTTATCTGCTTGTTTATAGCCCTCCCTACCTCAACATTATTATTTGGGGGCCTATATACCACACCTACTAGTGTCTTTCTCCCTCTACTATTCCTCATCTCTACCCATAATGATTCCACGTTTTGTTCCTCAGAGCCTATGTCATCCCTCAGTACTACCCTGATATTATCTCTTATTGATAGCGCGACCCCACCACCTTTTCCTTCCTGTCTATTCTTCCTAAACGCCTGATACCCCTGGATATTCATCTCCCAGTCCTGGTCACCTTTCAGCCACGTTTCTGTAATGGCCACTAGATCGTACCCACTTGTGCTGATTTGCACCATCAACTCATTTACCTTGTTCCGAATGCTTCGTGCATTCAGGCAAAGTGTCCTTATTCCAGCTTTTATCTGGACCCGCTTTGATGAGTCACGAACACCCTCTCCCTCTACTCCCTTATCTAAATTACCGCCTTCATTCACTTGCACCCTCTCCTCTACCATTAATTTTGTAATTCCCCTTACCCCTGCATCCTCCCCCCCATCAATTAGTTCCTTGATCCAGTCAACTCTTCTAGCTCCCCTCCCCCCAACCTATCTAGTTTAAATTCTCCCCAGTAGCCTTAGCCAACCTACCGGCCAGGATATTGGTCCCCCTGTGATTCAAGTTCCACCCGTTTTTTGTGTTATTAATATCTTCCTTTGTGTAGACCAGTGAGCCTAACATCGGTAGTAAGGAAGGCGTTAGAGTTCATTATCAAGGATTTCATAGCAGTTGTGGAAAGCAGTGGTATAATCGACACAGTCAGTGTGGATTTATGAAAGGGAAATCATGCTTGAAAATTCTACTGGAATTCTTTCAGGATGTAAATAATCGAGTTGACCAGAGAGAGGTGGTTTATTTAGATTTTCAGAATACTTTTTAAATTGTCTGACATAGCAGTTTACTATCTAATGATAAAGCAAATGGGATAGCGGGTCGTTTGGATAAATGTGAGGTTGTCGCCTTTAGTAGCAGAGACAGGATGGTAGATTATTATTTGAATGAAAAAAGATGAATACGTGGTAAAACCTCGTGCATCATTCACTGAATGTGTGCGTGCAGGTACAGCAGGGAATAAAGAACGGAAATAGCACGTTGGCCTTCATAGCGAGAGGATTTGAATACAGAAATAGGGATATTTTACTACAATTTTACTGGTGAGGTGACACCTGGAGTATTTTGTTTACAGTTTGGGTGTCCTTATCTGAGTAAGAATGTTCTTGCTACAGAAGGAGTGCATTGAAGGTTTACCAGGCTGCTTCTTGGGATGGCAGGAATGCCATATGAGGAGAGGTTAAGTCGGTTTGGATTATATTCATTGGAGTTCAGAAGAGTGAGAGGTAATCTTACTGAAACGTACAAAATTCTAGCAGGTTTCGATAGGGTAGATTCAGAAAGAATGTTCCCGAAGGTGGGGGAGGCCAGAACTAGGGGTCACAGTTTGAGGACAGGGGGTAATCCCTCTAGAACGTAGAATCCTTCCAGAATGGTGAAAAGCTTTCAATGTTTAACTGAGGTGCAGAAAAATGTCTTCACCCAGAGGCTGACGAATGTGTGGAACTCACAACCACGGAATGAATGTGATGCTAAAACGTTGTGTGATTTCAAGAAGTAATGAAATATAACTCTTGGGGCTAAATGGATCAAGGGACATGGAGGGAACGCGGGATCAGGGTATTTAATTTGATGATCAACCACGATCATAATGAATGGCAGAGCAGGCTCAAAGGGCCGAATGGCCAACTCATGCTTTTATTTTCCATGTATGTTTCTATGTAATATGAATCTTCCAAGTTCATTCTGAATTTTGATGTGCATCCCTGTAGGTTATTTTATTTATTAATCGCAAGTAAGGCTTACATTAACACTGCAATGAAGTTACTGTGAAATTCTCCCAGTCGCCACAGTCTGACATCTTTTCGGGTAAATGCACCTAACCAGCATGTCTTTCAGAATGTGGGAGAAAACCCACGCAGTCATGGGGAGAATGTGCAAACTCCACACAGACAGTGAACCAACCTGGGAATCGAACAGGACCCCTGGCGCTGTGAAACAGTAGTGCTAACCACTTTGCCCCCATGTTATTAAGCCTAATGTGCCTATCTATGTACTTTCGAACGCAACGAGTGTCTGCATCTTTATCACAATTTCATTCACTGAGTCCTAACGCCCTACCACCTTCTGGGCGAAAGAAACTATCGAGAAACTATTTTAAATGTTTCCCACGCTTATTTCCCCGAATGCAAAATGAGCCATTCCTCTCCGATTCAACATAGCCCCAAATATTGTTTTTACATATCAAGAAAGTCTACAATCGAGATTCATCAGCTCCAAAGAAAATAACACAGGCCTACCCCAAGGCAAAGGGATAAAATAAACTTTCCTCAATTCATCAATCTCCTTCATGTCCTCCAGAGTATGATCACACCCTTTCGTATTGTTACACGAACATTTCTAGTTGTGCAGTTATCTTGCTGTCTCTCAATGTGTCCCATAAACAGTTATAGCATTACTTGCCTGCTCCAGGCCATTTTTTCACAATGGATGGTGTCCTGTATGCCGTCATGGCCCTTGTCAATCAGTTCTGCTACCTTCAGAGATTTATGAATATACATTACAAAGTTCCTCTGTCTCTCTATATTCCTAAAACAAACACAATTATATATGTATTCTCTGGCTTTATTTTTTTTACCAAAATGCATTACCTTGAACTTCGGCAGATTGAAACGGAATAATTTTTTTTTGCTAACAAGACCTGTCCCCTAATCCCTTCCTGCTGTCCACAGCTTTCCTACTGCCACGGTGCTGGGAACCGTGAATTATGTATAGACATGTTGAACTTTCAAATGACACATGTTTAACATAAAATTAGACGTACAAGCCAAAGGTGGCAATGCATGCAAATTCTGAGAATGTAAATTCAGTGACGATCTGATCATTTCCTGCGTGGACAATGCAACAGTCCAAGAGGAAATTGAATATCAATTCATATTTCCGGAGAGGGACAGATCAAAGGCACAAAGCAACGAATCATAATCTCCTGTGAAGATAATGGAATCTGGTTATATAATCTCAGCAGGAATAACGTCCTGCCATTCGGGTACCCGACCTGGTATGGGTTTTCTGCTTTTCCAGTAACACATAGGAGACTGGAAAAACCTAGCTGCAAACTTGGTCAGAGTGTGACAAAATGTGTGACACAGAGGAACAGAAAGATGACAGAAGTCACCCTTGCTTTGGCAGGTACAATACATGCCTCTCTGTCCCTCTCTCTCTCATTCCCTCCCTTGCTCGCTCGCTCTGATTGTTTGAAGCAAGGCAAGTCAGTAAAGCTGCAACAGGAAAGGATGAAGGACAAAGCTTCTCAATTAAATTGTTGAACCCAGGAACCTCAATATCAACTATTGAACACTGGAAGTCAGCGCTGCGAGAATCACTAACTCAAATAGCTGCAATGTTTCACACTCTACTCATCCCTAAAAGGCCAATTCGTAGATTCTGTCAACTTATTTTGACTCATTTCTCATCTCTAAAGTGTGCTGGTGTATGTGCACATATTTGTTGATTATTTTCCTCATGTTTAGGAGTTAGTAAACTCTATTTTAACCTACGAAATTCTGGTTAAATTCTGGTTAATTCTGGTTAAATTCTGGTTAAATTTATAAATGCAATGGTACTGAGAGAGGGTATTCACAAGGGAAAGAGTACTTGAAGTAAGCGGGTTATGACGAACAAAAAAGTAAAATAATGAAAGGGAACCAGTTTATCTCTTCCCATCCAGGAGCATAACAACTTGGGGGTACCCCATGGGTAAAGTAACAATTTTGAGTTGTGTGTCGTATATTTCCCACAGAGGGGTGGAGGGTAAAAAATGAGTGGAACTCGCCAGGAGATTGGTTATAAAACTGTCAAAACAACTGTAGGGTCAATTGTCGCATCATCCACAACCTTCTTAATTGAGCAACCTAAGTTCAAGTCAACACTATTGATAAATACCACAAGAGCAATAATCCATTACGAAGCCCACTGTAACCCGACTGGAAACAACCTGATGGGTGGCAATAATTCCTCATTTTCTGCATTAAACCTCTTTTAGATCCAGCTTTCAACTTTCTCTTGGATCCCAGGAGTTATTACTTCTTCATGATTGGTCTAATAAGGGGGACATTGTCAAAGACCGTGGAACAGACAAGTGATTCTGCATCGAGTGTGCTATCCTTTATATTATCTCTTCAAATTTTGACTTGAGTTAGGCAGGCAGAGGTTTGAATGATCTACTCCAGTGCCCCTGTTTCTAGGCCCAAAGTCCTCTTGACAAATTCACTCCAACTGTCCTTATCAATCCATGCCGCTCTAATTGACAACTTGCACAATCTCACAGAATTAGTTCCCATATTTTTCCACCATTGGGATTACTAAATCAGTCCTGTAAATGTTCGTAATATCACTTCCTTCCTTTTAAAGAATGGTAACATTTTAGTTTTTCCATAGTCTCTCATTGTATGCCGATAGTCTAAGCTGGTGGACAGTTTGCTTTGGGGTGTGGTGTAACAAGGAGACCTGGTTTTGCATTTTGGGGTGTCTTTGATGCTATGTAACCTGCTGTCATTCATTAAAACGTCTGAATCATGCAATTAGACTGACTGCATTCACAGTTTGTCCAAGAAAAGTCCAATGCACTGCTCAACGCTGCAGCCAATTCGAACTTGGCCAGAATATCCAAATGCCATTCAACACCGTGAACAGTCGTGGCTCTATGAGCTGATCAAAAAGCCGGCAGTTATATCATCAAAGGAAAAGCCCACTGAATACAAAGGAAGTGAACGTCATCACCAAATCCAATAAACAGTTGATGAGATAGGTGAGACATTGCCTTTAATGGCACTCTGGGGATAACACAGTGACAAGGAACTCTGTACATCATGAAGCACCAAACTCTCAAAACAGTTTAGGAGCATAGCAAAGGCTCGTTTTCCATTGCCAAAGTTCCAGTTGATGTTTCCATGCTGCTTGACCACATCAGGAAAGGAATACAAACCCCGGCAGCATCATGAAATGTCTCTCTTTGGTGAAGGCAGCACCTCAATGTATGGCTGATGCAAAGACGGTGACCCGCTATAAGAACACAGATAATTGTGATGATTGAAAATGGATCAAAGCACATTCTTGCCGAAAAAGGCAGGAAATATAATTGCCTTGGTTACGTTTTCCCGAATTCAGAAATGGACTAAACACATCCATCTCGAATTTCATGAGGTTTTCAGAGCCTCTGATATCTGTCATAAACTATGGATACCGCTATGCATCCAGAATATTTTTTTTTTGGACATTGTTGCTCCATTTTGTCTGGACCTGTTAAACATTCAAACCTCCACTACAAGGACAGCTGTCATGTTCTCTGGAGACTAATAGTTTGGAGGGCCATATGATCAAAAATAAAAGATTCACCTGGCTGAGATGAGGGGCAAGAGGATATGGAGGGCAGGCAATCATATACCTTCTCAACCTGTCTTCTTCTGCACCAAATGTGGCACAGATTAAAGTGAAAGAAACCAAACAATTTTTAACAGAAGGTTGAGAGCCAAGGAGCAAAACCGGGATCTCACACAGCAGCGGGCAGCGGAGTGGGCAGGGAGCAGAGTGAGGGCTAAAGGGCATTGGCTCATCGGGCTTCGGCATAAACAGGCAGAGGCAGGGTAGGTACTGTTCTTCGTTCATCCAGTAATTTAAAGAAACGGGTAATTATGAGTGGGAGGCCATTTTATTGCTGTCGGTGTTGAATGTGGGAGTTCATGGAGACGCCTAGCCTCCCGGAAGTCCATATCTGCGCCAGGTGCGTCGAACTGCAGCTTCACAGAGACCGTGTTAAGGAACTGGAGCTGCGGCTCGATGAAGTTAGTCTAGTCAGGGAAAATGAGAAGTTAATAGATAGAAGTTACAGGCAGGTCGTCACACCAGGGCCAGGAGAGGAAGACACGTGGGTTGCGGTTAGGAAGGGTAAAGGTCACGTACCAGAGAGTACCCCGGTGGTTGTCCCCCTTAACAGTAAGGGATGGATGTCAGACGGGAGAGAGGAGGGGAGAGAGCAGTCAGTGATGGGATCCCCTGTGGTTGTCCCCCTCCAAAATAAGTATACCGTTTTGGATACTGTGAGGGGGGGGATGACCCTCCAGGGGTAAGCCACGATTACCAGGTCACTGGCACGGAATCGGGCTCTGTGGCTCAGAAGGGAAAGAGGGGAACCAGGAGAGCAATAGTAGTGGGTGATGAAATGGTTAGAGGCACAGACAGGTGGTTCTGTGGGCGTGAACGAGACTCCAGGATGGTAGTCTGCCTCTCTGGTGCTGGGTCCTGGATGTCTCTGAGTGGGTAGGAAGCATCCTAAAAAAGGCGGGTAACCAGACAGACGTCATTGTCCACATTGGTGCAAATGACGTAGGCAGAAAAAGCAGGGAGGTCCTGCGAGAGCAATTCAGGGAGTTGGGTAGTAGGCTAAAAAGCAGGGCCTCGAGGGTAGCGATCTCAGGACTACTCCCAGTACCACAAGGTAGTGAGGCTAGGAACAGGGAGACTGCACGGCTGAACATGTGGCTAAAGGACTGGTGCAGGAGGGAGGGTTTTGATTTCGTAGATCACTGGGAAGTCTTCAAGAGAGGTTGGCACCTGTACAAGAAAGATGGGTTGCACCTAAACTGGAGGGGTACAAATATCCTAGCTGGGAGTTTTGCTAGTGTGGTTCGGGTGGGTTTAAACTAATGTGGCGGGGGGTGGGGATCAAAACAATAGGTCAATAAGCAAAGAGGCTGGGGACGAGGTTGGGGCCAAGACAAGGCTATCTAAGAGGAAGGACATTGTGGGGGAAGAAGACTTCAGTGGGCCTGGAGGTCTGGAATGCATCTGCTTCAATGCAAAGGGCGTCACGGGCAAGGCAGATGAGTTTAGAGCCTTAATGCTTGTGCGGAACTTGGATGTGGTTGCAGTGACGCAGACTTGGTTAAAAGAAGGACAGGACTGCCAGCTGAATATTCCGGGGTACAAGTGTTTTAGGCGAGACAGAGGAGGGGCTAGGAGAAATGGGGGAGTAGCAATGCTGGTTAGGGAGCATATTACAGCGGTACAGAGGCTGGACAATATGGAAGGGTCAGGTAACGAGTCACTCTGGGTGGAGCTCAGAAACAGGAAGGGCGCAGTCACTATGCTCGGGGTATACTACAGGCCTCCCAACAGCCCACGGGGCGTTGAGGAACGCTTATGTAAGGAGATTCTGTACAGATGCAGAAGAAATAGTGTTGTTGGAGTGGGAGACTTTAATTTCCCTCACATAGGCTGGAAATCGCTTAGGGCTGGGGGCCTGGACGGGGAAGAATTTATAAAATGCGTACAGGAAGGTTCTTTGGAACAATATGTTGACAGTCCAACTGGAGAGACGGCTATACTGGACCTAGTACTGGGGAATGAGCCCGGTCAGCTCATCAATGTTGCAGTGGGGGAATATGTGGCAAATAGTGAACACAATTCTGTGAACTTCAGGACAGTAATGGGAAAAGCTGAATATTGTCCTATGGGTAAGGTGCTGAATTGGGGGAAGGCTAACTACAGCCGGTTTAGGCAGGATTTGGTGGCTGTTGATTGGGAGAGGCTGTTCGAGGGTAAATCCACATTTGGCATGTGGGAGTTTTTTAAGGAGCAGTTGATAGGTCTGCAGGACAGGCATGTGCCTGTAAAGAGGAAGGATAGGAAAGGTAGGATTCAGGAGCCGTGGATAACCAGTTAAATTGTGGGTCTAATCAAAAAGAAAAAAGAGGTATACCTGAGGTCCAGGGAGCTAAAAACAGATGGAGCACTGGAGGAATACAGAGAAAGTAGAAAAGAACTCAAACAGGGACTTAGATGGGCAAAAAGGGGTCACGAAATGTCCTTGGCACACAGGATTAAGGAGAATCCTAAGGCATACGTTAGGAACAAGAGGGTTGTTAGGGAAAGAATTGGACCTCCCAGGGACAAAGAAGGAGAATTATGCTTGGAACCGAAGGAAGTAGGTGAGATCCTAAACGAATACTTTTCATCAGTATTCACAAAGGAGAGGGACATGTTGACTGGTAGTGTCTTAGAGAGATGTGTTGACCCGTTAGAAAAAATCTCAATTACAAGGGAGGAAGTGTTAGGTTTTTACGGAAGCATTAAGACCGACAAATCCCCAGGGCCAAGGACTTCTTTCCGAGACTCCTCAGGGAGGCGAGAGATGCAATTGCTGGGCCTCTAACAGAAATCTTTGTCTCTTCACTGGACACAGGTGAGGTCCCAGAGGATTGGAGGACAGCAAATGTGGTCCCGTTATTTAAGAAGGGTAGCAAGGATAACATGGGTAATTATAGGCCGGTGAGCTTGACGTCTGTCATAGGGAAGTTGTTGGAGAAGCTTCTTAGAGATAGGATATATGCGCATTTAGAACTGAATAATCTCATTAGCGATAGACAGCATGGTTTTGTACGAGGGAGGTCATGCCTCACAAATTTGGTTGAGTTTTTTGAGGAGGTGACTAAAACGATTGACGAGGGAAGGGCCGTGGATGTCATCTATATGGATTTTAGTAAAGCGTTTGACAAGGTCCCTCATGGCAGGCTGGTGCAAAAGTTTAAATCTCACAGGATAAAAGGTGAGCTCGCTAGATGGGTGGAGAACTGGCTTAGCCATCGAAGACAGACGGTAGCAGTGGAGGGGTCTTTTTTCCGGCTGGAGGTCTGTGACCAGTGGTGTTCTGCAGGGCTCTGTTCTGGGACCTCTGCTGTTTGTGATATATATATATATATATAAATGATTTGGAGGAAGATGTAGCTGGTGTGATCAGTACATTTGCGGATGACACGAAGATTGCTGGAGTTGCGGATAGTGAGGAACATTGTCAGAGAATACAGCAGCATGTAGATAGGCTGGAACATTGGGTGGAGAAATAGCAGATGGAATTTAATCCAGATAAATGCGAAGTGATGCAGTTTGGTAGATCTAGTGTAAGAGGGAGCTATACAATAAATGGCAGAACCATCAGGAGTATAAACACACAGAGGCACCTGGGTGTACAAGTCCACAGATCCTTAAAGATGGCAGCACAGGTGGAGAGGGTGGTGAAGAAGATATGTGGCATGCTTGCCTTTATTGGACAGGGGATAGAATATAAAAGTTGGCATATGATGTTGCAGCTGTATAGAACGATGGTTAGGCCACATTTGGAATACTGCATCCAGTTCTGGTCGCCACGCTACCAGAAGGACGTGGAGGCTTTGGAGAGAGTACAGAGAAGGTTTACCAGGATGTTGCCTGGTATGGAGGGTCTTCGCTATGAGGAGAGATTGGGTAAACTGGGGTTGTTTTCCCTGGAAAGACGGAGGATGAGGGGTGACCTAATAGAGGTGTATAAAATTATGAAGGACATAGATAGAGTGAACAGTGGGAAGCTTTTTCCCAGGTCGGAGGTGATGAACACAAGGGGTTACGGGTTCAAGGTGAGGGGGGCAAGGTTCAACACAGATGTCAGGGGGACGTATTTTACACTGAGGGTGGTGGGGGCCTGGAATGCACTGCCAAGCAAGGTGATTGAGGCGGGCACGCTGGGATCGTTTAAGACTTATCTAGATAACCACATGAACAGACTGGAAATAGAGGGATACAAAAGAATGGTCTAGTTGGGCACATGAGCGGCGCAGACTTGGAGGGTCGAAGGGCCTGTTCCTGTGCTGTATTGTTCTTTGTTCTTTTGTTCTTTGTTCAGATGGCCAAGAGAGAGGAGGTTGTATTTGTGTATGGAATCAGTTTAACCTCGGAGTATGGTGGCCATTTTGGGTTATGGGTGGCACATGATTCATACATGATGAAGTATATGCTGTGATGATAAAGACATTCGATTGTAAATGGTTAACTGAACCTGTCTGTTCCGTGACTGTAATTAATACCAGTCTCCATGGAGCTGATCTATGTCTCTTGAGGGCTCCACTCTGCTATTAATGAGAGACACCTTTCAATGTGAGCGGGAACATCTCCTTTGACATGAACAATGATCAGTAGCTCCACGGGAATGGACCAATTGAAGATAATTCATTTCATTAATGACTTAGAAAAGATTTACTACCGTCTCCTTGCTGCTATTGGTGTTCCACGTAAGTCTCAATATCGTGGTTTTAGTTCGACAAAATGTATTTCAAGTGCATCACTGACTCATCATTTAAAATCAGCAGTTCCAGCGATTACATTTAGTCAATGATCTTATTTTGTTCTGTCATGCTGTTTTAATTTCACTTTGTTGGATTACTATAAACCAATCCTTTAATCCTGATGACAATGAGTGACACACCCTCACTGCGATCATTTCTGCTACCTGATTTATTTTTCCTAAAATTAATTTAATTTCTGAGTTTCCAACACAGATTATCAATCAGGAATCCGATTGCTATAGATAGAGATAAAAATGCCATGAAATAGAAACTTATATGTGTGCAGGCAGACAACAGATAAACGCTGAATCATTTTGCTCTAATGAATCATGATCAAGTTTCAATAATCGAGGTCACTTCCTGTTATATTTGATCTTGTTACTTCACACAAGCACTACTTTCCATTTGGTGATCACTTTAATTTAATATTAATCACTTTCTGCTGAAGATAACATTGTGACAGTTATATTTCGATAATTGATGCAGATTAATACAGTCAAGGGAGTAGCTAAGTGAATCCTGTCAATTCCTTTCTAGTCGATCCCTTTCTCTTTATCGTCTTATTGTCTATAGTATTTGTAACACTCAGCCCCTTTTACTGGAACAAGTAAAATCTTTTTGTTTCCCAATTCATTCATGGGATGTGAGAGTCTCTGCCTGGGCCTGGAGTCACTTATATCTCAGACCACCTAAGAGCAGATAATTATCTTCCCTCAATGGACATTAGCACTTGAGGTGGGTTTTGATGATGATCAACAATGGTTTAATCGTGATTCCAGGCTGTTTATTAAATATTAGTTGCATCTTTTTCTGTAGTAAGATTAGGACCCTGTTCCCAGAGAGTTGTCCGGAGTCTCAGGATTACTAGTCCAGTGACAATGGCACTTCGCCACCATCTCCCGAGCTTCTTTACTTAGTTGAATGACAAACAAACAGATTCTGGAAAGGAAAAGTCTGCTTCATTTGTCACTCATGAAATTGTTTCATCCCATAAATGTGCGTTTTCTCTACCGGTACCTAATTATCAGGGCTGGAACTTCTGAAACAACACTCTGGCATGATGGCAAATTTCTGACCACAGCTGATGTCCCCATTTACATTGATCGTCGGCTAGAGATCCCCTCTTCTGGACTTTCATTGTGAGGGCTATCATTTCTCTTTTCAATATTTCCAACAATCGGAGATATATGTGCTCTCTGCCAACTTTGCCCGATTTCCTCCCGATTAAGCACACCTTTGGGGATGCAACCATCTTCAATCCTGAATACAAAAGATCCTGCACACATGTCCAGGCCACTGCTTATCATTATTTGCTTGAATTGCACGAGCGTGCTTCTGACACTTATTTCAGAAAGTATTTGTGTTCTGAAGTGATGCCATGGATATATTACAGATTTGGAAGTTAAACACGATTGAGCCTTTGTTATTGGTAGGTGAAGGTCGGACATGCTTCACAGCGACACCGCAAAGGCATGTAGATTCAGGTCTTGTGAATGAAGCATTCTGGCCCTTTATGTCAGTATCTGTTTTTTTTAAATATCTCTTTTATGAGTCGATTATACATTTATAAATATTTCATATATTGTGCTGAGCTCGGAGTAAAATGATTGGTTTTTAGTCACCAAAGTTTCAAAGAAGCAGAACATTCTGGCTGCTTCAATATTGTGTTTTGAGTTTGGTCACAGTCAGAGAAAAAAAAGCCCCATGGTTGCAGAATTCTTGACAATGATGGAGAGTGTGAAAAGGGCACAGGTGGTGCGGATGATCCAGGAGACTCTGAAGCTGATTACTTGACTGTGTAACCAGTGCAGCCTCTTCAGCATACAGAGGTTTTCTGATTAGAGCATGTCACTCTTTACTGTTGCCTTTCAGGCTTGATAGGTTAAAGAGTTTCTAGTCTGATCATGTGTGGAGGTAAGATTCTTCCATATCGATGGGGAAAACACAGATCAGTTGGAGAATAAAGATCATCAGAGCTGAAAGAACTCGATATATCGTTGGAGATTTTCTTGAGTTTGAGGAGAGGAGAGCGTATATACATGGCACAGATGATCCATGAATATTTGATGCTGGTCGTTAGTCTAGCCAACTAATGCAGCAAGATCAGTATACAGAACGTTTCTAATCAAAACAGTCAAAACATTTCCTGGGCTCTCCATCTTGGTAGTTTCAGGAATTTGATGACCAATCCTCTGTGGAAGCAGATGCCTTGCACGTAATCAAGGAAAGCATAGGTCCATGGGACAGAGAGGAAGACACCGGGATAGCAATATTTCAATATGTTACTGGATGTTGTCAAAGCTGTTGACTTCTCAATAAGGTCATAGTGAAGTGGAAGCATTGAGTCAAGCCTGATATATAATCTCCATGTTTCTATCTCTTTCTCATAGTTAACGTAGTGACAATGGTGATCCTGTCCCGGGGAAAGTGTAGTCTCTCCAAATGTGTTACACGTTATCTGGTGGCCATGGCAGCAGTGGATCTACTGTTTGTTATTATCGACATGGCAATAAGACACATTCTGATTGTTGAGCAGAAACATTTTATTTTCGTGTATGTCATCCACGCATGCAATATCCACATCACTCTGCTTCATGTAGCCAGAGACTGTTCTATCTGGTTCACCGTCACTTTCACCATGGATCGGTTTGTGGCAATTTTTTGTGAGAAGCTGAAAAGTAAATATTGCACCGAGAAAACAGCAGTTTTGGCTCTTTCGACAGTGACGGCGCTGATTTCCTTAAAGGATGTCACATGGTATTTCATGCTCATAGACGAATTTCGGCTGTGGAATTCCCCCTGGCTTTGTTCCATACCAAACAATATTAAACAATCACGAATCTGGTTACTGGCCGAATTCATCCACTACATTCTTACACCGGGAGTCCCTTTTCTTCTGATTCTGCTTCTCAATGCTTTCACCGTTGGACACATTTTATTGCCCAATGGGGTCCGAAGGAGACTCCAGGATCGCAGCAGTAGGGAGAGTCCCAGAGTCCCAGAGGTGGAGAGTCATAGAAAATCCATCATTTTATTGTTTGTTGTCTCTGGGAATTTCATCTTGTTATGGTCAGTACATGTGTTCCATTCTATATGGATTCGAATGTGGTTTTTAGGTTATGAGTCTCTATTCGTGTCTCACTGTCTACAGGAAATAGGGTTCATGTTGCAGCTCCTGCGTTGCTACATGCATATTTGTATTCATGCCGTGACTCAGAACAAGTTCAGAGAGCAGTTGAAGTATATGGTCAAATATCCATTTGCTCAACTTGTTAAATTCATTAAATGATGACAAGAACTGGAGAATGTCCTAAATTCTCTGCAAATCCAGTACTCATATTTTTTACAAGCATCACTGACTCACGTGTGGAGGGGAGGGGAAAGGGGCGGCGGGGGTTGGAGGGGATTTCTGTCAAGAGGAAATTGTGAAAATGGTCAGTACTGCGGAGAACAGCAACAATTTACGGCAGGTCATCGATCATCTTGCAATAAAGGAAAATTATGCCTCCGGTTGAGTTTAGTTCGAGTTCAAAGCCACAGCTATCTCGACAGAAATAATCGAGGGATTGAGGTCGAAATGCTGATTGCCTCACCACACTTTCAGGCAGTGCTTTCCGAACCTCGAACATTCGCTTTCAGAGAAGTTTTATCTTTTCTCTCACATCGCATTTGCTTCTTTTAAAAATCAGTTTAAATCTGTGCCCTCTCGTTTTTCATCATTTTACGAGCTGGAACAGTTTCCTTCTATCTACTCTGCTCAACCCCCTCATAATTTTGAAAATCTTCATCAAGTCTTCTCTTATCCTTCTTCACTCCAAGGAGGACAACCCCACCTTCTGCAACATGTTCTCCGATCTGAAGTTACTCAATCCTTGAACCATTATTTTTCCCTTGTTCTATTCATCATCTTGATTTTGTTCACAAGTCCCTCCACACTAAATTAATTTATTTTACAGTCTCTTAAAAGTTTATTTATTAGTCCCAAGTAGGCTTACATTAACACTACAATGAGGTTACTGTGAAAATCCCCGAGTTGCCACACTCGGGTACACTGAGGGAGAATTTAGCACGGTCAATGCATCTAACCAGCTTGTCTTTCAGACCGTGGGAGGAAACCCGAGCACCCAGAGGAAACCCACGCAGACACAGGGAGAACGTGCAACCTCCTCACAGACCCATGCCAGGAATTGAACCCATGTCTCTGGCGCTGTGAGGCAGCAGTGCTAACCATTGTGCCACGGTGCCGCCCCTCAGTTTTTCCATCTACTTTCTTACCTCACCTCCTTTCTTGGCCTTTTCAACGGCTTAGTTTTCGCTCCACTTACTGCAACTTTGCTGCTATCACATGGAGAACATAATGAGAACGATGGACAAGCTATATTGTTCTCATGTAAACAAGAAGGCGGAATATAAACAAAGCTTTAGAAACATGAATCAACATTGAGCCAGGAAAGCGAGGTTTGCAAAGGAAAATTTGGAGTGGATCCTTCCAATAGGTATAATTAAAAAGTAAAGTAAGAATTACATTTTGGGTGGAAATTGATCCTAACTGCTTTCATTGATGTGAACACAGTAAGAGTTTTAACAACACCAGGTTAAAGTCCAACAGGTTTATTTGGTAGCAAATACCATTATTTGCTACCAAATAAACCTGTTGGACTTTATCCTGGTGTTGTTAAAACTCTTACTGTGTTCACCCCAGTCCAACGCTGGCATCTCCACTTCATTGATGTGGACAGGGGTAATGAGAGATCATTCTACTCGCAATGAATCATGTGAAAAATTCATCTGAACTATTGAGTATCTCATCTGGCGATCCAGGGTCCTTGTTTCGGAATCATTTCATATGACTTGCCTAGTCCCCTTAAGGGATCTTCAGCGATGGTGGTGAACCAATCAGAGGATGCAAACAAAATCGTATGTTGTAAAATTTGAAAATTCAGTCCTCTGGGGCCAGCGGAAGCACAAGTTCCGCCGAAAGAGCTCGTTAGTTACCGATAGTCAGCCCCAGGCCCATGCTGTCGCTCTGTAATTACAGGACTTGAATGTTTTAATCCTGGCCCAAGAAAAGAATGACATCTAAGGAATCAGTTCCCCAATATCCAAAGGCCACTGTGCCCTGGATTTCCTCTTTCCCTATGCCAGCTTTAATTTGGCACCAATCAAAGCAATCTCCAGGTGTCATGAAGCAATTCAGGCAGCCAATCACATTGCATTTGGAATACTGCGTCCAGTTCTGGTCGCCACACTACGAGAAGGACGTGGAGGCTTTGGAGAGAGTACAGAGGAGGTTTACCAGGATGTTGCCTGGTATGGAGGGGCTTAGTTATGAGGAGAGATTGGGTAAACTGGGGTTGTTCTCCCTGGAAAGACGGAGGATGAGGGGAGACTTAATAGAGGTGTATAAAATTATGAAAGGCATAGAGAGGGTGAACGGTGGGAAGCTTTTCCCCAGGTCGGTGGTGACGTTCACGAGGGGTCATAGGTTCAAAGTGAAGGGGGGGATGTTTAACACAGATATCAGAAGGACATATTTTACACAGAGGGTTCTGGGGGCCTGGAATGCGCTGCCAGGCAAGGTGGTGCAGGCGGACACACTGGGAACGTTTAAAACTTATCTAGACGGCCATATGAGCGGAGTGGGAATGGAGGGATACAAAAGAATGGTCTAGTTTGGACCAGGGAGCGGCACGGGCTTGGAGGGCCGAAGGGCCTGTTCCTGTGCTGTATTGTTCTTTGTTCTTTGTTTGTTCTTTGAACCATTCTCACAGAAGACAAACCACGATGTGAAAACAACCAAAGCCCTTCACTTTGAATTTGAAATTTACAGATGGGAAGTAAATCATTGATAGCTACCATGAGTTGTGCACTGAAATCGGAATAGGATAAAACAAATAATTTGAAGTCATAACTCAAAGAAAATCGCATGGAATTCGGGCTGCCTAAATGAACACAGAACTGGCTAGGTTAGAGAAGTAAGGAGTAAGACAGAATAGTGGTGGAAAGGTGCCTTTCAGAATGGAGATCTGTAGCTAGTGGTGTTCCACAAGGATCAGTGTTGGGATCTCAGTTGTTTGCAGTAGATGCAAATGATCTGCAGGAAAATATGGGTGGTCTGATTAGCAAATTTGCAGATGACACGAAGATTAGTGGAGTTGCTGATAGTGCGGGGGATTGTCAGAGGATACAACAGGATATAGGTAGATTTGAGACCTGGGCACAGAAATGGCAGAGGGGGTATAATCAGGACAAATGTGAGGTGATGCATTTTGGAGGATCAAATTTAGGTGTGAATTATACTAAAAATGGCAGAACCCTTAGGAACATTGACATAGAGTGATCTGGTCGTGCAGGTCCACCGTTTCCTAAAAGTGGCAACACAGGTGGCCAAGGTGATTAAGCACGCATATGGCATGCTTGCCTTCATCAGCCGAGGCTTTGAATACAACAGTTGTTGAATCATGTTGCACCTATGGAAAACCTTGGTTATGCCACATTTGGAGTATTGCGTACAGTTCTGGTCACCACATTACGGGAAGGACGTGGAAACTTTGCAGAGAGTGCAAAGGAGGTTCACCAGGATGTTGCCTGATCTCGAGGGTGTTCATTGTGAGAGGTTGAATAAACTAGGATTGTTTTCACTGGAAAGACGGATGCTGAGGGGATACCTGATAAAGATCTACAAAATAATGAGAGGCATAGGCAGGATGGATAGTCAGAAGCTTTCCCCAAGGTTGGACACATCAATTACAAGGGGGCACAGATTTAAGGTGAGAGGGGGAAAGTTTAAGCGAGATGTGCGGGGGAGCTTTTTCATGCAGAGAGTGGTGGGTGCATGGAATGCGATGCCAGAGGAGCTGGTGGAAGCAGGCACATTAGCAACATTTAAGAGGCATCTGGATGGTTACACGAATAGGGAGGGAATAGCGGGATACGACTGGAGTAATGGTGGAAGGTTTTTTTTAGTTTAGATAGGGCATCATCATCGGGATAGGCTTGGGCGGTCAAATGTCCTGTGTTGTTCTTTTCTTTGTTCTTTGTTATTTGATCTCTAAGGGAGAAAATTGCCATTGTGGAAGTACAAAGCATGTAATTCCTTAATTATGAAGCTGTGGTAACAGAAGATTAAAACTTTTCACTTTGTTGGAAAGCCAGTTACACCTTATTCAAACTAATGTATGCTTTCCAGTATTTCTTACAAAATAAGGGATATTTTTCTTTAAAGAAGGTCACATTGGGATGAATTGTATGAGATGGATGACATTACCTGTGGTGTAACAGCATATGTTTTTATGGGGAGTGGAATTTGGCCAACCAGCTTCTCTGAAGCAATCTGTGAATCACAGGTTCATGGTGTCTCACATTCTTGGTGAGGCACTTCCTGGCTGTTTGCACATGTTTACATCTCTGTGTCTGCGTAACTAAGAACATCTAGAATAGTCACTTGTTTGCTCGCAATTTTGCAGAGCAGGATTTGCTGAGATGATGAAATTTAACAGCAAAACCGTGAATGTTAAATGGCTGCACTGCATGCTCGCTAATTTCACCCTTTCTCAGACTAAATTAGTCAATGTTCTGGGAGCAGTTATGCAAGTATCCATCTGGTGAACGAGGCAGGGAGGGGTTGGGGGAGCAATTGGAAAACGGAACACAATATTAAAGTTACAGAATGGCGAAATGGGTTTGAAATCGCAAAGTGTATGCTTTACATAAAGGTAGTAGAAACCATCGCATAATATAGCGTAAGTGGACGCCATTTGACCCATCCTGCCTGTGTCAACTCTTCGGATGATCTAGCACATTGGTCCCATTAACCTGCTTTTTCTCCATAACCTTTAAAAGTGTTCCCTTTTTACATATATAAACCGCCATCTAAATAGAACCCCCCAGACCGGTCTGCATTCTCCATAAATTGGAGAATTTGTTAAACAAATTGCCCAAAATCTAGGAATAGAGTTCAATTTGTCAGAATGAAATCGGTACTTTTTTGAAAGTAGGGGATGTGCAGTAAAGGCAGCTAATTGTGTTGAGGTACGGATCAACCATGATACAATTGAGTTGTGGAATAACTTTGCAGGGTTGAATGGCTATTTCTGAGCTTTTCGGACCTGTCATGGGATGACGTCCAGAACAGGAAGTGAGAGAGGCGCAGTGAGAAGGAAGGACATCTGAAAGCTGCAGGAAAAAATTCACAAAGCTTTTAAAATAAATACGAATGAGAAAAATGTTCTTTTTTAGAGTGCGTGCACAAGATGGTTGAATGGCAGAGTAGGCTGGAGAGGCCGAATGTCGTACCCCTGATCTAATGCCCTGTGTGCCTATAATAGGCAGCATTGACTTCAAGATGAATTTTTTCCTTGACCGACCTTAGCGCTTCGTTTAACGAAGTGACGGGGCAAGTCGACAATGGTAATGCAACCAATGCCATATAACTGGATTTTCAAAATAATTCCGAAAAATGTTGCATATTATACATCCCAGGGGTTACCATTGACGAGAAGATGAATTGGACTAGCCATATAAAAACTCTGTCTGCAAGACCAAGACCTAGCTTAGGAATCCTGCGTTAAATAACTCACCTAATGACTCCCAAATTCTGTCCAATGTCTATAAGGAATAAATTAGGAGTGTGATAGAATAATTTCGCCTGCCTGACGTGTGCAGCTTTAATCACATTGAAGAAGCTCCACGCCATCTAAGACAAAGCAGTCCACTTGATTGGTATCCTCTGTATAAATATTCAATCCCTCCAACACCAGCGAACAATGGCAGCAGTGCGTACAATTTTATAACTTACATTGCTGGCATGGCAGCGGCGGTAAGGTGGCACAGTGGTTAGCACTGCTGCCTCACTGCAGCAGTGGACCTGAATGTACGTTCGCCTCGTATCGGCATTGGTTTCCTCCTGGAACTTCAGTTTTCTCCGACATTCCGAAAGACGTGCTGGTTCGGTGCATTGCTCATGCTAAGTTTTCCGTCAGTGTACCCCAACAGGCGCTGGAGTGTGGCGACTTGGAGATTTTCACTGTAACTTTGTTGCAGCGTTAATGTAAGCATACTTGTGACTAATAAATAAATACTTTAGGATACACCAAGGGTTATTCGGCAGCACGTTCCAAACCCACGACCACTACCATCACCAGTTCCAGCGAGAGGATTGTCATTTGAACTATGTCCATTCAGTTCCTACGATTGCTTTAAAATACTATAAAGAGAAAATAACAACCTCGTAATTTATTTAATTCAGTTCACATAAGAAAGCTAGTCATATACTTACTGAAATTATATATTTAAGACCTGTATGAGGTCCCCTTAATGCGACCCATAAAAATCTGTTTTGAAATGAATGATATCCACAAAAAGTGACTCAATCCCAGATATCCCTCTCCCAGAGGTGAAATTTCAACCCTGTCTCACCTATCTGCCTCTGTTTGAGTGCTCATTGTCTAGCATGGTTACAATTTATGTGAGGCATGGATAGCACTAATGCATCTATTCGTCGTGCAACACTTAGAGTCATAGTCATAGAGTCATAGAGGATTACAGCATGGAAACAGGCCCTTCGGCCCAACTTGTCCCATGCCGCCCTTTTTTTAAAACCCCTAAGCTAATCCCAATTGCCCGCATTGGGCCCATATCCCTCTATACCCATCGTACCCATGTAACTATCTAAATGTTTTTTAAAAGACAAAATTGTGCCTGCCTCTACTACTATCCCTGGCAGCTTGTTCCAGACACTCACCACCCGCTGTGTGAAAACATTGCCCCTCTGGACACTTTTGTATCTCTCCCCTCTCACCTTAAACCTATGCCCTCTAGTTTTAGACTCCCCCACCTTTGGGAACATATATTGACTATCTAGCTGATCTATGCCCCTCATAGAGTCATAGAGGACTCACTTCCCTCAGTGATTGAAACTTTCAGCTTTTACTTGTGTTTGTGGTCTGGATGCATGAACTTAAATGAATAAAAAGGGTAAATGTATTCTACCGTAATAGTTAGAAGTTTGCAAAACACAAAACTTTCTGAACTATGAGAAATTGATCATTGAAAGCAAAATCCTGGTGGACAGGTTTGACACAAGCAACTAACTATTAGATATAATTGCATTATATGTGTTATTAGATTACATTACGGCCCGGGAAGATATTAAAGTTTCGAAGGAAATATGTGCTTTTATTATCTTACAGGTAGAACTTCAATCATCAAGTCTTTTGACTTCAACACATCTGAAATCTAGTTCAGGTTTATTATTTTATTTTCTACATTTAGGCCTCGTCAGTATCAAATACACATCAGAGTAAAATAATGGAAAACTCAACACAGATAGGTGAATCTCTCAACAATCAAACTGCTGAAAGAGGGAGTTCTTACAATACAGTCGAAGTGGTCTTCATTGTGATTGTGACAGGATCTTTAAGCTTGGTGACAATTATTGGAAACGTTCTCGTTATTGTGTCTATAAAAGTAAACAGACATTTACAAACCATTAACAACTACTTTCTTTTCAGCTTAGCCTGTGCTGATTTGTTTATCGGTTTGTTCTCTATGAATTTGTACACCATTTACACTGTTGTTGGCTACTGGCCGTTGGGCCCTGTTGTATGTGATTTGTGGCTTGCTCTAGATTATGTTGCTAGCAATGCTTCTGGCATGAACCTCCTTGTCATTAGCTTTGACCGCTACTTCTGCGTGACAAAGCCCCTCAGCTACCCCGTGAAGAGAACAGCCAAGGTGGCAGGGATTATGATCGCAGCTGTTTGGGTGGTGTCCTTTATCATGTGGGCTCCTGCCATTCTCTTCTGGCAGTTCATCGTAGGGGAGCGGACAGTCCGTGAGGGCGAGTGTTATGTGCAGTTATTCTCCAATCCAGCTGTCACGTTCGGCACTGCCTTGGTTGCCTTCTACCTCCCTGTTACTATCATGGTGATATTATATGTGCAAATATCTCATGCTAGCAAAAGTCGTGTCAAGGAGGGTAATAAAGAGACTGGGTCAAGCAAAGACACAGCTACTCAGAGTCAGGTGAAGGGCAAAATAATGAAACCGAATAATTGCAACATGTTCTATGTTCCTAATGGGTTGGCAAATGTAAAAATGCAAAATGACATAATAACTGACGAAATAACAATTGAGAATTGTTGCCAAGGAGATGAGATTGAATTATCCAAAGAGTCAACATCGTCCAGCGTGGTATCAGCAAAGGGGAAGGATGAAGGAACCATGCACGGGTGCAGAAATATTTGTGATGCTCAAAGCAGTTCCAGGATGGATTACCCCAAACTTACTTTCATAAAGGTTGTTCGCAAATATCAGAAAAGTGACTGTGATACCGCTGAAAGAAAAGTTCCAGGTTTCAAAGGCAAGAATGGGAATGAAAGGGACAAGAGAGCAGACCATAAAATTATTATAATGGCCAATGCCCCTGTGAACAAGAAGAAGGGAGCTGTATCTCGAGGGGAGAAAGTGACTCGAACCATCTTGGCCATTCTCCTGGCATTTATCATTACGTGGAGCCCATATTTCGTCACAGTGCTCATTAACACTTTCTGTTCAACCTGTGTCCCGAGCAATGTCTGGACTATTGGATTTTGGCTCGCATATATCAACAGTACAATCAACCCAGCATGCTACGCCCTGTGTAACCCTTCCTTCAAGAAAACCTTCAAGCATCTCCTTATCTGTCAGTACAAGAACATTGGTGCGACAAGATAAACAGAGCTATGAGAACAACTTTGTAAACACTCTGTACCCATTGATAGTGACTTTCATAATGTGCATCTAAATAATACTATTGTTGTGTGCATCTTATGGATCAAACTGCATCTAGTTAATGTTATGTTGCAAGCACATCTGAAATAAATTCAATTGATGCGTAACATTTAGACTCCGCCAGCATCATTCACTTCCTGACCTCATTTTAATCTTGCTTTAAGTATGGACAAATTGTCTGCACTTAGGAGGAGAGTGAAAGGTGGCTGCCTGTGAAATCAAGGCCACATTTGACAAAATGTAGCCTCAAGGAGCCCGAGAAAAATCTGAAGTCAGTGGAAATCATGGCGTAGAAATGGATAACGCAAAGAAGTTGGCTGTGGCTGTTGTAGGCCAGTCACCACAACTCCAGAGCATCACTGCAGGAATTAGTCAAGGCAATATCCAAATCCCACACCCCTTCGATTGCTTCATCAATTACATTACTTCTATCGTAAGGTCAGAAATGTGTATGTTCTCTGATGATTTCACAATGCTCATCGCCATTCGCAACTCACAAATGCTAAACAAGCAAAATCTGACCAATATCTAGACTTGCGCTGACACATGAAACGTAATATTCATGCCACGCAAGTGCCAGGAAATGAACATCGCGTCACAGAGTTTTGCAGCACAGAAAGAAGCCCTTTGCCCCTTCGTGCCTGTGGCCACCATCAAACACCACCTCTAACAAGACAGTCTCATATTCGCCCATTAGCATTTAATGTCATGACCGTCTCTTACTCCTTGGGGTAATCATTGACCAATCACGAAAGTGCACTAGCCATATAAATGCTGTGGCTACAAATGCAGAACAGCGTTTAGGAATCCTGTGATAATTACTCATCTCTTGATTCCCCAAAGCCTGTCCACATTCTGCAAGGCACAAATAAAGAGTGTGGTGGACTAACGTCCACTGTACTGGATGAATGCCGCTGCAGCAACACTCAGGAAACTTGAGGCCGTCCAAGACATGACAGTCTACTTCATGACTACACTATTCGCAAACACTCACTTCCGCCACCACTGATTCACAGTAGCAGCAGTGTGCATCGTCTACCAGATGCACTACAGGAACACAGTAAGGCTCCTTACAGCACATTCAAAACACGCAGCAACTAGCATCTTGAAGGACAAAGGCACCAGGCACATGGGCACACATGCACCCGTAAGTCCCCCTCCAAGCCACACAGCATCATGACGGTGAACTACATCACCGTTTCTTCACTCTCACTGAGTCAAAATCCAGAAACGCCCTTCCCAAGCAACATTATGGGTATAACTATACGATGTCGACGGCAGCGGTGCAAGAATGCAGCTCACCACTACCTTCTCAAGTGGAATTTGGGATTGGCAATAAATGGTAAACTTGCCAGCAACGCCCATATCCCATAAATAAAATAGTCACAAAAAAACACCCATCCTTGTTTCCTGCCATTGAGCCGTTCTGATTTCACGCCCCACTTTCCCTTGGATCCCATGAGATATTATTTTTTCATTAATGTGTCGTGTGGCATTTTGTCAAAAGCCATGTTACAAATCAGGTAGATGGCACAAAACGCTATCCTTTTGATTATCTCCTCAGGTCTTCCATTGCTTTAGTTATGCAGCAGGCTGAGAGGTCCACTCCGGTTCCTATACTTTTCCACACAATGCTCTATTCGCAGACAAGCCTGATTACCCTTTTTCCTTCTGGGTCTCTCTAAACAACAACATATATAATCTTTCAAAATTAGTTCCAATTGCTTTTCCACAACTTAGGGTATGCTATCTAACCTGTAGATCCTCAGGATGGTCTAACACAATCGTTGAGCCTGTCCAGGTTCTCTCGAAGCTTTTTTGCATCATTAACACAAGTTACGTTCCTGCTCATGGATATATCATTGTTATAGATTTTGAACAGCACTTGGGCTTGGCACTATTCTTTGCGCTACCCCAATAGTAATAGTCCATCCCATCCTGACAATGATCGGTTAGTTCATACTCTCCTCTTTCTCTCCTTTCTCTCTGTAATCTATTTTGAACAAAGACTAGTATATTTCCCCAATCCTATGTTCTCTAATTATGCTTCATTTCCTCCTATGGTAACTTATCAAAAGCATTCTGAAAATCCAAATACATCACGGCAACTGTTACTCCTTGATCTATGCTGCCATCCTAAAAAAAATAATTTGTCAAACACGATTTTCCTTTCATAAATCCATGTTGGCTCTGCCCAATTTTAGCATTGTTTTCTAAATTTCCAGTTGACACATTTTTTAGAATAAATTTCAACATTTTCCCACATACTGACGTC
Source organism: Mustelus asterias (assembly GCF_964213995.1). Classification (NCBI taxonomy): domain Eukaryota; kingdom Metazoa; phylum Chordata; class Chondrichthyes; order Carcharhiniformes; family Triakidae; genus Mustelus; species Mustelus asterias. Next base: position 25,170,995 of record NC_135808.1, on the reverse strand, counting down.
AACTCCATTGACCTCCATTCTCCCTCCTCCTATTGTCTGAAATAGTGACCTTACATTTTCCACTCCAGAATCTCTATGACCACCAGTGCATCCAGCTGCAGTATTGTGCACAGTTTTTGTCTCCTGACCTAAGAAAGGATATACTTGTCAGAGAGGGAGTTCAACAAAACTTTACCAGCCTGATCCCGATGTGGTGCTGTTCCTCTATGAGGAGAGATTGAGGATACTCGACTTACTGTCTAGGTACTAAACCTAAATTCTTGGTGGGCTGGGAAAAGTAGATGTATGGAGGATGTTTCCATTGGGTGGCAATGTCTGGCACCAGGTAACATGAACTCAGGGTTAAAGGCAGACGACTTAAGACTGAGAGGAGGAGCAACTTCTGCATTCAGAGTGTCGTGATTATTTGGAATTTTCCACACCCGAGAGTTCTGCAGGCTCAGTCATGTAGTTAGATCGATGTTTAGATGTTAAATATACCACGAGGTATGGGAATAGTGGAGGAACAAAGCTTTGAATTAGAAAATCAGCCATGCTATAATTGAATGTTAGAGTAGGCTAGAGGGGGCCCGTGTGGCCGACTTCTTTCCAATGCCCCATGTTCTAATGACTAGGCAGCATTGATTTTGAAAGGAAAATGTTTCTTCGCCTATCTTTGTGTTTCTTTTAATGAAGTAACGGGGGATGTGACAAGGGTAATGTGAGCAATCTACTATAACTGGATTTTCAAAACACCTCTGCAAAGTGTCGTTTAATATACATCCTGGACATTACTGTTGACCAGAAACTGAACTGGACTAGCCATATAAATACGGCGGCTACCATAGCAGGTCAGATGCTAGGAATCCTGGGGCGAATAACTCATCCCATGGCACCCCGAAACCTGTTCACCATTTAAAAGGCACAAGATAGGGGTGTGACGGAACAATCTCCACTTAATAAGTACAGCTCCCATAATACTGAAGTAGCGCAACACTATCCAGTCCGCTTGATTGAAATCCTAGCCATAAATATCCAATCCCTCCACTATCAACGAACAGAATGTGTCATCTACAAGTTGTACTGCAGCGTCTTACCACGGTTCCTGAGGCAGAACCTTTCAAACACATGACGAATACCATCTAGCAGGACAAGGTCAACAGACATATGGGAATTCCACCAAATGGAGGTTAACTTCAAAGTCAAATGAATCAATAGGAAAATAAAACAAGGAATCATTCCAGATTATGTGGAGTTCAGTGGAAAATGCCACGGATGCGTTGCTAACTGATGTGAATACAAATGGAAGAAAAGGGGAATGAAGGGTCGTTATGCAAAGAGCAGGGATGGTGAGTACTGAATAGGACTACAACAAATTACAGTTAGGCGTTACCAAACTCATAGAATGATAATAAGATTGCCAAATGAAGTTGAACAATGATAAAAATGGGATAGTACGTTCTGGAAGAAAGGATTTGAAGGACACTTACTCATTGGAAGTTGCAACAGGGTAATGGGCCTGGGCTGGCCATGCCAGCGAGCAGGACTTGGTCAAGGCCGGACAGTGATGGCGACTCACTGTCAGGCACACTGGGATCATGCCCTGGTGCCACACAAGTCTGATTCCTACCTGTGCTCGGACTGCACACTGGTACCTGGGCCACGTAGGAGTATAGTTTTGACCACAAGCGTGTGGACAATGGGTCGGGGTGTTAAAGAACAAAGAACAAAGAACAATACAGCACAGGAACAGGCCCTTCGGCCCTCCAAGCCGGTGCCGCTCCCTGGTCCAAACTAGACCATTCTTTTGTATCCCTCCATTCCCACTCCATTCATGTGGCTATCGAGATAAGTCTTAAACGTTCCCAGTGTGTCCGCCTCTACCACCTTGCCCGGCAGCGCACTCCAGGCCCCCACCACCCTCTGTGTAAAATACATACTTCTGTTATCCGTGTTAAACCTCCCCCCCTCACATTGAATGTATGACCCCTCGTGAACGTCACCACCGACCTGGGAAAAAGCTTCCCATCGTTCACCCTATCTATGCCTTTCATAATTTTATACACCTCTATTAGGTCACCCCTCATCCTCCATCTTTCCAGTGAGAACAACACCAGTTTACCCAATCTCTCCTCATAACTAAGCCCTTCCATACCAGGCAACATCCTGGTAAACCTCCTCTGCACTCTCTCTAAAGCCTCCACGTCCTTCTGGTAGTGGGGCGAGCAGAACTGGGCGCAGTATTCCAAATGTGGCCGAACCAACGTTCTATACAACTGCAACATCAGACCCCAACTTTTATACTCTATGCCCCGTCCTATAAAGGCAAGCATGCCATATGCCTTCTTCACTACCTTCTCCACTGAGACGTCACCTTCAAGGATCTGTGGACTTGCACACCCAGGTCCCTCTGCGTATCTACACCCTTTATGGTTCTGCCATTTGTCGTTTAGCTCCCCCCCTACGTTAGTTCAACCAAAATGCATCACTTCGCATTGATCTGGATTGAACTCCATCTGCCATTTCCTTGCCCAAATTTCCAGCCTATCTATATCCTTCTGTAGCCTCTGACAATGTTCCTCACTATCTGCAAGTCCAGCCATTTTCGTGTCGTCCGCAAACTTACTGACCATCCCAGTCACACCTTCTTCCAGATCGTTTATGTAAATCACAAACAGCAGAGGTCCCAATACAGAGCCCTGCGGAACACCACGAGTCACAGGCATCCAGCCGGAAAAAGACCCTTCCACTACCCCCCTCTGTCTTCTGTGACCAAGCCAGTTCTCCACCCATCTAGCCACCTCCCCCTTTATCCCATGAGATCCAACCTTTTGCACCAACCTACCATGAGGGACTTTGTCAAACGCTTTACTAAAGTCCATATAGACGACATCCACAGGGTGTTGTGGCGGGGCGGGGGGAGGGGGGCGGGTGGGGGGAGCGGAGAGCGATGCCATGGTGTTTGACAAAAGCTCTGGTGGATATTGGGGAAAGGAGGGCAAGCGGCCTGTAACTTTTGGCCGAGGGGCCAGTATTATGCAGCTCAGCAGTCTGCGCATTCAATGCTTGAGATCAGGGTACACTCAGCCCTGTGGAGAGAACATCAAGGACAGATAAGTAAAAGCTGTGACGTGGCCCTTCCTCCTCCGTCAGGGTGCCTATAGGCCCCGGGGACACTCCATGGGCGCCAGGACAGCTGGACAGAGCTCCACAAGCCTTGGTGTCATTTGGCTCTGCCGATCCTGGAGGCCCAGATGTGTCTGCCCTATGGTCTATCCTCCCTCTGAGCTGGCCCTCTGAGATTGGGCTAAGCTCTGGAGCCCCTCCACTACAGCATTATGTGAGTGATCCAAGCTCTGGAGCCCCTCAGCATTAGCCGTGCGAGACTGGGCTGAGTGTTGGCCTCGTTACCATGCTGTGCTGGCAACACCTCCTCCGAAAGCACTCCAACTCCTCAAAAAAGCCTTGCAGTCACAGCATCATTACTGATAGCTCATCCGCATTTACATGGTTCTGCTGGTTCAGATGATCGACCCATGAGGTTTGGCACCTGGCCTTGGGGATAGCTGAATCCTCCCCTCCAGTTGACTTTCGCATGCCTGAGTTCTTGGATGTTCCCACCTCCACTTTATGTGCATCAGGGCTGTCAAACGTTCATTAGTAAGTGACCCAGAAGCCTCATTACTAACATGGCCCACCATTGTGACTGTCTCGGTGTTGGCCATTTGTGTTGTTAATGCCTGTCCGATTCACTGGCGTTGTCCTCAAAGGATTCCTCAGGGCCTCCCTGAGATGTCGTCTGAGTTGTCCTGGGGAGTGTCAACAGAAGCAGTACTTGCAAAATTTGCAAGTACTGGAAGCTATGCATATTACTACACCAGGCCCCTTCTTTGTAGGAAACCAGAATATATATAGCATTTTGCCTGTTTCCACTAAAAACAATATATGACAGACATGCACTGACGTATTCCTCAGGGAAATTCCTTCACTAGTCATGTTCCAGCTCCCTGGTTTAAATTTTAAACAATGCTTGGTAGTTTACTGTCAATCAACTGTTGCTTTCTCCATTTCAACTTCTCTATCATTCAGAGTCGACTTGTCAACCAATCATGACATTTTTCTCATCAAGTATAAATTGTTGCTTTCCCCTCATGCTGGTATTCTCGGGAAGTGGCCTGATGAGAAATACGAAAATCTTCAACACATCTACTTTTGCAGCAATACTCAAGTTCTGTATTTCCAACTGACTATTAAAACACGATTAAATTTCTGAAGTATAATTTACATTTTGGTATTCTGCCATTCTCTTCAGCCAGCTTCTTAGTTGCCATTTCTTCACCAAAATGGTCTTTGCTGCACGAAACATTTCAGTAGATCATGAGCCATGAACTAGATATTGCTAATAAACACTTACCCTTCTCCCATTCTGCTTTCCCCAATCCAAAGTTTCCCCACTCTCCCTCCCCTCAAACCCCCACCTTTCCTCTTTATCTCTGTCTGGGGTGATTCTGCCCCCTCCCCCGTTCGGAACATTCTGAAATGATCCTGTGGTGGGAATAGAACAGCAGGCTGTAATTCTGCTGGCAGTGATGGGAGGAACAGAACAGGGACGGTCACAATGATTTTTCTTATGGTCGTATCTGATCAGTTTGAGGGGTTGTAACAGTTTGAGGGGCTGTGTCAGTTAGAGGAATTGTATAAGTATGAAGGACTCTGTTCGTTTGAGGGGCTATATTAGTTCAAAGGACTACGTCCGTTTGAGGGATTGTATTAGCTTGAGGGGTAGCATTAATTTGAGGGACTGTAGCAATTTGAGGAATGGTCAAGTTCCACACATATGAGGACGGCCTCAACCGGGATCTTGGGTTCATGCCACACTATCTGTAACCCCCACAGCTTGCCTGGACTTGCAGAATCTCACTGGCTGTCCTGTCTGGAGACAATACACATCTCTTTAACCTGTGCTTAATGCTCTCTCCACTCACATTTTTTGTACCTTTAAGACTTGATTATCTGTAAAGACTGCATTCCAATCATTATTCTGTAAATTGAATTCGTGTCTCTGTATGCCCTGTTTGTGAGCCTTTCTCCACTCCACCTGACGAAGGGGCAGTGCTCCGAAAGCTTGTGGCATTTGCTACCAAATAAACCTGTTGAACTTTAACCTGGTGATGTTAAACTTCTTATTGTGAGTTAATCACAGTGTGAACTCAGAGTTTTCCTCAATGTTCCTCGTAAGCTTTTCAAGCCTGCTTTTCAAAATTTCAGAACTTCCCTGGAGGGCTTTCCTGATGTTTGAAGCATAGTAATTCCTCATTTGCAAGGCACTGGTCCATTGCATCTGATCCAATGGGAGAGTTTATTCGACTGGAGGGAAGGGGAAAAGAGGCTGTGGGGAAAAAAGGAGGCCAGGAGAGGGCATGCAGCATCCCATTGACAGGCCTTTAAGAGGAGACGCATGGGCTCAGTTGCAGCAGGGACAGGAGGGAAGCCAAGTAGGGAGGGGATGCCGAAGACATCACTACCCAGTTGCTCGAGTGTACAGACAGCAATCCAACTACTTCCAAATGGTTGGGCTCCAAAGCTGCAGGAGGCTACGTCTCTCGAGGGACACAGTGACAACATTATACGACATGATAGGTCCTGAAATCGCCTCCAACTGACTGGGAAGGCCATTCCATGCCAGTGGCTTTGAAGGTCACCATGACCCTCAACTTCTACGCCTTTGGTTCATTTCAGGACTAACTGGAGGATTTGTATGGTGTCTCGCAATAGGTCGCGCCAGTGACTGATTCCATCTTTAAACATTTTGGCACATTCATCCACTACAAGACAGACAACTGTAGCCAGGCAGAGACAGCATGAGGTTCTGTTGCCTGCCGGTCATTTTCCCCACATCCACAGTGTCATAGTTTGCACTCAAGTGGCCAGCAAGGTGCCAGAAAGAATGTGGGGGACTTTCATCAACGGAAAGGGATTCCACTTAATGAATATGCAGATTGTAGGTGGCCATTATCCTGGGAGCTAACGTGATTCTTATATCCTGTATCACTCATAACGAGTCATGGCTCCTGCATCAATGGATCGCGACTCCTGTGTGGCAAGCGCTATCCCTTGAAGAGTTCGCTGCTAACCCTACACAGTCACCCAATAACTGATGCCATGGACAGATGCACTGGGAGTCATGGCTCCACAAGTGTGGTGGGGGAAGGACTATCAGACTGCTCGAGATGTGCTTCATATACCAAGACCAGCCCAGGGGAGCATAGCAGGGTGTTTTAATTGTTATTATTCATTTGCGGGACCTGGGCATCGCTGGCAGACCAGCATTTAATGCCCATGCCTAGTTGCCCGAGGGCAGTTGAGAGTCAACCATATTGCCGTGGCTTGGCATCACCTGTAGGCCAGACCAGGTAAGGATGGCAGATTTCCTTCCCTGAAGGACATTAGTAAACCAGATGGATTTTTCCGACAATCGATAATCGTTTCATGGTTATCAGTAGATTCTTAATTCCAGATCTTTGTTATTTCATTCAAATTCCACCAGCTGCCGTGGTGGGATTTGAACCTGGTCCCCAGAACATTAGCTGAGTTTCTGGATGAATAGTCCAGCGATAATACCATGCTAGGCCCTCAGCTGGGCGGACACAATAGGTAATCACCTCCTGCAAGGGGAGGTGATGGCCTAGTATGTCGGCTTCATCGTTATCGCATGCTGCACCAAGCAGAACCTGGCCCTAACAAGGGGACGGGGATGGGTAAATAGTAGAAGCTCAGGAAAGCAAGACAGCTCCATCGGCCAAAGAGGATGACAGTGCTGGAGGGTCAGAGGAAAATCATGGGAATGCACAGGGTGAAGTTTCAAGGTGGTTGGCAGGACGGTCCGGGGTGCAGGGGCATGAGCGATATCCTGATCCAGAGAACCTACAGCTCGGCAGTCAAGGCATCAAGGTTTATTGGGTCCAATAGCACTGTCTCCTTTTGCAAATAATCATTAAATTAGAAAGCAACCCATAATGTCTGCGCCACACAATGCAATATACTTACAAACTACTGTCACATCTGGGCACTGATTGCGGCCACTCAGCCCGTTGAAGTAAAGAAGATGTTTATGTTATTTCCCGTTAATACACAAAGAGTAAAAACATGTTAAAATGTAACAGAAACTTCCAAATAATAATTGCAAAAAATACTACCCATAACTGACCCCTGCTGCATAAACTTACACACTGCGTGTTGTTGCGTCATCACTACCATCTCCACCCTACCTCCCCTCCCCCATCCCCGCTCTTGCCCCCACCATCAACCCCACTTCCTCGCTGGCAGCATCATGGGCGCAGTCGGCAGACCTGCCCTTCTGGGTGCTGTAATAAACTCGGTGGTCGTCCTCGAGTCGTCAGAGCCTGAGTTGGTTCCAATCGGGACGGTGCACCCAACCCCATGGCTGGGTATTCCTCAGCCATGTGCAATGGTTACTAGACTAATTGCCCTCAACCCAGCGCTCTAAGGGGAGCTCAAAGGGATGGGAGGCAGCATGTCCACGAGCATGAGTTGCATTTTCCCCTCCCTGTTCACCACTGATGGACAAGCACCGAGCAGAGTGACCAGGTGCCCCACCTATCTCTCAAGCTGGCAGTCCCCTTAGAGGTCTTAGCCAATGTGATGACTTCCAAGACTGTGTATGAGACTGGATGGTGTCCTTGAAGTTGCCTCTCCCTCAGTGCGGGACTTTCTACGCTCAGTGCTCTGTGCCAATGCAGTGTTCATGATCCACACAGACTGGTCCATGATGGAGGCCATGGCATGCAGACCCTCATGCATCTCCGCCAGATCTCCCCACCCATCCCCCTGGACATAAAGCATCTAGCACTTGAGCCACTCCAGAGGCTCATCATCTGCCTCGCACTCCACGCTCTCGTGGGGTGCTGCAGTGCTCCCACTGTCGCCATCCTGAGACCTCGCTGTTTCTGCCATCTCATTACGTTAGTGCCCAAGCCATTGTGCAGCCAACGACCTCATGTCCAGCTGCATGTGGGTATCTGCGCTGGTACCTGGTTCTGAGAGATGCTGAGACACAGCTGCGGCTGCCAAATTGTGGTTCTTGGGCTCACCTGCACCTCCTGTGTTTGTCTCATCTGCGGAAGGAAGGCACAATATACTGAATCCAATCATCCTCATAATTATGTATGCCCGCAGGCCTGATGAGGCAATGGAAATATGCTGCATGGTGGTAACTGCATGGGAGCTTTTTTGGACACTCTGGCTGCCACAATGACTTTTTGATGAGAACAGCCCATGATGCTTCCCATACCTACGACACACGCATCTGGGTCTGCATTATTACCCTTATTCCAGACCTAAAGAGACCAGAGGAGAAAACTGGCTGATGGCACTCCTGCCCCAGAGCATCACGTTCGCTCCTGGTGAGAACCAGCAGATTTGGGACTCCCCCACCAATTCGTTGGTGCTCTACGAAGTTGTGATTTGTCTTCTACTGACAATAGAAAGCTTCATTAGGGTTCTATCTCCTTTAAGGTCCATTGGATAGCCACCCGCTGGCCACATTGGTATTTAGTGCGGCATTTCACTCTGGCACATTATTACAGTGAACAAACTGAAACATTTACGGAAAACCCATTGAACAATTACAATGTTAACTGTCGCCATTAAACATTCCCAGCTCAGGTACAGCCACTGGGTTAGTTACAGATTAAAGCTTCCTCTTCACTGTCCCCATCAAACACTGCCAGGACAGATACAGCACGAGGATAGACACAGAGTAAAGCGCCCTGGACACTGTCCCCATTAAACATTCCCAGGACAGGTAAAGCACCGGGTTAGATACCGAGTAAAGCTCCGTCTGCACTGCCCCCATCAAACATTCCCAGGAGAGACACAACACGGGGTTAGATATAGAGTAAATCTCCATCTGCACTGTCCGCATCAAACACTCCGAAAGCTTGTGGTTTTTGCTACCAAATAAACCTGTTGGACTTTAACCTGGTGTTGTTAAACTTCTTACCGCATCAAACACTCCCAGGGACAGATACAGCACGGGGTTAGATATGGAGCAAAGCTCCTTCTTCATTGTCCACATTCAAACACTCCCAGGACATGTAAAGCACCTGGTTAGATACAGAGTAAATCTCCCTCTGCACTGTCCGCATCAAACACCCCCAGGACAGGTACAGCACGGGTTAAATACAGAGTAAAGCTCCCTCTACACTGTCCCCATCAAACATGATGTGGAGATGCCGGCGTTGGACTGGGGTGAACACAGTAAGAAGTCTCACAACACCAGGTTAAAGTCCAACAGGTTTATTTGGTAGCAAATACCATAAGCTTTCGGAGCACTGCTCCTTCGTCAAATGGAGTGGAAATCAGATTTCCACTCCATCTGACGAAGGAGCAGTGCTCCGAAAGCTTATGGTATTTGCTACCAAATAAACCTGTTGGACTTCAACCTGGTGTTGTGAGACTTCTTACTGCCATCAAACATTCCCAGGACAGGTACAGGACGGGGTTAGTTACAGAGTAAACCTCCCTCTGCACTGTCCACATCAAACACTCCCAGGACAGGTACAGCACGGGGGTTAGATACAGAGTAAAGCTCCCTCTACACTGTCCCCATCAAACACTCCCAGGACAGGTACAGCACGGGGGTTAGATACAGAGTAAAGCTCTCCATTCACTGTCCAAATCAAACATTCCCAGGACTGTGACAGCACGGGGTTAGAGTAAAGTTCCCTCTCCACAATTGGTTCCCAACCATTAACGTCACGTGAACACCTTGCATGAAAATGTCCAATCTTGAGAAACACCTGGCAAAATTATATATTTTCGACGGATCTTCTCCCTTATCTGAGTATGACTTGGAAACAACATTGATCATGTGACACTTTATTGCCCTTAATGTCCCAAGATATGCAGGATAGATGGATTAGTGGGGTAAATGTATGGGGTCATGGAACTGCGGCAGGGGGTGGGCCTGGGTAAGATGCTCTGTCAGAGTGTTGGTGCAGACTCGATGGGCCGAGTGGCCTCCTTCTGTATTGTAGGGATTCTATGATGCTATGAATCAAACTGTAAATAATTACATTTATGTTTATCTTTGCGTGATTAGTTTTATTACACTTTGCCAAAAGCACCATCATAAAATATACCCTGCATAAATTTCATTTGCGTGACATCTCACGTTATGTAAGCCTAAACTTGTAGGTGGATGTTCCAACCTCATTTTCCAGTGCGACACACGAAGTTGGTTTGATTAGGATAGACTGAAACCGCTGAAGAAAGATGAAGTCTCAGGTTTGGTTTGAAATTCAGTGTATGTGTTGCTTCTCACAGAGCATGCCAGGAAAATGCTGCCTCGCATTCGGAAAATTGTTGAAAATGGTCAGAAAACTGGTGCAGCATTTTTCTGCCAGCAGGTGGCGCCGGTTCCTAAAGCTCGGCAATAAATTGAACGATGCCAGATTTCTGAAACGCATTATCGAATTGTAATCACAGGAGATCCTAACAATTGTTTTTATTTTCCCTCCATGCTCAATATTTAGGTTGCGAAAGCGGTATCGCCAAAGGAATTGTGAATCCAATCCATTATCGCCTGATATTAGTGAAGAGCATTTCCTAAACGCTGTGCAGTCTTATCTCGCAGTTATGTCGATTTTAGTTTCAAATCCAAACAAAGTTAATTTTCTGCCAGGAAGTGACGAAGAGAACTGAATTTCTGAGCCTGAAAGTAGCTGTTCTAAAACGCAGCTCTTACGGTGCTGCTGTTACGGTTCTTTACAGGCAATGGTCTTATTATTATTGCGGGTATTCGAGTGACTGAAGGTTTCAGCCAACGTTCGATACAGACTAAAGCTCCCTCTACACTGTCCCCATCAAACACTCCCAGGACAGGTACAGCACGGGGTTAGATACTGAGTAAAACTCCCTCTACACTGTCCCCATCAAACACTCCCAGGACAGGTACAGCACGAGGTTAGATACAGAGTAAAGCTCTCTCTACACTGTCCCCATCAAACACGCCCAGGACAGGTACAGCACGGCGTTAGATACATTGTAAATCTCACTCTACATTGTCCCCATCAACCACGTCAGGAATATACACAACACAGAGTTGGATACAAAGTAATGCTCCCTCAACACTGTCCCCATTAAACACGTCTGCGACATTTACAACACGGCTTAGATCAACACTAAAACTCTCTCTACATTGTCTCCAATCGAAAACTACCAGCAGAGGTACAGCGTGGGGTTAGATGGAGAGTAAATCTCCCTCCACATTGTCCCCATCAAACACACCCAGGGTAAGTGCAGTACGAGGTTAGATAGAGAATAAAGCTCCGGCTCCCCTGTCCGCAGCAAACACTCCCAGGATAGGTATAGCACGGAATTAGATACAGAGTAAAGCTCCCTCTGCACTGTCCCCATCAAACATTCCCAGGATAGGTATAGCACGGAATTAGATACAGAGTAAAGCTCCCTCGACACCGTCCCCGAAGACAGGTACAGCACGGGATTAGATACAGAGTAAAGCTCCCTCTACACTGTCCCCATCAAACATTCTCAGGACAGGTACAGCACGGGGTTGAATACAGAGTAAAGCTCCCTCTTCACTGTCCAAAGCAAACACTCCTAGGACTGTTACAGCACGGGGTATGATACAGAGTGAAGCTCCCTCTGCACTGCCCCCATCAAACACGCCGGTGAAATGTACAGCACAGTTGTAATTTAGGCTGAAATCCGTGCTGCATATATCATCGACGTGATATAAGGCTAAACTTGTGGATGCTACAAACTGCTCTTCCAGAGAAACAGATGTGGTTGGTTTGATCAGAATAGATCTGGCGAGGCTGAAATTGCTGGAGAAACATGTCTCAGAATTGGTTCGACGTTCAATAAGTGTATGTTGCTTCTCACACGAGCATGTCAGGAAAATGCTGCCTCGCATTAAGTAAGTTGTTGAAATTGGTAGGGAAACTGCAGCAGCATTTTTCTGCCAGCAGATGGAGGCGGTTCCTCAAACTCAACAATAAGTTGAACGTTTTCAGATTTCTGTAAGTCATTACGGAATTGTAATCACAGGAGAACTCAATTATTTTTCCCTCGATTCTCAATATTTGCATTGAGAAAGTGATATCGCCAAAGGGATAGTGAATCCAATCCATTATCGACTGATATAAATGGAGAGCATTTCCTAAACGCCGTGCAGTCTTTTCCCGCGTGTCAATTTTAGTTCCAAATCTGAACGAAGTTAATGTTCTGCCAGGAAGCGAAGAAGAGGATGCTGCCTGGTTTGGAGGGTAGGTCTTATGAGGAAAGGTTGAGGGAGCTAGGGCTGTTCTCTCTGGAGCGGAGGAGGCTGAGGGGAGACTTAATAGAGGTTTATAAAACGATGAAGGGGATAGATAGAGTGAACGTTCAAAGACTATTTCCTCGGGTGGATGGAGCTATTACAAGGGGGCATAACTATAGGGTTCGTGGTGGGAGATACAGGAAGGATATCAGAGGTAGGTTCTTTACGCAGAGAGTGGCTCGGGTGTGGAATGGACTGCCTGCAGTGATTGTGGAGTCAGACACTTTAGGAACATTTAAGCGGTTATTGGATAGGCACATGGAGCACACCAGGATGATAGGGAGTGGGATAGCTTGATCTTGATTTCAGATAAAGCTCGGCACAACATCGTGGGCCGAAGGGCCTGTTCTGTGCTGTACTGTTCTATGTTCTATGTTCTAAGAGAACTGAAAGGCTGAACCCGAGTGTAGCTGTTCTAAAACGCAGCTCTTCCGGTTGCTGCTGTTACTGTTCTTTACAGGCAATGGTCTTATTATTATTGTGGGTGTTTGAATGACTGAAGGTTTCAGCCAATGTTCGACATAGAGTAAAATTCCCTCTACACTGTCCCCATCAAACACTCCCAGGACAGGTAAAGCACGGTGTTAGAGACAGAGTAAACCTCCCTCTTCACTGTCCTGAATGGAGTTTTAATTCTTAATATGCTGAAAGATCATCAATCGAGCAAACCTGTTTTTTTTTTGGTTAAAGTTATTCTTTCACTAAGCTGGATTTTCCTCGTGGCCAGTGGCCTGGAATTTGTCAAAGGACAGAAGGTGTCAGATTCAACAGCTTGTCCTTGGCAGGGATGAGTTGTGAATCGACTCCTGGAGCCGTTGTTCCTTAGCTGGGCGTTGGAATGTAAACAAATTGCACTTCTAGAGATGATGAGACCTGAAATGACCAATGATATTATGGTTGGATTTGATTGGCCTAATCGAAAGATGCAATTGGAGTCCTGATCAATTCGTTGGCTGATTACCAAGGAACCTTTGAAGCTTTAATGCTGCTAATACAAAGAGCTTGTTCAGGAAGGCGGTGTGAAGAACCCAGGAACCAAGCTCACAAGAAGAGACAATATCTGGAAGGAGAAGAGAACAAAGACCTGATTCCCACTGACAACAAAATACTGTCCAGCTTTTAATTGCAAGTGGAATTCAACCTTAAGTTAAGTTAAGTAACAGATAGCGAGTATTTGGTTTATGCATTGCAAATATTTACTCCTGTTTAAGTAGCTATAGAATAAAGGAAATTGTGTTTAAGTATTTAAAGTCGACTTTGTGTCTTTATCCGCTGCAGAGGTTAAAACGCACAAGATTTGGGCAACACAGGACAGGTACACCATAGGGTTAGATAAAGAGTCTCTCTACACTGTCCCCATCAACCATTCCCAGGACAGACACAGCACGAAGTTAGATAGAGTAAAGCTCCCTCTACACTGTCCACATCAAACACTCCCAAGACAGGTACAGCACGGGCTTAGATACAGAGTAAAGTTCCCTCTACACTGTCCACATAACTTGATTTTGTGTCTCTGTGCCCTGTTTGAGAGCACATTTCCACTCCATCTGACGAAGGAGCAGCGCTCCGAAAGCTAATGGTATTCGCTACCAAATAAACCTGTTGGACTTTAACCTGGTGTTGTTAAAACTCTTACTGTGTTCACATCAACACTCCCAGGACAGGTGCAGCACGGGTTAGATACAGAGTAAATCTCCCTGTACACTGTCCCCATCGAGCACGCCTGTGATATATACAGCACAGTTGTAGTTTAGGCTTAACTCCGTGCTGTATATATCAACGAATTGACACAAGCCTAAACTTGTAGTTATGGTGAATGTTTCAATCTAATCTTCCAGAGAAACAGGTGAGGTTGGCATAATCAGGAGAGATCTGGCGAATCTGAAACCGCTGAAGAAAGATGTCTTAGAATTGATTCGACATTCAGAGTGTGTGTGTTGCTTCTCACACGAGCATGCCAGGAAAATGCTGCCTCGCATTAAGTGAGTTGTTGAAATTGGTAAGGAAACTGCAGCTGCTTTTTTCTGCCAGCAGGTGGAGCCGGTTCCTCAAATCAGCAATAAATTGAACGATGTTAGGTTTCTGAAGCTCATTATCGAATTGTAATCACAGGAGATCCCAACTGTGTTTTTTCTTTTCCCTCCATGCTCAATATTTGCGCTGAGAAAGTGGTTTCGCCAAAGGAATTGTGAATCCAGTCCATTATCGACTGATATAAATGGAATAATATTTCCCAAATGCCGTGCAGTCTTTTCCTGCGTGTGCACTTATGTTAATTTTAGTTCCTCATTCCGAACAAAGTTAACTTTCTGCCAGGAAGTGAAGAAAAGAACTGAAAGGCTGAGCCTGAATGTGGGTGTTCTAAAACGCAGCTCTGACTGTTACTGTTTCTGTAACTGTTTTTTATCGGCAATAGTCTTATTATTATTATGGGTGTTTGAGTGACTGAAGGTTTAGATACAGAGTAAATCTCCCTCTACACTGTCCCCATCAAACACTCCCAGATCAGGTACAGCACGGGGTTAGATACAGAGTAAAGCTCCCTCTACACTGTCCCCATCAAACACTCCCAGATCAGGTACAGCACGGGGTTAGATACAGAGTAAAGCTCCATCGACAGTGTCCCCATCAAACGCTCCCAGGACAGGCACAGCACGGGATTCGATACAGAATAAAGCTCCCTCTATCCTGACCCCATCAAACACTCCCAGGACAGGCACAGCACGGGCTTAGATACAGAAGAAAGCTCCCTCTACGCTGTCCCCATCAAACACTCCCAGGACAGGCACAGCACGGGGTTAGATACAGAGTAAAGCTCCCTCTACACTGTCCCCATCAAACACTCCCAGGACAGGTACAGCACGGGGTTAGATACAGAGTAAAGCTCCCTCTACACTGTCCCCATCAAACACTCCCAGGACAGGTACAGCACGGGGTTAGATGCAGAGTAAAGCTCCATCTACAGTGTCCCCATCAAACGCTCCCAGGACAGGCACAGCACGGGATTCGATACAGAATAAAGTTCCCTCTATCCTGACCCCATCAAACACTCCCAGGACAGGCACAGCACGGGCTTAGATACAGAAGAAAGCTCCCTCTACGCTGTCCCCATCAAACACTCCCAGGACAGGCACAGCACGGGGTTAGATACAGAGTAAAGCTCCCTCTACGCTGTCCCCATCAAACACTCCCAGGACAGGCACAGCACGGGGTTAGATACAGAGTAAGTCTCCCTCTGCCCTGTCCCTATCAAACACTCCCAGGATAGGTACAGCACGGGATAGATGCAGAGTAGGCGCCCTCTACCCTATCCGCATCATACACTCACAGGACTTGTAAGCACAGGGTTAGATGCAGACAAAATCTCCCTCAACACTGTGCTCATCAAACACTTCCAGGACTGATACAGCACGGTGTTAGATGCAGTGTAAAGCTCCCTCTACACTGTCCAAATCAAACACTCCCAGGACTGTTACAGCACTTGGAGACTAAGGCACCTCGTCGGTCCAATGCGACCAGTCGATGTCTATTTACCATACAATCAGCATATTGTTCCTTTTACACTTGGTGTTCTTGCCAATCTGTCCAGATGAGTGAAAGATGAAACAATGTGATGAAATGTCCTTTTTCCATCCGTGAAGCAATGCTCAAGTTTTATGCAGCCAGATAATAAGTTTTCTTGTGCCTAGAATTGAGTGGGTGGGAATCCAGTCAGGCCACCAAAGCTCCAGAACTACCGGACTTTCGACTGGACTGCAACACTGGGGTTAGGGGGTGGAAGATGTGGTGGGACGGAAGGAAAGGAAGCAAATCTCATCAACTTTCCTTATTGGCAGCAAGCACGGAGGTGGCAAGTGTGTGAACAGGATTTCCATTTGGCTGCCAGGTCAAGGTCAGGTAACCCGTGGAAACATCCTGTCAAATATTTCAGGTTGACGTGGTTTCTTCAAATGAAGTGAATATGTGGTCTGCAAAAGAGGAAGTGAAACTACTCATGCTCTTTGATGAAACCACAGCTATCAATTAGGTTATGGCCTATATAAACATTGTGGTTAAGCGCAATGGAGGTATTCAGATGCATTCAAGTATGAAGGGATATGTAAATAAACACAGCTGACTAGAGGCTGAGTGGAAATCCATTAAACTGTCAATAGAAGCATCTTTCAAAGCACTGATTGTTGAAATTAACAGAGGTCAAAGATTTCCAATGCAATACTGAGGATTTAAAAGGCGAGGAAGTCTCAGAGACTTCAAATCAAAGTCATTTGAAATCGATGTATCTTCTCTGTCAAAGGACTTCATAGGAGTTTCTTCACACCTGCAGTTTCTGATGGCAAGAAAAGGAAATTATCTGCTGCATAATGGGGTTATGTAATGATGTTACAGCCTGCCAGGTGACCAGGAGGCATGGAGATTAATGTGACCAGGTGACTTCAAAATGTTCAGAGCTTACAGGCGTGTCAGATGTTGATGAAAGGGCTGCCTGAAATCATGCCAGGGTTGATTTTTACGTCTATCAAGACTAGAAGGGGCAGTAAAGCCACGAGGTCATCATCCCGGGGGAGGGTGGCAATATCAAGCCCTTGTTCCCAGACCAAATCCACCTCACTCCAGAACACTTGAGGGACCCTTTCACTTCAGCCTAGCAGTGGCAGAGATGCAGATGATCACTAGATTGTACCTCCTTGATTCCCCTCGGGGCACAGGTGCCAGGCCAGGGTGTCAATACCAGGGCGCCCAGAGGTAGTGCACTATTGACACTGCAACGGCACGTGACCTGAAGGTGGACCAGAGTGGAAGTCTGAGGGAAGGGTTGGGGTGGGCTGTGGGGAAAGGTTGCTGGGTGGGGTCTGTATAGTGAGGAGTGCTGAATGGGGAACTGAGTGGGCAGAGGTCCGAATGGGAGATCTGAGTGGGGAAGGGGACTAAATGTGTATTTTGACTTTCAGAAGGCTTTTGAAAATGTTCCACAGGTGCAAGTAAACAAAATTGGAGCAGATAGGATTGGGGGTGACATACTGGCCAGGATTGAGGAATTGAGGATTGGTTAACAAACAGAAAATATTTAGAAATAAATAGGTAATTTCCGGGATGGCAGGGTGTTAGCAGTGGTCTACCACAAAGGACGATGCTGGAGCCATCACTGTACAGAGTCCGTGTAAATAGTTTAGATATGGGGACCGAGTGTAACATTTCCAGTTTTACTGATGACACAAAATGAGGTGGGAATGTACGTTCTGAGAAGGATACAATGGGGCTGCAATGGGACTTGGACAGGGTAAGTGAATGGGCAAGAAAATGGCAATATAATGTGACTAAATGTGAAGTTATCCACACTAGAGGGTGGAGGAGTGGCATTGTTGATCAAGAATAGTTTAACGGCTGCGGAAAGGCACTTCGAGGGGGATCTGCACACTGAGGTAATATGGGCTGAGGTTAGAAATAGGAAAGGAGCGGTCACGTTGTTAGGAGTTTACTATAGGCCCCCAAATAGTAATAGAGATGTGGAGGAAGAAATTGCGAAGGAGATTATGGATATGTGTGGCGGTCACAGGGTAGTTGTCATGGGGGACTTTAACTTTCCAAATATTGATTGGAACCTTTGTAGGTCGAATAGTTCGGATGGGGCAGTTTTTGTGCAGTGTGTGCAGGAGGGTTTCCTGACACAATATGTGGATAGGCCTACAAGAGGTGAGGCCACATTGGATTTGGTACTGGGAAATGAACCGGGCCAAGTGTTAGATTTGGTTGTGGGAGCGCACTTTGGAGATAGTGACCACAATTCGGTGTCTTTTGTTATTGCAATGGAGAGGGACAGGGCCGTACGGCAGGGCAAAGTTTACAATTGGGGGAGAGGTAATTATGATGCGATTAGGCAAGAATTAGGGGGCATAAGTTGGGAACAGAAACTGTCAGCGAAAGGAACTAATGAAAAGTGGAACTTTTTCAAGGAACAAATACTGGGTGTCCTTGATAGGTATGTCCCTGTCAGGCAGGGGAGGAAATGGCTGAGTGAGGGAACCATGGTTCACGAAAGAGGTGGAATGTCTTGTGAAAAGGAAGAGGGAAGCTTATGTAGGGATGAGGAAACAAGGTTCAGATGGCTCGATTGAGGGTTACAAGTTAGCAAGGAATGAGCTGAAAAAGGGGCTTAGGAGAGCTAGGAGGGGACATGAGAAGTCCTTGGCGGGTCAGATCAAGGAAAACCCCAAGGCTTTTTACTCTTATGTGAGAAATAAAAGAATGACCAGGGTGAGGTTAGGGCCGGTCAAGGACAGTAGTGGGAACTTGTGTATGGAGTCAGTAGAGATAGGCGAGGTGATGAATGAATACTTTTCTTCAGTGTTCACCAAGGAGAGGGGCCATGTTTTTGAGGAAGAGAAGGTGTTACAGGCTAATAGGCTGGAGGAAATAGATGTTCGGAGGGAGGATGTCCTGGCAGTTTTGAAGAAACTGAAGGTCGATAAGTCCCCTGGGCCTGATGAAATGTATCCTAGGATTCTTTGGGAGGCAAGGGATGAGATTGCAGAGCCTTTGGCTTTGATCTTTGGGTCCTCGCTGTCCACGGGGATGGTGCCAGAGGACTGGAGAATGGCGAATGTTGTTCCTCTGTTTAAGAAAGGGAATAGAAATGACCCTGGTAATTATAGACCAGTTAGTCTTACTTCGGTGGTTGGTAAATTGATGGAAAAGGTCCTTAGGGATGGGATTTACGACCATTTAGAAAGATGCGGATTAATCTGGGATAGTCAGTACGGATTCATGAAGGGCAAGTCGTGCCTCACAAATTTGATAGAATTTTTTGAGGAGGTAACTAAGTGTGTTGATGAAGGTAGGGCAGTTGGTGTCGTATACATGGATTTTAGTAAGGCGTTTGATAAGGTGCCCCATAGTCGGCTTATGATGAAAGTGAGGAAGTGTGGGATAGAAGGAAAGTTGGCCGATTGGATAAGTAACTAGCTGTCTGATCGAAGACAGAGGGTGGTGGTGGATGGAAAATTTTCGGATTAGAGGCAGGTTGCTAGCGGAGTGCCACAGGGATCAGTGCTTGGTCCTCTGCTCTTTGTGATTTTTATTAATGACTTAGAGGAGGGGGCTGAAGGGTGGATCAGTAAATTTGCTGATGACACCAAGATTGGTGGAGTAGTGGATGAGGTGGAGGGCTGTTGTAGGCTGCAAAGAGACATAGATAAGATGCAAAGCTGGGCTGAAAAATGGCAAATGGAGTTTAACCCTGATAAATGTGAGGGGATTCATTTTGGTAGGACTAATTTAAATGTGGATTACAGGATCAAAGGTAGGGTTCTGAAGACTGTGGAGGAACAGAGAGATCTTGGGGTCCATATCCACAGATCTCTAAAGGTTGCCACTCAAGTGGATAGAGCTGTGAAGAAGGCCTATAGTGTGTTAGCTTTTATTAACAGGGGGTTGGAGTTTAAGAGCCGTGGGGTTATTCTGCAACTGTACTGGACCTTGGTGAGACCACATTTGGAATATTGTGTGCAGTTCTGGTCACCTCACTATAAGAAGGATGTGGAAGCACTGGAAAGAGTGCAGAGGAGATTTACCAGGATGCTGCCTGGTTTGGAGGGTAGGTCTTATGAGGAAAGGTTGAGGGAGCTAGGGCTGTTCTCTCTGGAGCGGAGGAGGCTGAGGGGAGACTTAATAGAGGTTTATAAAATGATGAAGGGGATAGATAGAGTGAACGTTCAAAGACTATTTCCTCGGGTGGATGGGGCTATTACAAGGGGGCATAACTATAGGGTTCGTGGTGGGAGATACAGGAAGGATATCAGAGGTAGGTTCTTTACGCAGAGAGTGGTTGGGGTGTGGAATGGACTGCCTGCAGTGATAGTGGAGTCAGACACTTTAGGAACATTTAAGCGGTTATTGGATAGGCACATGGAGCACACCAGGATGATAGGGAGTGGGATAGCTTGATCTTCGTTCCAGATAAAGCTCGGCACAACATCGCGGGCCGAAGGGCCTGTTCTGTGCTGTACTGTTCTATGTTCTACTAAAAAAAACCAAAGATGCACTGTTCATAAATGGGGAGTTGTTGATGTCCAAAGGGACCTGAGTATCGTTGTGCATGAGTCACTTTGTATGTCAGCCTACCTCACAAGGGGATTCGACTACAGGAGTAAAGATGTCTTGGTACAACTTGATAGAACAGGCTTGTCCAAGTATAAACCCAGAGTCAGATGTACCTCTCCCCTTCCCACTCTCCCCTCACCCCTCATCACCCCCCACCTCCCCTCACCCATCACTATCCACCCCTACCCCACCCCCATTTCTCTGCACAGTTTTCAAACTCCTGGTCGAAGATTTGACTTTTATGGAAAAGTCTTGTTTGACCTACTCCTCCAAACACGGGACATGTTTCTCGGGATTTTGCTCCTGATAGGCGGGCTAGTGTGCCATTCAGGGGAAAATGAGGGTGAACACCATCTCTGATTGGAGGAGCAGTGAACACCGGCACTGGTTACCATGGTTGGCCAAGTGAAGTGAGACAACGGCGTGGCTGCAGTTCAGGGAGCCAGGTTCATCTGAACCAAACCCTGGGAAGGCCAAATACGAGTCGGGGCTGGGAGCCCCAGGTCGTGTAAAGAAGCGGCAAGGAAAAGGCGGCACGGTGGCACAGTAGTTAGTGCTACCCCACAGTGCCAGGGACCTGGGTTTGATTCCGGGCTTGGGTCTTTGTGGAGTTTGCATGTTCTCCCCGTGTCTGCATAGGTTTCCTCTGGGTTCTCCGGCTTCGTCCCACAATCCAAAGGTGTGCGGGTTAGGTGGATTGGCCATGCTAAATTGCCCATCAGTGTAAGGGAGACTAGCCAGGGGTACATGCATGGGGTTATGGAGATCGGGCCTGGGTGGGATTGAGGTTGCTGCAGACTTGATGGGCCGAATGGCCTCCTTCTGCACTGTAGGATTCTATGATTCTATGATTTGGTCGTGCTGAAAAAGAGATGTGCCATGGTGGATATGGAGGTGGGAGTGTATGTATGGTAGTGTGAGAGTGAGTTTTGGTGGGAATGAGGTGAATGGGTGTGTGGGAGTGTGGATAGGAATGGGTGAGTTTCTGTGTGGTGGGAGTGAGTGCGTGCGTGGGAGCGAATGAGTGAGGATAGGACTGAGAGTCCGGTGTGAATGTAATTATGTGTGCATGACTGTAAGTGTGAATAGGAGTGAGAAATGTCTGTGTGTGTGTGTTAATCAGTGTGTAGGTGGTTAGAAATAATGCGGCTCAGAGTGATTGTACACAGGAATGAGGGATGAGTGAGGGGGCATGTTTGAGTGGATAAGTGTGTGAGGGGGCTGGGTGCGAGAGCTGATTGAGTGAGGGGCTGAGTGCACATAGCTATTGAGTTAGGAACTGGGTGCAAGTGGATGAGTGAGTGAGGGGATGGGTGTGAGTGGCTGACTTAGTGAGGCAGATGGGTGAGTGAGAGGACTGAGTGTGAGTGAGGGGGCTGAGGGCAAGTGGTTAAGTTAATGAGGGGATGGCTGTAACGAGCTGAGTGAGAGATGTGGACTGACTGAGTGGCAGAGTGAGTGCTGTTGGTGAAAGGCTGTTGGTGAGACTGTGCCTGGAGTGTTCAAATTGGTTCTTATGATCGAAGGAAGGATATTCCTGCCGTCGGGCGCAATGGAGTTTCACCCGACTAATACGTAGGGTGCAGGGGGAGGGGGGAGAACTTGTTGATGATGTGTCCGACAACCGGGGGATACAATCTTGGATTCAGGGCAGGCTAATTAAAACTGAGATGAGAAGGAATTTCTTCACTCAGACGGTGCTGATTCTTTGGATTTCTTTATCCAGAGGGCTGTGGAAGCTCAGGTATTGAGCACATTCAAGACAGAGTGACATCAAGCAATTATGGGTATAGTGCAGAAAAGTGGCATTGAGTTAAATGACAGAGCGGAATCGATGGGCCAAAAGGCCTATTCTTGCCCCTGCACATGCATACAACCATATACACTTCAACAGCACAAGCACATGCACACATCCACACCCACACACCGCACATGCACACACCCATCTGCACACCCACACACCAGCACACACGCCCGCACACACACCAACACACGCATCCACACGCCCACACACACACCAGCAGACACCCACCAGCACACACATACCCTCACACACACCAGCAAGCACACACACCCACACACCATAACATGCACCCCACATGCACACCCACACACCAGCACACCTGCCCGCACGCCCACACACACACCAACACATGCGTCCGCACGCCCACACACACGCACGCACACACGCCAACACATGCATCTGCACACCTGCACACACACCAGCACATGTGCCCACACACCAGCACACACACACGCCCACACACATACCAGCACACGCACCTGCATGCCCACACACACCAGCACATGCATCTGCATGCCCGCACACACACCAGCACACGCGCCCACCTGCCTGAACACACACACCAGCACACGTGCACGCACACACACACCAGTATACTTGCCCGCATGCCCGCACACACACCAGCACACATGACAGCACGCCCGCGCACACACACCAGCACACGCGCCCGCACGCTAGCACACATACACCAGCACACGTACCCGCATGCCAGCACACGCACACACCCACACCCGCACATGCACACACCCACATCAGCACACTCACGCACCAGCACACGCACACCCATCTGTTCTGGGACCCTTACTCTTTGTGATTTTTATAAATGACCTGGATGAGGAAGTGGAGGGATGGGTTGGTAAGGTTGCTGATGACACAAAGGTTGGAGGTGTTGTGGATAGTGTGGAGGGATGTCAGAAGTTGCGGCGAGACATTGATAGGATGCAAGACTGGGCGGAGAAGCGGCAGATGGAGTTCAACCCAGATAAGTGTGAGGTGGTTCATTTTGGCAGGTCAAATAGGATGGCGGAATATAATATTAATGGTAGGACTCTTGGCAGAGTGGAGGATCAGAAGGATCTTGGGGTCCGAGTTCATAGGACGCTCAAAGCAGCTGTGCAGGTTGAGGCTGTGGTTAAGAAGGCATATGGTGTACTGGCCTTCATCAATCGAGGAATTGAGTTTAGGAGTCGTGAGATAATGTTGCAGCTATATAGCACCCTGGTCAGACCCCACTTGGAGTACTGTGCTCAGTTCTGGTCGCCTCATTACAGGAAGGATGTGGGAGCCATAGAAAGGGTGCAGAGGAGATTTACAAGGATGTTGCCTGGGTTGGGGAGCATGCCTTATGAGGATAGGTTGAGTGAGTCCGGCCTTTTCTCCTTGGATAGACGAAGGATGAGGGGTGACCTGATAGAGGTGTATAAGATATTGAGAGGTATTGACCGAGTGGACAGTCAGAGGCTTTTTCCCAGGGCTGAAATGGTTGTCACAAGAGGAGACAGGTTTAAGGTGCTTGGGAGTAGGTACAGAGGAGATGTCAGGGGTAAGTATTTCACTCAGAGGGTGGTGGGTGCGTGGAATGGGCTGCCAGCAACGGTGGTGAAGGCGGATTCGATAGGGTCTTTTAAGAGACTTTTAGATAAGTACATGGAACTTAGTAAGATAGAGGGTTATAGGTAAGCCGAGTAATCGCTAAGGTGGGGACATGTTCGGCACAACTTTGTGGGCTGAAGGGCCTGTACTGTGCTGTAGTTTTTCTATGTTTCTATGTTCCTATCCACACACCAGCGCATGCGCCCACACACCCGCACACACACCAACACATGCGTCCACACGCCCACACACACATCAGCACACACGCACGCACACACGCCAACACATGCGTCTGCACATCTGCACACACACCAGCACATGTGCCCGCACGCCGGTGCACACACACGCCCACACACATACCAGCACATGTACCTACAAGCCCGCACACACCAGCACACGCATCCACATGCCAGCACACCCACCAGCACATGCACCCGCATGCCTGAACACACACACCAGCACACATACATGCTCACACACACACACCAGTATACTTGCCCGCATGCCTACACACACACCAGCACACATGACTGCACACCTGCGCACACACACTAGCACACGTGACTGCACACCCACGCACACACAACAGCACACGCGCCCACATGCTAGCACACACACCAGCACACGTGCCCGCATGCCAGCACACGCACACACCCACACCCACACCAGCACACTCACGCACCAGCACATGCACACACACCCACAGACACCAGCACATGCACACACACACCCATACACACCAGCACACGCACACACCCACACACACACCAGCAAATGCACATACCCACACACACCAGCACACGCACACACACACACCAGCACATGCACACACCCACCTGTACACACACGCACACACACCAGCACATGCACACACACCAGTATATGCACACACCCACACACACACACACCAGCACACGCACACACCCACACACACACACCAGCACACGCACACACCCGCATACACACACACACAATACACACCAGCAGACACACACGCCCTCATATGCACCAGCACACGCACACACATGCACATGAGTACATACACACCAACACACATACTTACACACCAGCACACACATACACACCAGCACATACATACACACCAGCACACACATACACACCAGCACACACACATCCACTCACATACACACCAGCGCACAGACACACCGGCAGACACATACACCCTCATACGCACCAGCACACACACACACACACACACGTACACACCAGCACAAACACACACACGTACACACCAGCACACACACACACACACACACACACACCAGCACACAGACACACACACGTACACACACGCACATACCAGCACACACACATACACACCAGCACACACACACACACACAGTAGCCCACATATACACTCATATATAGACCAGCACAACAGACCCACATACATGCCCACATAGACACTAACATATGCACACAGCAACAAATACACACACCAATACATACACACCAGCCCATATACACACCCACATGCACACCAGCACATACATACATCCACAGATATACCGCCACATACACACCAGCACATATACACCAGCACATATACACGCCAGCACATACGTACATCCACATGCACACCAGGCACATACACACCAGTACATACATACATCCACATGCACACCAGCACATACACACCAGTACATACATACATCCACATACACTGACCCTCTCACACAATGGCTACTTTCATTACTTTTGTGTCAAACTCAACAATTTATTACTGTGACATTGCTGTACCTTTGCTCAGCAATTGTTGCTTTCATTAAAATGTCTTTTTTTTGATGGAAATCAGTTTACTTTTGTTCCAAACCTTTTTTCTGAAATTTACCCATCAGTCCCTTGAGTGCGAAAAACATTTAAATATGTTCCCGAGTGAACAGGTTGGGACAAGCCTGTTGGTGAGACCCCGCCTGGAGTATTGTGTTCAAATTGGTTCTCATGGTCATAGAGAGGATATTCCTGCCCTGGAGTGCAATGGAGTTTGACCAGAATAATACAGAGGGCATGGGGTGGGGGTTTGGGTTGTTGTTGGTGGATTCCAGAACCGGGGGATACAATCTCGGATTAAGGGACAGCTTATTTGAAACTGAGATGAGGAGGAATTTCTATACTCAGAGGATGATGAGTCTTTGGCGTTCTCTATCCCAGAGGGCTGTGGAAGCTCAGGCATTGAGCATGTTCAAAACAGAGTGACATCAAGCAATCATGGGTATCATAGAGTCCGTACAGTGCAGAAGGAAGCCAGTTGGCCCATCGAGTCTGCACTGACCACAATCCCACCCATAACCCCACATATTTACCCTATGAATCCCTCTGGCACTAATTTAGCATGGTCAATCAACCTAACTTGTACATCTTTGGACTGTGGGAGGAAACCGGAGCACACAGAGGAAACTCACGCAGACACGGGGAGAATGTGTAAACTCCACACGGACAGTGGCCTGAGGCTGGAATTGAACCTGGGTCCCCGGCACTGTGAGGTGGCAGTGCGAACCACTGTGCCCCCATGCTGCCTCAATAGTGCAGAAAAGTGGCATTTTGCTAAATGGCAGAGTGGACCCAATGGGCCAAAAGGCCTACTCTTGCCCCTGTGCTCCAAAGACAAACTTGGGAATATTCTCGCACTCATTCATGCAAAGTTTTTTAAAATTCATATATGTGATATGGGCATCACTGGCTGAGCCAGCATTAGTAGCTAACTGCCCTCCATTATAGAGGGAATTTCGCATTGCTGTGGGTCTAGTACACATGTAGACCAGACTGAGTAATGAAATTTCTTCCTCAATGGACATTAGTGAACCAAATGGGTTTTTATGACAATCAATAAAGGTTTCATTAGACTTTTAATTCCAGATTTTTATTGATGTCAGATTTCACCACCTGCCATGGTGGGATTCGAACTCCCGTCCCCAGATCTTACCCTGGATTTCTGGATTACTAGTCCAGTAAAAATGCCGCTGCACCACCACTTTCCCTTATTAATGGCTATTAGCCCTAATCTCACTGCCGTCAATCAGCTGAGGTCTAAGGGTAAAGTTGTGTTGAAATGATTGTGAGCAAGGAATCCTGTGCTGTTGGAGTTGAGTACATCTCCCATTCCGCACCGGCTCCATCATCCCACCAAGCACCTCGCCAAGGCTCCTTTTGGCAGCGCAAGCAAATGATAATTCTGTACCATAAATCTTCAAACAACCTGTTGCCAAGTGTGGAGTGTTCAATTGTGGTAAGGTGCCCAGTGGAGACATTCAGAACCTGTTCAGTGATTTTACAAAATGTAATTATCTGAAATGTCAGATCAAGGAGCTGTGATGATAATTCTTCCAAACTAGAAATATTCCACAGGAGTTCCCGATACAGATTAGGAAGTGATTCCGCTGAACAAGAAATCAATGATGACTAATATCCCCGTCTGGTACACGATCGAATGAAATTTTTGCAGGGCACAATATCTCTTCCATTTTATTGCAGCTAAAGCTTTGAATCCTCTGTGTAAAATAAACTCAGGACAAAGTGATGCAGACAGATGGAAAACTGCCTCACCAGCAATAAAACACTTCACAAGTGCAGTCCCTGTTATTATGTACGAGATACAGCAGCTACGTTGGGGACAGCAAGATCCCACAAACAGCAGTGATTGGCCAGCATAACTGCCCCCCACACCACCACCAGTGCTGCCACTAATGCTCCAGCCCTTCCCCCCCTCCTTGAACCCAATTCACCCCTCCCCTCACTCCAGATCAGGCATAGGCTGCCATTGCCGGGATTTCCACAGTGACAAATATATCCACCAACACAGACCACTATTCAGACAAGAATCACATCGCATTGTGCCATTACAACTAAATAACTTCATCTTAGTACGAAACAATGAGTAAACACATTTACGTTGTGGTCACTGTTCAGGATTATTCCCATGCAGAACCAATGCGGTCTCCATTGATGGAGGTGGAATCTCGTAAGAAGCAAGTCTGGGAAAGTGATTCCACAAAGACCACAGTGGCCAGGATTACAGAGTAACGCTCGCCAAAGCTCAGACTGTGGGGAACTTGGAACTTCTCCTGACATTAACTCAGTTGTTGCCTGGTCCGCACTCAGCAATCCCTCAAGGGAGGGAGGGAGGAAGTGAGGGAGAGAGGCAGAAGGAGGAAGTGGGGGGAAAGAGGGAGAGGTGGGAAGTGAAGGAGACATGAGGGGGAGGGAAAACAGAGGGAGAATGTAACGGAGAGAGAGGAAATGTAGGAGACAGCGGGAAGGAAGGAGAGGAAGAGGGAAGGAGGGAAAGATGGATGAATGATGGAGGGCAGTGGAGGAAAAAGGGAGAAAGTAGTGGCTATTCACAAGAGGTAAAATCTACCAATGAGACCTTAAACTGAAGCTCCTGTCAAATGGGGGTAAGATCCCACAGTCACTAATTGAAGAGGAGCAGGGGAATCTTCCCAGTGTGAATATTGATCCCTCCATGTCTATCATTGAAACAGATTATGTGGTCATTAACCCATTGCTGTTGATTGAACAAGTCCCACATTGGCTGGAAGAGAGCTTTGGGATGTCCTGAGGCGGTGAAAGGTTCAGTAGAAATCCAAATCCTTTCTTTGTCCCAAAGCTGGACATGGGTTGAGTGAGCGGCGATTGGAGAATAAAGATGAGCAGTTGCCTGGGTCCCGCCAGGGGGAGATTCAGAGAGTCCAGTTCCTCTGCACTGTCTGTCCATTCCTTCCCATCTCTGAAATCCAGCCACCCTGGGTGGACTCCGGCCTTGGTTCCAGTTTATCATTCCCGGGAATGCGTGGGGAGCAGGAGGGGAGAGTGTTTTGTTTTTTTCAAACAGTGACTCAGTCAACACCGGATTATCCTTCTGCTGCTCGCACCTTCCAGCGAGCGGCCAGTGCGCTGGGAGTGGATCAGAGCCGGGGGTGGCTGTTAGCAGCAGTGAGCAGCACAGTCAGTGACAGCAGCGCCCGGTGTAAGGTGGGGAGCGGAGGGGATTGTGATGCACATCCTGCCACTCCCTTCGCGCACTGGACTTTCTCACACAGGAGGCCGGTATAGGGAGCAGGGCAGAGACACCTCCCGTTGTCCTCACACACTCCTCCATTCTCACACCGTGTCAGCAGGTTATCACACACGCCCACTGTGAGAGAGCAGAGAAATAGAAAGGTCAGCTCATTAAATAAACTCCCCACTTCACAGATTGTTTCAACTGTCCCACTCTCACTTTTACAAAAAGATTTTAAACAGAGGAAAAATAATTAGAAACCAAGAATATTGCAATGATTAATCAGCTCAGATTCCCAAGGGAATACCGCAAAACCATAAAAAGAGGCCATTCAGTCCATTGTGTCTGCACTGGAAGAAAGATAAAAATTAAATACTCCCTGCCCACTCTAATCCTACCTCCCAGTGATTGCCTTGAATGTTACAGCAGTTGAAGTGCAGATCCAGGTACCTTTTTAATGAGTTTGAGGGTATCTACCTCCACCAGCAAACGAGGCAATGAATTCCAAACACCCACCATCCTCTGGGTGAAGAAATAGTATGCAAAATAGAGTCTTTGAATAAATTAATTAACAATGAGGAAAATGCAGTGGGATTGCAGTAAATAAAGAAACACAGGAAATAAAATTAAGTTGTAAAGTATTCAACAAGAAACTTAAATAATCAACTGGTTTATCAGGGCAGAGAAAGTGTCACTCAGAGGTGACAGAGAAATGGCAGAAATATTAAAATACTTTGTATCAGCATTTCCCAGGATGAATAACATGGAGGAGGCAACATTAGGAGAATAGATTAAAAACGGACATTAATTAAGGGAGGATATCATTGATAAGAGAATCAAACTTAGAGAGGATAACACCCCTGGTCCAGATGGATTATATGTATGGCTATTTAAAGATGTTAGGAAGACATAGCCGAGGCATTAGAACAGAGACAGTAAGATTAATCAGGAATGGGAATACTTCCAGAGGACAAGTGCACAGTTAATGTAATTCCAATGTTTAAAAAATGGAAGAGCAATCAAGTCCAGCATTTGATAGACTGATAAGATTACCATTCCTAATAAGAAGCATAATGGAATCCTTATCCAAAAATGTTGTAGTAAAAGCATCTAGGACTAAAATTATAACAAAAGATATTCACATCGATTCAAAAAAAGAATGTCCTTGTTCTGCACTCTCAGGACAAAACAAGCAGTAATTGCACATGTGGGGTCGGATGCAAACAACAACATGGGTTTATTTAATAGCTGTTAACTCCACAGAGGCTCGATCCAGACTGAGGCAAAGACTGAAACTGTCGATGACAACACAAACCATTCACATGGCTGGACTTGCAAAGTGCCTCTTAAAGTGAAAGAGAACAACTCCAAATAAATAACTGTTCAGTCATATATTGGTTCCACACACACTCCCGGCTCACCTCGGCACCTGTTCCACACTCACTCCCTGTTCACTCCTGGTCCACAAACATTCGCTGATCACTCCTCCACCTGTTCCACACTCACTCCCTGCTCACTCCTACACCTGTTCCACACTCACTCCCTGCTCACTCCTACACCTGTTCCACACTCACTCCCTACTCACTCCTACACCTGTTGCACGCTCACTCCCTACTCACTCCTACACCTGTTCCACACTCACTCCCTGCTCACTCCTACACCTGTTCCACACTCACTCCCTGCTCACTCCTACACCTGTTCCACACTCACTCCCTGCTCACTCCTACACCTGTTGCACGCTCACTTCCTGCTCACTCCTACACCTGTTCCACTCACTCCCTGCTCACTCCTACACCTGTTCCACACTCACTCCCTGCTCACTCCTACACCTGTTCCACACTCACTCCCTGTTCACTCCTACACCTGTTCCACACTCACTCCCTGCTCACTCCTACACCTGTTCCACACTCACTCCCAGCTCACTCCGACACCTGTTCCACTCACTCCCTGCTCTCTCCTACACCTGTTCCACACTCACTCCCGGCTCACTCCTACACCTGTTCCACACTCACTCCCTGTTCACTCCTACACCTGTTCCACACTCACTCCCTGCTCACTCCTACACCTGTTCCACACTCACTCCCAGCTCACTCCTACACCTGTTCCACACTCACTCCCTGCTCACTCCTACACCTGTTCCACACTCACTCCCTGCTCACTCCTACACCTGTTCCACACTCACTCCCTGCTCACTCCTACACCTGTTCCAAACTCATTCCCTGTTCACTCCTACACCTGTTGCACACTCACTCCCTGCTCACTCCTACAGCTGCTCCACACTCACTCCCTGCTCACTCCTACACCTGTTCCACACTCACTCCCTGCTCACTCCTTCACCTCTTCCACACTCACTTCCTACTCACTCCTACACCTGTTCCACACTCACTCCCTGCTCACTCCTACACCTGTTTCACACTCACTCCCTGCTCACTCCTACACCTGTTCCACACTCACTCCCTGCTCACTCCTACACCTGTTCCACACTCACTCCCTGCTCACTCCTACACCTGTTCCACACTCACTCCCTGCTCACTCCTACACCTGTTCCACAATCACTCCCTACTCACTCCTTCACCTTCTCCACACTCACTCCCTGCTCACTCCTGCACCTGTTCCACACTCACTCCCTGTTCACTCCTACACCTGTTCCACACTCACTCCCTGCTCACTCCTACTCCTGTTCCACACTCACTCCCTGCTCACTCCTACACCTGTTCCACGCTCACTTCCTACTCACTCCTACACCTGTTCCACACTCACTCCCTGCTCACTCCTACACCTGTTCCACACTCACTCCCTGCTCACTCCTACACCTGTTCCACACTCGCTCCCTGCTCACTCCTACACCTGTTCCACACTCACTCCCTGCTCACTCCTACACCTGTTCCACACTCGCTCCCTGCTCACTCCTACACCTGTTCCACACTCACTCCCTGCTCACTCCTACACCTGTTCCACACTCACTCCCTGCTCACTCCTACACCTGTTCCACACTCGCTCCCTACTCACTCCTACACCTGTTCCACACTCACTCCCTGCTCACTCCTACACCTGTTCCACACTCACTCCCAGCTCACTCCTACACCTGTTCCACACTCGCTCCCTGCTCACTCCTACACCTGTTCCACACTCACTCCCTGCTCACTCCTACACCTGTTCCACACTCACTCCCTGCTCACTCCTACACCTGTTCCACAGTCAGTGAGAAATGAGGGAGGTTTGAGTGGAGTTTTTTTTTCAGAAAAGTATTCTGGGATCATAGATCTGATATCAGAGAGCATTGTTTATACTTACAGCCCCTGATGACAATGTCCGGGAGGCCTGGAGAGGGAAAGAGAAACAAAGAGTCAGAGATAAGTCTGAATAACAGTCTTTATCTCTAAACATACCAATACCACTCCCCACAGTCAGTGATCATGAGGTCGACCTCACTCAAACTCATGGACAAAAATTTCTCCATGGTCTTTGAATAATATGCTGCATTTTCTGACCACTCACAGCAGCCCTGGGTGAGACGAGATTGAGTTGCTCAATCAGTTTAGTTTGATGCAAGTGGGTATGTGGATTCCAGTAACTCATGATTCATGTGTAAGTGCACAGGGTTAATATGTGAGTGTGTCAGTAATCACATAGAGCCCTCTCCCATTGCTAATTCATGTCACTATCTGTTGACTGAACTCGGTGTGTTCCACACACAGCAATGACCACAAATATCCCTCCCAAAATTCACTGCCCGATTCACTCACAGAGATTTATTATAAAGAGATGTGTTTGCCTTCAACCCTGCCCCAGCTGTTTCCCAGATGCTCATCTAGCTATTAATATTCCATACGCACATTAGTCTTCACCGCATTGCTGCCTGTATATCTGTGTGTGTGTCCGCAATGAGATTTCATCATATTTATTCCAATAGACTATTATAACCTCACCCTCTGCAGAATGTCATCAATTCCACCTTGCCCATTGACTCTGTCATACCTTCCAGAGAGGGGTTCAAAAACCGGAAAAGGCTCTGATAGAGAAAATAAGGAGAATGAGTTTTCAATTGGCAGGAGGATCGGCAACCAGAGGAGACAGATTGAAGATAACTGGGACATGAGCCAGAGAGGGAGATGGGGAAATATTTTTAACTTAACAGGCTGTTATCACTGGAAATTGTGGGAGTGCAAGATCAGTAATTCCAATAGTAACTTTCAACAGGGAATGAAGGAGAACTTTATAGGGTTATGGGGAATGAGCAGGGGAAGTGGGACTATTTTGTTTGCACTTGTTTCATCAAAGCAAATGAATAGGAGCAGGAGGAGACCATTTGGCCCTTTGCACCTGCTCCGCCATTCATTATGATCATTCAACTCAATAACCTGATCCCGCTTTCCCCCCATATCCATTAACTCCCTTTGCCCCAAAAGCTATATCTAACTCCTTCTTGAAAACATACAACGTTTTGGCCTCAACTGCTTTCAAATCCCACAGGTTACCATTTTCAGGGTGAAGAAATTTTTCATCTCAGTCCTAAACGGCCTACACTGTATCCTTCGATGAATAGGCCTGGTTCTGGACTCTCCCGCCATCGTGAACAACCTCTTCCTGCATCTACACTGTCTGGTCCTGTTAAAAAGTTATAAGTTTCTGCGAGATTTCCCCCTCATTCTTCTGAACTCCAGTGAATATAATCCAAATTGAATCAATCTCTCCTCCTTCTATAACAAGTACATCCTTCCTTAGAGAAGGAGACCAAAACTACACACATAATTCCAGATGTAGTCTCACCGATGTCCTGTATAATTGCAGCAAGACATGCCTGCTCCTGTACTCGAATCTTCCAGCTAAGAAGGCCAACATATCATTTGCTTTCCTTAATGCCTGCTGCACCTGCATACTTACCTTCAGTGACTGGTGTACAAGGAAATTCAGGTCTTGCTGCCCTTTCAGATAATGATCTGCCTTGCTGTTCTTGCTACCAAAATGGGTAACCTCACAGTTATCCACATTACACTGCACCTGTCTTGCATTTGCCCACTTAATCAGCTTGTCCTCCTCACAGCTCACTCTCCTACCCAACTTTGTCTCCTCTGAAAAGCTGGAGATATTGCATTCAGTTCCCTCATCTAATTCATTAATATATAATCATGACTAGCTGGGGTCCTAGCACCAGTCCCTTCAATAACCCACTCGTCACTGCCTGCCATTTGAAAAATGACCCATTTATTCTGACTCTGTTTCCTGTCTGCCAACCAGATTTCTATCCATCGCAATACACTACCCCCAATCCCATGTGCTTTAATTTTACACACTAACATCTGATGTAGGACTAGGTCAAAATCCAAATAAACTACATCTACTGGCTCTCCCTCATCAACTCTACTCGTTACACCCTTGCAGAATTGTTTTAGATTTGTCGAGCATGAGTCCCGTTTTGTAAATCCATCTTGATTCAGTCCAATTCCAGCACTGTTCACCAAATGCTCTGCTATAAATTCTTTGAGAATGGACTCTAGAGTTTTTCCCATTGCTGATATCAGGCTGACTGGTCTATAATTCCGTTATTTCTCTACCTCCCTTTTTAAATAGTGTGGTTACAGGAGCTACCCTCCAATCTGTAGGAACTGTTCCAAAGTCTGTAGAATCTTGGAAGTTGACCACCAGTGCTTCCACTGTTTCTGTGGAGATGTCCTTAGGTACTCTAGAATATCAATTATCAGACCTTGGCATTTATTGGCATTCAATCCCATCAATTTTCCCAACAGAGGAACAGTTGGATCTTTGGGTACTTACTCACAGATCCCTGAAAGTGGAAGAACAGATGAATAGGGTAGTAAAAAAGGCATATTGCACACTTGCTTTTTCCAGTTGTGGCACTGACTATAAGAGCAAGGAGGTAATTTTGGAGGACATTGGTTAGGATACAACTGGGGGACTGCATGCAGTTCTGGTCACCTCACTATAGTAGGATGTGATTGCACTACAGAGGAAATTCACTGAGGATGTTGCCTGGGAAGGAGCACTTAAGCTATGAGGAGAGACTTGATGGGCTTGGATTGTTAACTTTACAGCAGAGGAGGCTGAGGTGGGGCGGGGGGCGGGGGGGGGGGGGGGGGAGACATGATTGAGGTGTATACGATTATGAGGGGAATGGACAGGGTGAATAGGAAGCAGCTGTTACCCTTGGTGGAGGGGTCAATCATGAGGGGGCATCGTTTCAGGGTAAGGGGCAGTAGATTCAGAGGTATTTGAGAAAACATGATTTCACTCAGAGGGGAGTGAGAATCTGGAATGCACTGTCTGGGAAAGTTGTGGAGACTGGAAATCTTACAACCTTTAAAAATATTTGGATGACCACTTGACATATGATAACATTCAAGGACATGGGACAAGTGTTAAAAAATGGGATTAGAGTGACTTTAGTGCTAGTTGTTGCTGGGCAGACTCGATGGGCCAAATGGACATTTCTGTATGTATAACTCTGTAACACCATTTTTCTGCTAATATCGATTTCCTTTCATTCCTCCCTTTCACTGAGCCCTATAGTCCCCAACATTTCTGGTACATTATTTGTTGCCTCCATTGTCAAATCAGAACCAAAGGATGTATTTAGTTGTCCAGCCATTTATGTGCTCCCATTATAGATTTCCCTGTTTCTGACTGGAAGGGACCTACATTTGCCTTCACAAATATTTTACTCTTCAGATAACTATAGAAAATTTTACAATCAGGTTTTTTTTATATCCCCGGCCTCTTTAATCTCATACTGTATTTTCCCCTTGTTAATCAATCTCTTTGCTGTATGTTAAACTGCTCCCAATCCTCAGGTCTGTTGATTTTTTTTCCAGCCAATTTGTATCCCCCTCCCTTAGATCTATGACTAGCTCTAATTTCCCATGAATGCCATGGTTTCCCATTTCACTTCTGCACCAGACAGGGATGAACAATTGTTGCAGTTCATTCAGGCACTCTTTGAATATTTGCCATTGCCTATCCACGGTCATCCATTTAAGTATTGTTTCCCAATCCGTTATGAGCCATCAAGAGTTTCAGAAAGCTAGCACAGGCAGGTCAGCCCGAAGGGCAGCCTCTCCCCATGCTGTCTGATTCCCTATCTCATCTCCAGCTGTGTGAGTCTCAGTTTGCAATGAACACAGTCACAGACATCCCACTGAGTTGGACAATGGAGAAGTTGGTGGGAGTGGAGAATGAAATCTGGGGGTGAATCTCTCCGCCTGTTTACTCACAGATATTGGCCGTCCCTTTGGGGATTGGGAGGTAGGAGCCAGCTCTCCACCGCCGCCCTTGAAAGCCTTTCCGGCATCTCCCGCAGTCCGGCCCCGTCGTGTTGTGCTCACACACGCAGCTCAGCCTGTCCCGCTTCATGATGCAGTTGTTGGCGTGAAGATTGCACTTACACCTGGAAAAGAAAGGAGAGCGGGAGATTGTTCAGCACCGGATGGAACCCAGGATTCTCCACTTCCCCCTCTCACCCTTCATCAAGCTTCACCCTGGAGGGACACAGCCACATTTCTCAATGCAGGGGCAGCAGGACAGTTCTACTGATGTTTCTGCCCATTGATTCCGAGCAGCAGCAAGTTAGGGGGGAGTTTGTAATCAGCTCAGCCCCAAACCCTGCAAAGAGAGAACTTGGATTCTTATAGCGCCTGTCCCTTCCTCAGGACCTCCCACTAACGGTAAAGCTCTCTGTAAGTGTACTGGCGAAATTGCAGAATCTTCCTTTCTTAATAACAACAACAACACCAGTACACTTTCATTTCTCTAGCGCCTTTCAATGTAGTTTTAAAAGCCGATCCCAAACTGTTTTGACAGGAGTTTTATTTTAAATCAGCATATATTGCCCATCCCTAATGTTTAGCACTGTGGTACAGTGGTTAGCACTGCTGCCTCACAGCACTAGGGAGTTTGCACATTCTCCATGTGTCTGTTTCTTCCGGGTGCTCCGATTTCCTCCCACACTCTAAAGATGTACAGGTTACGTTGGTTAGCCATGGTAAATTGCCCATTAGTGTCAGGGGGATCAGCAGGGTAAATCCGTGAGGTTACGGGGATAGGACCTGGGTGGGATTGTTGTCAGTGCAGGCATTAAGGGCCGAATGGTCTCCATGCTGCACTGTGGGGATTTTATGATTCTATGCATTCTGAGAATCAACCACATTGCAGTGGATCTGAAGTCACATTTCGGTCAGAACTTGTCAGTGGGTTTCTGGATTTCTTGTCCAGTGACAATTCCACTGCCTCCCCTTGAGTGTTATCAAATCAAATATAACCATTGGTGTCCGTGACTTCAGCTGCCTGGGCCCTCAGCCCTGGAATTCACTGCATTAAACCTTTCCCAATTTGTCAGTGGCATAGTGGTTAGCATTGCTGCCTCACAGCACCCGGGACCCAGGTTCGATTCCCGGCTTGGGTCACCGTCTGGAGTTTGCACGTTCTCCCCGTGTCTGCATAGGTTTCCTCCGGAAAGACATGCTGGTTCGGTGCATTGACCCGAACAGGTGCCGGAGTGTAGTGACGAGGGGAATTTAACAGTATCTTCATTGCAGTGTTAATGTAAGCCTTAGTTGTAACTAATAAATAAATAAGTTTTAAATAAATAAACTTTTAAACTCCTCGAACAGTTAAACTTCCCTCTTCATCCAATCTTTAATTCACCTGTTCTAATATCTCCTCATGCAACTCAATGTTCCACTCTGTCTGATTTACTCTCCTGTGAAGCATTTTGGGACATTTCCCTATTTCTAAGGCGCCATATAAATGCAAGTTGTTGCTGTTTAGTGAAGACAATTTGCAAAAGCCCAAGCACAAAGGGTCACCCTGACCCGAAACGTTGGCTCTATTCCCTCTCCAGTGAAGCTATCAGACCTGCTGAGATTTTCCAGCATTTTCTGTTTTTGTTGTGTTGGGACCGCTCAGATTGGAGGAGGAGGGTGTCAGTCTCTGCAGTGAATTGTGAGAATGTGGCTCTCGGTGACTCTGTGTTAGCAGCTTTGAGCCGCTGTTTCACTCTCTGCTGAAGAAAAGCTTCAAAATCTGCAGTTTGCTCATTTTGCACAAATCCCCAGTCCTGCCAACTTTTTATTTTATTAAATTCAGCAAAACCCAGATTGTTCCTGGGAGACGGCTGAAAGGCAGCGTAAACATTTTCCAGCTTCTGGTCTTTAATTAGTGTCTGAAAATTCTCCAGGATTAAGAACTCTGGTGAGCCTCCTGGAAGCCTGAGCGAAGGGGAACGAAGCCCGGAATCCTGGAGATTGTGCGATGGGCAAATGGGAACGCACTGATACAGATTGAATGGACATTGAACAGGAAGGAAATCCGAAGTCAGAATCATTTACTAAATCATGGACAATTTTGATAGAGTAAATGAGGAGAAACTGTTCCCATTGACAGGAAGGCCAGTAACAGGATGAATTAATTAGGAAAAGATCCAGAGGGAGAGATTTTTTTTTTTACACAGAGTGTTGTGATCTGGAATTCACTGTCTGAAAGGACGATGGAATCAGGCTGAATAATAATTACGAAAAGTTAAGAGGGTGATGGGGAAACAGTGAGGGACTAGGTCTAATTGGATATCTTTTACAGATCTAGCACAGGAGTACATTGACGCAACAGCCTCTTCATCTTCACTCTGATTCTCTGATTTCTGTTGAGACTGGAGGTGGGCGGTGTTGAGAGTGAAGGAATAGGCTTTGTTCACTTGCTGCTGAGAGATTGGCTGAAGAGTGAACGGGAAATTATTCCCTCAGCGTGAGCCAGCCAGCAGAGCAGAGAACTCACCAACAAGCCCATCACCAGAGGCAGGGGGAGCTGTTACAATGCTGGAGTGCACGCACTGCCTCAATGCTAGAGTGTATGCACTGCTACAGTGCTGGTGTGTACGCAGTGTCACAATACTGGACTGTACGCAACGTCACAATGCTAGTGTGTACACACCATCATGATGCTGGTGTGTGCGCAGCGTCACGATGCTGGTGTGCACACACTATCACACAGCCATTCAAGAAAGGATTTAGAGTCAGCACTCAGGCAGCACATGGTGCTGAGTGGCCACAGTAGGGGTGTGCATGAGAAAGGAACTGGGTGATCCCAATCTGTCCGGTAAATCCCTCACCAGTTACTGAGCACTCATTCCAGAAACTCTGGGCAGAAGCATCGAGGAGCTCTCACCCCCTGAGAAACTTCCATAGAATGAGAGTGACTCGAGATGTTAGACTGGCAAAATGATCCAGATGGCCAAGTCTGGCCTACATGTAACTCCAAACCCACAGCAATGTAGTTGACTCTTAACTGACCCTCTGAAATTGTCTTGTAATCTCTTCAGTTGAAGGACAATTAAGGATGGGCAACAAATGCTGTCTTTGCTAGCGATATCCTTACCCCCCAAAAAAAGATGGTGACACTGACTCAATGTTCCCCCTGATTATACTCCACAGATGTTGACCTTGATCCAGTGCCACTCACATCTTCCCCTTGATCATGCTTCTCAAATGTTGATCCAGTTCCCCATCCCCGACATACTTGACCATGTTGGGGCACCCCCCAGATGTTCCCTCTGATGGTGTGCCCCAGATGTTGAGCCTGGCCCTTTGCTCCCTGGAGCTGAAGTCTGGTCTCAGTGACTCTGCCCAGAAGGGTTGGGGAGCTCTCACCTGCCGCGGATGTCCAGGTTGGAGATGGCGTAGAAGTACTTGGACAGGTTGAGTGGGTCGACACTGGTGGGTCCAGTGGCCGGCCGGAGCAGCCTGAGCCGCAGGTCGGTCAGGGTGAAGAAGTCCCTCAGCTTCTTGGTGGTGTCCAGCTGGCCGTACAGTGAGGCCATGTCACCGAGGCGCGGACCCCCGAACTGGGACAAACGTTCCTGGATCTCGAAGCGAACCATTTTGTCCACCTTCCACACGTATCCCCTGGAGTACTCCTCCGTGCAGATGATGTCCAGCACCGAGGCCGGCCTCAGATCCCTGGCCCTCCTCGCCTCCATCCCAAAGGAGTTGAGGCAATCGGCTGCGTAGAACTGGTAAGGCTGCCACGTCCGGCCGTGGTCCAGAGACTTCTCCAGGACCATCTGCTCCGGCCGGCCCGACTCGAAGGTGATGACGATGTCCTCGGTCAGCTCGATACTCTTGCCCCAGGACAGAGTGATGTTGACCAGGAGGGGCTTCGGAAAATTCCTCCAGGAAACACTTTGCCAAAAGGTGTTGGGAATCCGTCCCTCATCATCCAACATCAGCTCAGGTGGGTGTGCGAGCTCGGGCGTGCGAGCGTCACACTCATTGTTGCACATGTACGGATTCTCCTGGGAATAGAGACGGAGTAACATAGGTTAGATATGAGAAACAGTCCCTCTGCAATGAGATATAGATTAGGTGACTGGGCATAATGGACTGAATGGCCTGATTTTGCATCATAAAATGTTATGATTCTTTGATTCTAAATCATGGTGTTACTCAGAGGGGAACCTGGAGGCGATAGTGTTCCTATGTACCTGCTGCCCTTATCTTTCTGGGTTGTGGAGGGAATGGGTTTGAGGGGTGCTGTTGAAGTAGTCTTGGTGAGTTGCTGCAGTGAATCTTGTAGATGGCAAATGGAGTTTAATTTGGGGAAGTGTGAGGTCATGCATTTTTGGTGGGAAGAATCAAAAGGCAGATTATTATCAAAATGGAGAGAGACTGCAGGTGAGTGAAGTGCAGAGGGATCTAGGTGTCCCAGTGCATGAATCACAAAAAGCCAGCAGGCAGGTCCAACAAGTTAAGAAGGCAAACGCATTTTGGTCTTTATTGAAGACAGGTTGGTTTTTAAAAATAGGGAGGTTTTGTTGCAATTGCATTGGGTGTTGGTGAGGCCTCACCTGCAAAACTGCGTTCTTTCCCTTACATAAAAAATTATATAGTAACATTGGAGGCAGTCGAATCATCACCAAACTAATTCCTGTGATGAGAGGTTTGTCCTATCAAGAGAGACTAAATGGTCAGGGTCTGTATTTCTTGGAGTTTAGAAGAGTGAGGGGTGACCTCATTTAAACATATAAGATCCTGAGGGAGATGGTGAGATGTTTTCTCTCATGGGATAGTCTTGAACAAGGGGACATAGGTGTAAGATAAATGGCCTGTCATTTAAAACAGAGGTGTGTAGAAATGTCTTCAAAGTGTGGTGAATCTCTGAAATTCTCTGCCCCAAAGGGTGGTGGAGGCTGGATTATTGGAAGTATTTGAAGTGGAGGTGGATAAATATTTGATAGATCGTGGAATAGAGGGCGATGGGGAAAAGGCACTGAAAAGGAGTTGAGGCTAACATGCATCAGTCATGTTCATATTGAATGGCGGGGCAGGCATGAAGGGCCTGTTGGCCCCATCAAACACGCTCAAGACAGGTACAGCACGGGGTTAGATACAGAGTAAAGCTCCCTCTACACTTTCCCCATCAAACACTCCCAGGACAGGTACAGCACGGGGTTAGATACAGAGTAAAGCTCCCTCTACACTGTCCACATCAAACACGCTCAAGACAGGTACAGCACGGGGTTAGATACAGAGTAAAGCTCCCTCTACACTTTCCCCATCAAACACTCCCAGGAGAGGTACAGCACGAGGTTAGATACAGAGTAAAGCTCCCTCTACACTTTCCCCATCAAACACTCCCAGGACAGGTACAGCACGGGGTTAGATACAGAGTAAAGCTCCCTCTACACTGTCCCCATCAAACACTCCCAGGAGAGGTACAGCACGAGGTTAGATACAGAGTAAAGCTCCCTCTACACTTTCCCCATCAAACACTCCCAGGACAAGTACAGCACGGGGTCAGATACAGAGCAAAGCTCCCTCTACACTGTCCGCATCAAACACTCAGAGGGCAGGTAGAGCACAGGGTTAAATACAGAGCAAAGTTCCCTCCACACTGTTTCCGTCACATACTCAGAGGGCAGGTAGAGCACAGGTTAGAAAAAACACTAAAGCTTCCTCTGCACTATCTTGGAACATGGAATATTTACACACTCTCATTATCTCAGGGAGATGTCTTCATAAATCTGTCGGTGCTACATCATGCTGCACTCTGTACTGGACAGCTCGACAGCTAGGTAATTATTATCACTGTTGTGTTGAAGAATGATGTTCACTGTCTAACTAAAAATAGCTTCTCACCACTAAAATATTTACAGACACGAGTTTTAGAACATCACAGGATTTGAAAACAAGTGTTGTTCCCCATGACCTTTGCAGGGCAATGGAAATGGCAGGGGACTAATTGGAGCATATTTTTCAAAGAGCTAGCACAGATGGATTGAATGGCCAGCTACTGCCATATCATTTTATGATTCTAAATCAGGGTGGTGTGCAGCTTGAGAGGAGAACCTGGAAGCAATGGTGTTCCCATGTACCTGCTCTCTTTATATTTCTGGGTGGTGGAGGGAGTGGATTTAGGGGGTGCTGTCGAAGGACCCCTGGTGAGTTGCTGCAGTGAATCCTGTAGATGGTATACACTGCAGTCAGGGTGCACTCAGGGTGCTGTTAGTCAGGGTGCACTGTTCGTGGAGGGAGCAGGTATGGGAGATGCTGTTGATGGAGACTTGGTGAGTTGCTGTAGTGAATCCTTTAGATAGTACACACTGCAGTCAGGGTGCACTGTTGGTTCAGGGAGTGGATTTAGGGGGTGCTGTCGAAGGACCCCTGGCGAGTTGCTGCAGTGAATCCTGTAGATGGTACGCACTGCAGTCAGGGTGCACTATCCAGGAGAGAGTGGGTTTTGGAGGTGCTGTTGAAGGATCTTTGTTGAGTAGCTGCAGTGAATCCTGATGATCTGACAGACATCTGCACTCCCTGAAATCAGCAACATTGAATCAGCCTAAACTCCTTCTCCAAGTGATCACGCAGCTCACCCTGTTAGAGCAGTAACTGTATGAAGTGTCAGTATACAGCAAGCTATCAAACTAATGTGTGTGTTAAAGATGGAGAGTGTGGTAACAAACAGAGAACCAAGATTAATTAATCTACAATTGTCACAGCATCGACTAAAGTCATTAACTGGAGCTGCATGTTGGAATCAAATATTTTTAATTCACAATGTTAATCGAATCCACTGAATATTAGTAACAGGATCCTAAAGCTGTGTAAATGATGAATGAATAATTGAACAGTACAGATGTTAAGTGTTCCAGAATCACTGTCTCCTTGGGACATCATTAACAGGTCTGTGTCCCAGTGCTATAACTGATGTTTCAATGAAATGATACTGTTTAAACAGTAGTGCAGGGTCTCTGGATGAAAAAAATTGCTGGTGGGAGTTCAGTAGAAAGCACAGAAGGTGTGGAGTGAGATATGGCGATGGTGTCTCACTCCACCATTCCCTCGCTCCACCATCTCCTCGCTCCACCATCCCCTCGCTCCACCATTCCCTTGCTCCACCATCTCCTCGCTCCACCATTCCCTCGCTCCACCATCCCCTCGCTCCACCATTCCCTCGCTCCACCATCTCCTCGCTCCACCATTCTCTCGCTCCACCATCCCCTCGCTCCACCATTCCCTCGCTCCACCATTCCCTCGCTCCACCATTCCCTCGCTCCACCATTCCCTCGCTCCACCATCCCCTCGCTCCACCATCCACTCGCTCCACCATTCCCTCGCTCCACCATTCCCTCGCTCCACCATTCCCTCGCTCCACCATTCCCTCGCTCCACCATCCCCTCGCTCCACCATTCCCTCGCTCCACCATTCCCTCGCTCCACCATCCCCTCGCTCCACCATTCCCTCGCTCCACCATCCCCTCGCTCCACCATTCCCTCGCTCCACCAATCCCTCGCTCCACCAATGCCTCGCTCCACCATCCCCTCGCTCCACCATTCCCTCGCTCCACCATTCCCTTGCTCCACCATCCCCTCGCTCCACCATTCCCTCGCTCCACCATCCCCTCGCTCCACCATTCCCTCGCTCCACCAATCCCTCGCTCCACCAATGCCTCGCTCCACCATCCCCTCGCTCCACCATTCCCTCGCTCCACCATTCCCTTGCTCCACCATTCCCTCGCTCCACCATTCCCTCGCTCCATCATTCCCTTGCTCCCCCATCCCCTCGCTGCACCATTCCCTCACTGCACCATTCCCTCGCTCCATCATTCCCTCGCTCCACCATCCCCTCGCTCCACCATCCCCTCGCTCCACCATTCCCTCGCTCCATCATTCCCTCGCTCCACCATTCCCTTGCGAGAATTTTACAGCACAGAAAGAAGCCCTTCGTCCCATCGTGTCCATGTTGACCATCAAGAACCTATCTACTCTAATCCCATTTTCCAGCACTTGTTCCATAGCCTTGGATGCTATGGCGTTCCAAGTGCTCATCTAAATACTTATGAAATGTTTTGTGGGTTCCTGTCTCTACCACCCTTTCAGGCAATGAGTTCCAGAATCCCACCATGCCCTGGATGAAAAAGATTTTCTTCACATCTCCTGTAAACCTCCTACCCTGAATCTTAAACTTCTGCTCCTAGTTATTGGCCCCTTTTTCATAGAATCCCTACAGTGCAGAAGGAGGCCATTCGGCCCATTGAGT
Source organism: Mustelus asterias (assembly GCF_964213995.1). Lineage (NCBI taxonomy): Eukaryota > Metazoa > Chordata > Chondrichthyes > Carcharhiniformes > Triakidae > Mustelus > Mustelus asterias. The sequence goes on along the minus strand of NC_135808.1, from coordinate 25,126,596 downwards.
CTGCACCGACCACAATCCCATCCAGCCCCTTCCCCCATAGCCACATGTATTTACCCTGCTAATCCCCCTGACATTAAGTAGCAATTTAGCATGGTCAATCAAACTAACCTGCACATCTTTGGACTGTGGGAGGAAACCAGAGCACCCGGAGGAAACCCACGCAGACACGGGGAGAACGTGCAAACTCCGCACAGACAGAGGCCGGAAATGAACCTGGGTCCCTGGCACTGTGAGGCAACAGTGCTAACCACTGTGCCACCGTGTCACCCTAAATGATAGGGGGCATCTGGATTTGAACCAGGGACCTCTTGATCTGCAGTCAAATGCTCTACCACTGAGTAGATACCCCCTACTTTATCCCCTCTGCTAAGGGGAAATATTCCTTCCTATCCACCCTATCTATGTCCCTCATAATTTTATGCCTCAATCAGGTCCCCCTCAGCCTTTTCTGACACAAGAAATACAATCCCTACTTATCCAGTCTCTCTTAATAGCTGAAACGCTCCAGTCCAGGGAATATCCTGGTGAATCTACTCTACCTTCCCTAGTGCAAGTACTTCCTTCCTATAATGTTGCAACCAGACCTGTGAACATTACTCCAGCATATTATACAGCAGCATACCCTCCCTGCTGTTATATTCAATGCCCTGGTTAATAAAGGCAATTATCCCATATGCCTTGATGCCCACCTTATCTACCTAGAAATCATAGAAACCCTACAGTGCAGAAAGAGGCCATTCGGCCCATCGAGTCTGCACCGACCACAATCCCACCCAGGCCCTACCCCCATATCCCTATATATTTACCCACTAATCCCTCTAACCTACACATCTCAGGACACTAAGGGCAATTTTTAGCATGGCCAATCAACCTAACCCGCACATCTTTGGACTGTGGGAGGAAACCGGAGCACCCGGAGGAAACCCACGCAGACACGGGGAGAATGTGCAAACTCCACACAGACAGTGACCCAAGCCGGGAATCGAACCCGGGTCCCTGGAGCTGTGAAGCAGCAGTGCTAACCACTGTGCTACCGTGCCGCCCTCTGTCCTACTGTCTTCAGAGAATTGACTTGTATACCAAGGTTCCACTGACTTCCTAGGTTCTGACCATTCATTGTATTCCCTTGCCTTGTTCATCCTCCCAAAATGCATCACCTCATATTTTTCAAGGTTAAATTCCATTTGCTACTGTACTGCCCATCTAACCAGCTTGTCTATATCATCCTGTGAACGAAGGCTTTGATCCTCACTATACTAGCAATTTTTGTATAATCTGCTAACTTACTTGTCACAACTCCTACATTCAGGTCCAGACCATTAATGTACACTACAAAAAAGAAGGGACCCATCACCAATCCCTGTGGAAAACCACTGAACACAGTCGTCCAGTCACAAAAACAACTTTCAACATTCACCCTCTGCCTCCTGCCACAAAGCCAATTTTGGAACCAGTTTACCAAATTGCCCTCGATCCCATGGGCTCTGATAATGTTTATCAGTCTCCCATGTAGGACCTTGGCAAAAGCCTTACTGAAGCCCATATATACCACACCGACAGCATTGACCTGAGGCATTCGGCCTCTGATATTCGCGTATGCGTTCTCCAAGGCGGCCTTCACGATACACGACAGCGCAGAGTCGCTGAGCAGAAATTGATAGCCAAGTTCCGCACTCATGAGGACGGCCTCAACCAGGATCTTGGGTTCATGTCACACTATCTGTAACCCCCACAGCTTGCCTGGACTTGCAGAATCTCACTGGCTGTCCTGTCTGGAGACAATACACATCTCTTTAACCTGTGCTTAATGCTCTCTCCACTCACATTGTTTGTACCTTTAAGACTTGATTATCTGTAACGATTGCATTCCAATCATTATTCTGTAAATTGAGTTTGTGTCTCTGTGCCCTGTTTGTGAGCATTTCTCCACTCCACCTGACGAAGGGGCAGCGCTCCGAAAGCTAGTGGCATTTGCTACCAAATAAACCTGTTGGACTTTAACCTGGTGTTGTTAAACTTCTTACTGTGTTTACCCCAGTCCAACACCGGCATCTCCACATCATCTCTCCTGTAGCCAGAGAAGATATGAAAATTGGTGTCAGAGCCATTGCAATCTCCTCTCTTGCCTCCCCTTGCAGCCTCGGATACATCTCATCTGGGCCCTGGGTATTTATCCACTTTTCAGCTCAACATCCTCCCTCTCAACGCTATGTTGCTCAAGTTAATCACAATACCCTTCCCTGATTTATATAACTACATCCTTCTTCTCCATAGTGAACTCAGATGCAACGTATTCATTTAAAACATCACCTACCTCTTCTGGCTCCACACACAAGTTGCCACTGGTCCCTCATGGGCCCTACTCATTCCCAGGTCATTCTGCTGCCCTTAATGTACTTATAAAACACCTCTGGATTTTCATTTATTATACACGCCAATGACTTTTCATGCCCCCTCTTTTGCTCTCCTAAATTCTTTATTCAGTAAGCCCCTGGTACTCCTCGAGGGGTTCCTTCCTTTGTTTCGAGCCCTCGGAATCTGCCATAAGTTTTCTTTATTCATTTGTGGGACATGGGCATCGCTGGCTGGCCAGCATTTGTTGCCCATCCCTAGTTGCCCTCGAGAAGGTGGTGGTGAGCTGCCTTCTTGAAACGGGGTAAAACTGTGTTTATCCCAGTCCAACACCGGCATCTCCGCTTCTTGAAACGGTACAGTCCATGTGCTGTGGGTTACCCACAATACTGTGAGGGAGGGCATTCCAGGATTTTGACCCAGCGACTCGAAGGAATGACGATATATTTCCAAGTCAGGATGCTGAGCGCCTTGGAGGGGAACTTGCAGGTGGTGGCATTCCCATGTACCTGCTGCCCTTGTCTGCCATATTCCTTGACATCCAGAGTTCTCTGGACTTGTAGCTCCCATCCATCACTTTCACAGGAACATGTTGGCACTGTACTCTCTCCATTTGCTTTTTGAATGAATCTCACTGCTCTATTGTAACTTTTTCTACAAGTAGCTGCTCCCAGTCCACTTTTGCCACATCCTGTTTTATCCTATTAAGATTGGCCCTCTCGCATTTCAGATCATTTATTTCCTGTCCATCTTTGTCACTTTCCATAACCTACAGAGTTATGGTCAGTCACCAAAATGCTCCCCCATTGAAACTTCTAACACTTTCCTGGCTTCATTGCCTAAACCTAGGTCCAGCACTGCCCCCTCGCTTGGAGGACTTTCGACAATCTCTCTCTCTTCTTAATCTCTAACCAGGACAAGGTTTCATGTCACCTCTAGACTCGACCGTGCCAAATCTATCCTACCTGGTGTCCCATCTTGAAACTGTTGTAAACTTCAGTTCACTCAAACCACTGCTGCCCATACTCTCACCAAATCCCACTAACCCAGCGCCCCAACCCCCTCCCCACCCGCCCTCTGCTCACTGAACTCCATTTACTCCCAGCGCAGCAACACTTCAATTTGAAAATTCTCATCCTTATTTCATGGGTTCAGCTCTCACCTCTCCCTGTTGGTTTAATCACCTCCATAGTCATTGAGGTTTACAGCATGGAAACAGGCCCTTTGGCCCAACTTGTCCATGCCGCCCTTTTTTTTAAAACCCCGAAGCTAGTCCCAATGCTCACATTTGGCCCATATCCCTCTGTACCCATCTTACCCATGTAACTGTCTAAATGCTTTTTAAAAGACAAAATTGTACCCGCCTTTACTACTACCTCTGGCAGCTTGTTCCAGACACTCACCACCCTCTGTGTGAAAACATTGCCTCTCTGGACACTTTTGTATCTCTCCCCTCTCACCTTAAACCTATGCCCTCTGGTTTTAGACTTCCCTACCTTTGGGAAAAGATATTGACTATCTAGCTGATCTATGCCCCTCATTATTTTATAGAACTCTATAAGATCACCCCTAAGCCTCCAATGCTCCAGAGAAAAAAGTCCTAGTCTATTCAGCCTCTTCTTATAATTCAAACTATCAAGTCCCGGTAGCATCCGGGTAAATCTTTTCTGCACTCTTTCTGGTTTAATAATATCCTTTCTATAATAGGATGACTAGAACTGTACACCGTATTCCAAGTGTGGCCTTACCAATGTCTTGTACAACTTCAACAAGATGTCCCAACTCCTGTATTCAATGTTCATTGACCCACATCTCTGCAGGACTTCTGCACTCCTCCAACTCAAGCTTTTTTGGACATCCCCAACTTTAATCAATCCACCATTAAGTGGCTTTGCCTTCAGCTGCCTGGACCCTGAATTCTGAATTTGCTCTGTAAACCTTTTTTGATTTCTCCACCTCCTCCTCTCCATTTCAGACAGTGCAGCATGGTAGCACAGTGGTTAGCACTGCTGCCTCACAGCACCAGGAACCCGGGTTCAATTCCAGCCTCGGGTCACTGTCTGTGTGGCATTTGCATGCTCTCAGTGTCTGTGTGGGTTTCCTGCCAGAGTCCAAAGATGTGCGGGTCAGGTTGATTGGCCATAGTACATTGTGGGACACTATCAAGGGTAAATAGGGAATATGGGGATCTGGGTAGCCTGGGTGGGTTTGTGGTCAGTGCAGACTTGTTAGGAGAAGATGATGGCCTAATGGTATTATTGCTAGACTATTAATCCAGAAACTTAGCTAATGTACTGGGGACCCGGGTTCGAATCCCCCCCACAGCAGGTGGTGGAATTTGAATTCAATAAAAAATATCTCGAATTAAGAATCTACTGATGATCATGAAACCATTGCTGATTGCCGGAAAAACCCATCTGGTTCACGAATGTCCTTTAGGGAAGGATATCGGCCATCCTTACCTGGTCTGGCCTACACGTGACTCCACAGCCACAGCAACGTGGTTGACTTTCAACTGCCCTCTGAACAAAGGCAACCAGGGATGGATAATTAATGCTGGCCAGCCAGAGACACCCATGTCTCATGAATGAACAAAACAAAGATAGGTCGAATGACCTCTTTCTGCACTGCATGGATTTGATGATATCTATTGTGTATCTTTGACAGAGATTTTGATCAATTTCCTCATATCTCCTGGCATGATTTTTGTTTTGCTTGATTTACTCTCCGATGAAGCACTTTGTGTTGTTTCTCTCTGTTAAAGGTGGTATATAAACACAGGTTGTTGTTGTTGAAACAGTCATTGCACATCACCACCCAGCCCAGGCAGAGAGAGTGAGAGCGAGAGAGAGAGACAGCAGCTTCCTGCTGTGTGTGTGGCAGCATCAACAAGAGATTCCTGTCTAACCATCATATATTCCTATATATTCCAGAAACTCTTCCTGACACACTGGAGTGCAAACACAGCATCTTATGAATCAGTGTTACCTCGACAAATCCACTCACCATTTGACATTCATTTCAGAGCTTTAACGTGTTGTTATCTTGCATTTACAATGTGACGTGTGACTAAGATCCTGTCGGTCTCACCAATTATAAACCACTCACTATCAGCAGGTTCAGTTCCCCAGTCAATGATGTTCGCTAATGGGTTATTAAGGATAAATGCTAATGGCTTCAAAAAAGGCCAAGCCCACAGATTCCTGTTGCTGCCCAACAGCCAGTTTGTTCTTGTGAGTTTACGTAGCACCTTTAACATAGCAAAATGTCCCAAGGTGCATCACAGGAATGTAAATCACCCAGCGATTGGCATCGAACAACATAAAGAAATGTTAAAGGTGTTTCTCAGCAGCTCACTTAGAGAGGGAAGTTAAAGAAGAGGGTGGGGGAGGGGGGGGGGGGGGGGGGGTGGTAGGAAAGAGGGGTGAAGGGACCAGGATTTAATCATGTGGGTAACATGCTGTAGAATTGCAGCATTTTCCTTCTCCAGCCTGTGTTAATTTTAGATTTTTTACTCACAAGCGTCAATTGTAAAAGGAACAAGTTGGTCACAAGACACCTGGTAGTTCTGAAATCTACATAGAATTACATTGAGTTTACAAACACGAAACAGGCCATTCAGGCTAAAACAGAAAATACCGGAAATTTTCAGCAGGTCTGATAGCATCTGTGGGGGGGGAATAGAGCCAATGTTTCGAGTCTAGATGACCTTCATCATAAACAGTTCTGACGAAGAGTCACATAGACTCGAAACATTGTCTATGCTCTCCCCACAGGTGCTGTCAGACCTGCTGAGATTTTCCAGCACTTTCTGTTTTTGTTTCAGATTCCAGCATCCGCAGTATTTTGCTTTTTTTTTCCATTTGGCCTAACCTGTCCATGTTGGGGTTGATGCACCTCCTCCCACCCCCTGCATCTCATCACATCAGTAAATCCATCTCTCTCTCGTGTTTATCTAACTTTCTCTTATTATTCACCTCCACCACTCCCTCTGGTAGCAAGGTCTATATTGTCACCCTCTCTGGGTAAATATATGTTCCTAATTTCCTAATTCCCTGTTTGATTGTTTTGTGACTATCTCATATGACCCTAATTGTGACCTCGTCCCTGAAACTGGAAACATCCCTGCCACATCTACCTTAGTAAACCCCTTCATAAGTTTAAATCACTCTATCAGGTCCCCACTTTGAGGGAAAAGGATCTTCAGTCTGTCATAGCTCCATTGTGCTATATTTAACTCAATGTAAAGCAGCCAGATCGAGCAGGATAAGGTGTGCAGTGTCAGGATTGTTAGTGGATTAATAATCAAGAGCTTGCAAATTCAAATCCCACATTGGGCAGTTTCAGAATTTGAATTCCGTTTCAAAATGCTGGGGTCAGTGAAAGTTGGATCACTGCGGAATTCCAGCTGATTCACTAATATCCTTTCGGGAAGTGTGGTTGGAGAGCCGACTGCAACAATGATTTCAACAACAGTAACGGCAAGATTAGCTGTTAGAGCAATTGTGACAATGAGAGTCAAGAATGCTGAGATTTTTGGTCAAGTTATAATCAAAATTAGATGCAGATCATAAAGTTGTTGCAAGATGTGACCTGGCACTTCCTGTGCTGACCAAAAATGGGAGAATGTTTAGATAAAGCTCGACTCTGTGGTGCCGAGATTTACTGCCAGACCCATACATGGGTTAAGGCTATGTAACCCACATGCCATTTAAACTAAGCATTAAGGAGTTGTTTGTGAGTAACTCCATTGACCTGGTTTAACAATGTGATTGGTTTCACCAATTGGCTGGAGTGCCAGAGAATGTTCTGGAAGAATATGGGAAGTTTAGGATAAAGATATATGTTTCAGCCTTGGTCTCCAGTGATAACTCGACCATCGCAAAAGCGCCCTGAAAGAACATCTTCAAAGAAGATGAAGAATCACAAGGATTCAGGGTGGTATAGTGGCGCAGTGGTTAGCACTGCTGCCTCAGCACCAGGGACCCAGGTTTGATTCCCGGCTTGGGTGACTGTGTGTGGAGTTTGCACATTCTCCCTGTGTCTGCATAGGCTTCCTCCAGGTGCTCCGGCTTCCTCCCACAGTCCAAAAATATGAGGGACAGGTTGATTGGCCATGCTAACTTACTCCTTAGTGTTAGGGGGATGTCAGTGGTATGAGTAGGGTAAATATAATGGGTCACAGGGATAGGGCCTGGGTGGGATTGTTGGTGTCGGATCGATGGGCTGAATGGCCATTTTCTGAACTGTCGGCATGCTGAATCTACATTGGGAATGGACTTGGTCGCTCCATTCTGAACCGTGTTTCTGAATCTATTTTCAGTTGGAGGGACAAATTTTCCCATCCTGACCACCTCGGGAATTGTAGCAGGTGGGGTAGGTGGGGTGGGTGGGGGGGTAGGGTGGGGGGGGGGGGGGGGGGGGGGGGGGGCGGTTTGGAGGGGGAGGGGGGGCGGTGTTACACCATGCAAAGATCTGTTGACCTCGGTCATGATTTTTCACATTTGGGGTAAGCACGGCTGGAAAATCCTGTCCAAAGTGTAAGAGTTTCGGTTAAAGATTTGGAGTTTCAGTTAAGAGATAATGTTGAAGTGCTGGGGGCAGATTCTACCGTTCTGCCTGCCACGGGAATCGTGCGGGCGAGGGGCAGACCATGTATAGGCCGTTGACCTCGGGCGGGATTTTTCCGTTTCGGGACGAGTGTGGCCGGAAAATCCCACCTGAATAGTTAAAGTGTTGCAACTTTTGTAAATTTAAGTTTGGTACCAAAAGTGTTAAATAAACAAAAGTTTGTTTAAGAGAATTTGAGTCGAACCCTGTTCTTTTGGTTAGTCATGATGTGGAGATGCTGGCGTTGGACTGGGGTAAACACAGTAAGAGTTTTAACTTTTGGTTAGTAACATTAAACTAAATACCTGGAAAAGATTTGTAAATTTTGAGCATGATAACAAAAAGAAAGCTATTTTTGCTGGTCTTTGGTTTCCCAGGTAACAGGCAAATCCTTCAGACTGACCTTCTCTCTTTGTGGCCTGACTTTTGGTGATGGGTATGTGGTCCAGTGACACATTATTGACAGGATCCTGTGTAGATCAGTCCTGATCGATCGCAATCACCTTTCATTCAACACTCAACTTTCAAATGCACTCCACATCCCTGCTGTGGGAGTCTCTGTAACTCCAGTCCCACGCCAGCACCCTCTGAAGTGGTTGAACGAGACACTCAGTCACATCAAGGCTGCCAGTAGCTCAGGAGTGAGGCCTGGCTCCACCTTCTGGGGGTAATTAGGGAGGGGTTATAAATGCCAGTGAATCCCACACCCGAGGATGAATTTACTGAAGGAAATGGCAGAGGATTTATGTTAACATCTTGTGAGGGAGCTCAGTGGGATTATAAGTGCTGGAATTTAATTATAAAGAGTGTGAATTGGCAGAAATGAATGTCTGTCCAAGTTAATGAAACTCAGGCTTTGGAATGAGAAGACAAGGGAGTGGGACAGAAAGCAGATTGGAGAAAGAATCTCCAATAAGTGTTGGTGCAAATCCAACGCTATTGACAGGCCCCTGTTGTGGATCAGTCCTTGAAGGCCACAGTCACTCTTTCATTAAAAACTAATCCCATCTTGAAACCCTCTCTCCCCAGTGGGTGACCTCCTTCAAATAAAAGGTCTCCGATGAAGGGAAGTCTTCCCAACTGATCTCTCTGTCTCCTCCTCCTCCCTGCCACCCAGTTCCCCAGCCTCACTGAACCTCGGGACTTTGAGCGGGTGTATGGGTACCCCACCAACTGTCCATGAAACCTTATTCAAAGGACCACTTTAATCCCAGCCTCACTGATGCTCTGCCACTGAGCAGCTGGGGGGAAGAGGGTGGTGAATGCAGGGGGAAGTAAGGCAGGAACTCACAGCAAGAGCTAAACACCATCATCAAAAGACATCAAAATCCAAAATGGGGTCAAAATCCTGGGACTCCCTCCCTAACAGTATTGTGTGTGGGTGCACCGAAAACATGGACTACAGGGGTTCAAGAAGACGGCTCACCATCACCTTTTCAAGGGGCAACTGGCGATGTGATGTCCTATGTGATTTCATATAAAATAGTGTCTTGTGAATGAATCAATGCAATGTGTGTGTGTGTGTGTGTATGTGCGTGTGTGTGTTGTGCATGCGTGTGTGTCTGTGTGTGTGTCTGTCTGTGTGTGTGTGTGTGAGAGAAAGAGAGAGAGAGTGTGTGCATGTGTGCACATCTTATTGGAAATGTATCCCCGTGTATGTGGTGTTTGTGTGTGAGCGAGAGTGTGTGTGTGTGTGCATGCTAAATTGGAAAATGTATCCCTGTGTATGTGGTATGTGTGAGGGGTGGGGGGGGGGCGGGTGGGGAGGTGGGGGGGTGCTGGTTGGACAGCATAAAAGAGAGATTGAAGTAAAGGTCACAATGTCAGATTCTGTGCAGGGGTGGGCAGCGAGCCTATTAAAGTCCATTAACTTTGGTGGGACTGGAAAATTCCGCTTGCGTACAATTACGCCCAGAGATCGAGAGAGATGATGAGAGAGAGGAAAGAGAGACATGAAAAGAGGAAGCACAAAGATGAACAATTGGTTTTCGTTGGGTCATCCCAGCCAGGAAAGTATTTTTAAAGTGTGGTCATTATTGCAATGCCGGACACCCCAAGTGCACACAGCAAGATCCCACACAGAGCAATGCAATTATGACCAGATAAACTGCTTTGAGTAATCTTGATTGAAGGATAAATATTGGTTTAGGGACACTGGGAGAGGACTCAGCACTGGGAATGTCAGACTGGATTATACACAAGTCTCCAGGGTGGGAACTTGCATATGCATTTCAGAGAGAATTTGGACTCTGGACTGGTTCCTACAGATTAGAGGGTAGCTAATGTAAGCCCACTATTCAAAAAGGGAGGTAGAGAGAAAACAAGGAACTATAGACCAGTGAGCCTAAAGTCGGTACTGGAGAGTCCATTAGCAAGGATTTCATAACTCAGCATTTGGACGGCAGTGGTATAATCAGACAAAGTCAGCATGGACTTTACTGTCTATGCAAAGGACAGCAAAGGGAAATCGTGTTTGTTGAATTTATTGGAATTTTTTGAGGATGCAACTAATAGAGTTGACAGAGGAGAACCAATGGATGTCATTCATTTAGACTTCCAGAAAGCTTTCAACAATTGTCGCACAGAACAGATTATGTGTGAAGTTAAAGCACATGGGATTGCAGATATTGTCTTGAGATGGATAGAATGCTGGTTAGCAGATAGGAAGCAAAGAGTTGGCTTAAATGTGTCTTTTTTCTGATTGGACAGTGAATAGTGGTTTCGCAGGGATCTGTGCTAGGACCCCAACTGTTCACATGATACATTAATGGTTTGGAAGAGGGAACTGAATGTATTATCTTTAAATTTGCAGATGCTACAAAGTTGGATGGGAGGGTGAGCTGTGAGGAAGATGCAGAGATGCTTCAGCATGATTTGGACAGGCTAAGTGTGTGGGCATATGCATAGCAGATACATATATTGTGGATAAATGTGAGGTTATCCACTTTGGTAAGAATAATAGGAAAACAGATGAATGGGTGCAAATTGAGGGAGGCGGCTATTCAGCGAGACCTTAGTGTCCTCGTGCATCAGTCGCTGAAAGTAAGCACGCAGGTACAGCAGGCAGTAAAGAAGGCAATTGGTATGTTGGCCTTAATATCGAGAGGATTTGAGTTTAGGAATAGGGATGTTTTGCTGCAATTGTATCAGGCATTCGTGAGGCCTGGAGTATTGCGTGGAGTTTTGGTGTCCTTATCTGAAGAAGGATGTCCTTGTTATAAAGGGAGTACAGCGAAGGTTTACGAGGCTGATTCCTGTGATGGTAGGTCCATCATATGAGGAGAGACTAAGTTGATTAGGATTATATTCACTGGGGTTTAGAAGAGTGAGCGGGGATCTCATAGAAATTTATAAAATTCTAACAGGGTTAGACAGGGTAGATTCAGAAAGAATGTTCCCAATGGTGGGGGAGTCCAGAATTAGGGGTCATAGTTTGAGGATAAGGGGTACACCTTTTACGACTGAGGTGAGGAGAAATTAATTCACCCAGAGGGTGGTGAATGTGTGGAATTCATGACCACAGAATGTGGTTGAGGCCAAAACATTATCTAGTTCCAAGAATTAGATATAGCTCTTGGGGCTAAAAGGGATCAAGGGAAATGGGGGGGACGGGGGGAAGCAGGATATTGAATTCAATGATTAGCCATGATCAACATGAATGGTGGAGCAGGCTCAAAGGGCCAAATGGCCTCCTTCTGGTTTCTATGTTTTTAATGAGAAACAGAGAGAGAGAGAGAGAGAGAGAGAGCAACAGGAGATGGAACCGAGAGTCCTCATCATTTTAAATTGCTCGACAGAAAAATCCATGCCCTGTTGACAGGGTCAGGGGTCAGTCAATCAGCCATCTCCACAGCAACGATACATAATTCTTCATATATTCTCCTCTCTCAGCTGCTAAAGTGAGCAGAACATTCCCAGAGACAACAGAGCAGTCAAGGCGCTCTGATCCGGGAATAAAGAGATTGGTAAAAATTTAATGAGATATTGGTCCGGGTGAGGATTAGTGGGGATAAAGTCTACAGCCTCAGATTTAATCCACTCTTTCTCAAATGCTGCATTTCCATCAGAGTATTGAGGCTTTAGCCGTAGAAACAATAGACTGCCCTACTACAGAGTGAATGTACCATCTCACGCATACGTAGTATTTCATCCCAGTCACACTGCGTCTCACTGTACTCAGTGTCCCATCTCTCTCTCTCTGGGTCACAGTGTCTCCAGTACCCACTGTTCCATCTCTCTCTCTCTGGGTCACACTGTCTCCAGTACCCAGTGTTACATTTCTCTCGCACTCTGGGTCACATTGTGTCGTCTGTATCCAGTGTCCTATCTCTATTTTGCAATGTGGAGTCAAATCTGTTTGCCAAGTCCCTGTTGTGGCTGAGCTATTCTTTTGGGCAAAGTCAGTAGGAGTTCTGTTTCGTAGCCTGAGAAACACTCAAATCAATGACACAAATTGACACTAAAGTGGAATTGGATGCAAACACTTTGAACGGGTGCCAGAGATTAATCAAATGGGGGATTATAGAGTCACCAGAATATTCCATTTACAACACTGAGATCGATGAGAATTAACTGACGCCTTTCAGTCTGGGAGAGCTGAGAAAATGAACATCTCATCTCCAACACCAAAGTGCGGCGACTTCCACCTGTGTAACATGGTGTGGTTCAATCCCTGCCTCATCCCATCTGCTGATGAAATCCTCAGCGAACTCTTTAATTTGATTTGCTTCGATTTAATTTGATTTAGTATTGTCACATGTATTAGCATACAGTGAAAAGTATTTTTTCTTGCGCGCTATACAGACAAAACACATACCGATCATAGAGAAGGAAAGGAGAGAGTGCAGAATGTAGTGTTACAGTTATTGCGAGGGTGCAGAGAAAGATCAACTTAATGCAAGGTAGGTCCATTCAAAAATATGATGGCAGCAGGGAAAAAGCTGTTCTTGAGGTGGTTGGTATGTGACCTCAGACTTTTGTATCTTTTTCCCGAAGGAAGAAGGTGGAAGAGAGAATGTCCGGGGTGTGTGGGATCCTTAATTATGCTGGCTGCTTTTCCGAGGCAGTGGGAAGTGTAGGCAGCGTCAATGGATGGGAGGCTGGTTTGTGTGATGGATTGGGCTACATTCATGACCTTATGTAGTTTATTGCGGTCTTGGGCAGAGCAAGAGCCATTCCAAGCTGTGATACAAGCAGAAAGAATGCTTTCTATCGTGCATCTGTAAAAGTTGGTGAGAGTCGTAACTGACATGTCAAATTTCCTTAGTCTTCTGAGAAGGTAGAGGCATTGGTGGGCTTTCTTAACTATAGTGATTGCAAGGATGGGGGGAGGTGCAGGGACCAAGATAGATTGTTGATCTGGTCACCTAAAAACTTGAAGTTCTTGACTATTTCTACTTCGTCCCCATTGATGGTGACAGGGGCATGTTCTTTATACCTTACAGACTCAACTATTAAAGCACTGTCCTGGCCAGCCTCTGAGATCATCCAAAACTGCTGTTCACATTGACCCCCATCCCAAATCCCATTCACTCCTCGCCCCTATTCTTGATGAATCACATCATTCTTATAGCGCAGGAGGAAGCAATTTGGCCCATCCACCGTGTCTGCACCAGCTCTCCAAAAGGAGCATCATGACTTAGTGCCGTTCCGCTGCCTTTTCCCCATACCCCTGCACATTGTATAACGCCCTCTCAAATCCCTCAATTGAACCTGCCTCCACCACACTTCCAGACAGTGCATTCCACAAGTTTTTTTTTCACACCACATTTTCTCCTTTTGCAATTCACTTTAAATCTGTGCCCTCTCTTTCTTGATTATTTGACCAGCAGAAACAGTTCCTCGCCACATTGGATTGTGGTCTGGCAAAACCTCAATATCAATATTCTCCTGTCGGCTCCCAGCCGCACAAACCTCTAATATTGCAGAGCTTCTTCAGTTCAGCACATCCACAGTTTTAACCACTAGGGGGCGGTGTCGACAGTACCTCCGGTTGCCATTGCCCTCAACTCTGGATTTCCCTCCCTAACGCGGTCCAGCTCCCCAACTACCTATTCTCCTGCCAGGTCCTCCATTAGAACCTTCCTCAAATCATATTGCCCACCTCTAATGGCCTCCAACAAAACGGTGATGAGTCACCTTCTTGACAGCTGAATTCAGCCCTTTCAGAGGGCAGTTCAGAGTCAAGCACGTTGTTGGTAGTCTGAAGTTACAGATAGACGAGGTCAGTAAGGGCAGCAGATTTCCTTCCCTACAGGCATATTAGTGAACCAGATGGGGGACTTTTGTCATGACGATCTAGTCATTTCATAGCCTCATATTATTGAGATTTTTATTCCAGATTTATTCAATTAACGGAATTTAAATTCCTGCGGCAGGTTTTGAACTCATGTCTGTGGAATATTAGCCCAGATCTCTGGACTCTTAGTCCCATGACATAACTACTGATATCGAATTTACATTTACATTCTGTCTAATTTACAGTTCAAATAAAGTCCATTGAAATGTAAAGTAGATTAAATTCATCCCATTTTATGTTGACTCAGACATTCAATTGATGAATTAATCTGATTGAGGTTTTGCTGTATTTGTGAAGAGCTGGGATTCTGAATCACTCTTTCCTCTGATCTCCTTTGTTGAGCAGGTTTAGTGACTGAGCTCCTGAATGTGTGTATATATGTGTTGTGTGTGTGTGCGCGCGCACATGTCACTCAAATGAGCCTCCCATCTATTGACTCTGTCTACACATCCCGCTGCCTCAGAAAAGCAGCCAGCATAGTCAAGGACCCCACACACCCCAGACATACTCTCTTCCACCTTCTTCCATCGGGGAAAGGATACAAAAGTCTGAGGACACATACCAACCAAACAGCTTCTTCCCTGCTGCCATCAGTCTTTTGAATAGACCTACCTCGCATTAAACTGATCTTTCTCTACACCCCAGCTATGACTGTAACACTACAATCTGTACTCTCTCCTTTTCTTCTCTATGTGCGGTATGCTTTGTCTGTGGCGCAAGAAACAATACTTTTCACTTTATACTAACACATGTGACAATAATAAATCAATTTTTAAAAAAACTTGCGTGTGCCTGATGTGTGTTGCAGGGAAGGAGAGATAGGGACAGGATGACAAGTCAATAGCTTAATCTTTGAACTTCTCCTGCCAGTACTAATATGGGAAGTGTCAGAGTTTCTGTTGAGCAGTGCTGTCTGTTCAGGTCAGATTGTAAGAGGGAAATGAACAATGTGACTGGTCTAAGAGCAGAACCCTAACCCCAATATCTCCCTCAGCCAATTCTCAAACCCCACTGCGGGGACTGTCACTGCCCTTCTCTGGATTGCTGCTTCAGTAATGTAGCCCCAACGCCACCCATACCCCCAGGGTATTATATCACCACAGCATCTGTGTAGGAATAAATGTCTTTGCACCAACGTCAGAGCCACAGGCTGAATACATTCTCACCCTGGAGTCTTTCCGTCTCCTTCACCCACTCACACCGAATACAGAATCAGAAAGCAGAAATTCAGGAGACGGAGCAGATTGGGAAAGGAGGAATGAAAGCATGTGTCAAAAAAAAACACAGCTACAGAATCAAAAATATAAAGTACGAGTTAAAGGCTTCCAGAGTCACACACGTTTTTCATGCTTTAACAGGGCTAACCTGTTAACAGAGCTAACAGGGTGGACAAGAAGCCAATATTTATCCTTCCACCAACATCACTACAAACTGATGATCTGGTCATTACCATCTTGCTCTCTCTCTGAGATCTTGCTGTGCACATTTGACACGGATGTGTTTCCTACATTACAACAGTGACCTACTGCTGCTTCTACTTTCTATGTCTCTGTGGATTTAAAGTACTTAAGTTTATTTATTAATGTCGCAAGTAGACTTACATTAGCTCTGCGATGAAGTCACTGTGAAAATTCCCAAGTTGCCACACACTGGCGCCCGTTTGGGTACACTGAGGGACAATTTAGCATGGCCAATGCATCTAATCAGCACGTCTTTCTGACTGGGAGGAAACCGGAGCACCTGCAGGAAATCCACGCAGACGTGGGAAGAATGTGCAGACTCCACACAGACAGTAACCCAAGCCAGGAATCGAACCCGGGTCCCTGGTGCTGTGAGGCAGCAGTGCTACCACTGTGACGCCCATAAATGCGGGATCAGAAAATTTAATTTGATGATCCGCCATGTTCAAAATGACTGTCGGAGCAATTTCGAAGGGCCGAATGGCCTACTCCTGCTCCTATTTTCTATGTTTTTATGACTGCCCTTCAAAGAGTACCAAGGAGGTTAAAGTGGGACAGTGACACCGAGTCTGGTCTCACTGGGCACTGATCAATGTTTCAACTGCACTCCAGACAGTGCAACATGGAACAGTGGTAAAATTTACCCCAAAGACTGGTGGTATTTTTATAACAGCTTACTAATTGACCTGGAGAATAATTCCCTCTGATAAACGACATGTCTGTGATAAATTATACATTTTCAATTATTGCTGAAACATATGGCTTGTTATTAAATCAGCAGTTCTCCCTCGAACAATGATGTAGGAAGTCGTTCTACTGAGGAGATGATTCATTTAACCAGAGAACTATTAAGATTTAGAAATAACCCTGAATTTACATCTCAATGACTTCATTGTCATATAGCCAATCAGATCAGATTGTCAGGCAAAGTGAGATCCCAACTATATTCAGCAGAATCCAGTTTGGAACGCTCCAGATAAAAATCAGGCCACCAGAAAATGAAATGCCTCCCAGCAGCCCTGGAGAAACTGCATATTATCGATCTCAGTGGCCAGAAATACAATTGGACAGGTTCCTCACTGGAGATATTGGACAGAGTCAGAATCATTACATTATTACAGTGCAGAATGAGACCATTCAACACATAGATAAAAGCAAAATACTGCAGATGCTGGAATCTGAAACAAAAACAGCAAATGCTGGAAAATCTCAGCAGGTCTGACAGAATCTGCGGAACCATAGAACCATAGAAAATTACAGTTCAGAAACAGGCCTTTTGGCCCTTCTTGTCTGTGCCGAACCATTTTATGCCTAGTCCCACTGACCTGCACTTGGATCATATCCCTCCACACCCCTCTCATCCATGAACCCGTCCAAGTTTTTCTTAAATGTTAAAAGTGACCCGCATTTACCACTTTATCCGGCAGCTCATTCCACACTCCCACCACTCTCTGCGTGAAGAAGCCCCCCCTAATATTCCCTTTAAACTTTTCTCCTTTCACCCTTAACCCATGCCCTCTGGTTTTTTTTCTCCCCTAGCCTCAGCGGAAAAAGCCTGATTGCATTCACTCTATCTATACCCATCAAAATCTTGTACACCTCTATCAAATCTCCCCTCAATCTTCTACGCTCCAGGGAATAAAGTCCCAACCTATTCAATCTCTCTCTGTAACTCAGCTTCTCAAGTCCCGGCAACATTCTTGTGAACCTTCTCTGCACTCTTTCAATCTTATTTACATCCTTCCTGTAACTAGGTGACCAAAACTGTACACAATACTCCAAATTCGGCCTCACCAATGCCTTATATAACCTTACCATAACACTCCAACCTTTATACTCGATACTCCGATTTATAAAGGCCAATGTACCAAAGGCACTCTTTACGACCCTATCCACCTGTGACGTCACTTTTAGGGAATTCTGTACCTGTATTCCCAGATCCCTCTGTTCAACTGCACTCTTCAGAGTCCTACCATTTACCCTGTACGTTCTTCTTTGGTTTGTCCTTCCAAAGTGCAATATCTCACGCTTGTCTGCGTTAAATTCCATTTGCCATTTTTGAGCCCATTTTTCTAGTTGGTCCAAATCCCTCTGCAAGCTTTGAAAACCTTCCTCACTGTCCACTACACCTCCAATCTTTGTATCATCAGCAAACTTGCTGATCCAATTTACCACATTATCATCCAGATCATTGATATAGATGACAAACAACAATGGACCCAACACCGATCCCTGCGGCACACCACTAGTCACAGGCCTCCACTCAGAGAAGCAATCCTCCACAACCACTCTCTGGCTTCTTCCATTGAGCCAGTGTCTTATCCAATTTACTACCTCCCCATGTATACCTAGCGACTGAACCTTCCTAACTAACCTCCCATGAGGGACCTTGTCAAAGGCATTGCTGAAATTCTCTCTCTTTGGAGAGAGAATAGAGACAACATTTCAGGTCCAGACGACCTTTCGGACGAGGTTCATCTGAGCTCGAAATATTGGCTCTATTCTCTCCCCACAGATGCTGTCAGTCCTGCTGAGATTTTCCAGATTTTCTGTTTCCATTCAGCCCATTGTGCCTGCATTGACTCTCCGAATGAGAAATTCACCAATTGTCATTCCCCTGCCTTTAACCCAGCATGTCAGAAACGATTCAGCATATTACCCCACCGAAGATATTAGACAGTCCATCTACCTCACTGGAAATACTGGGGCAGCACAGTGGCATTGCTGCCTCACAGCGCCAGAGACCCGGGTTTGATTCCCGGTTTGAGTTGCTGTCTGTGGAGTTTGCATGTTCTCTCCATGTCTGTGTGAGTTTCCTCCGGTGCTCCAATTTCTCCTACAGTCCATAAGATGTGCTGTTTAGATGCATTGGCCATGCTAAATTCTCCCTTAGTGTGCCCGAACAGGCACTAAAGTGTGGCGACTACGGGACATTCACAGTAATTTTATTGCAGTGTTAATGTAAGCCTACTTGTGACACTAATAAATAAACTTGAAATGGACATAGTCCATATATTCCACTGGATATACTGGATAGAGTTCATGTATCTCACTGGAGATACTGGATAGAGTTCATGTACCTCACTGGAGAGACTGGACAGAGTCAGAAACATAATTGGACATATTCTCCAGAGCAGATACAATCCCAGCTTCTCCAGTCTCTCCACATCAATTGAAGTCCCCCATTCCTGCAACCATTCTGCTAAATCTCCTCTGCAACCACTTCCCAGACTGCCATCCTTCCCAAAGTGCAACCATAGAATCATAGAAACCCTACAGTGCAGAAGGAGGCCATTCGGCCTATCGAGTCTGCACCGACAACAACCCCAACCAGGTCCTATCCCTGCTTAGTTACACTGCTAATCCCTCTAACTATCACATCCCAGAACACTAAGAGTTAATTTAGCATGTCCACTCAACCTAACCCGCACATCTTTGGACTGTGGGAGGAAACCGGAGCACCCGGAGGAATCCCACGCAGACACGGGGAGAATGTGCAAACTTCACACAGACAGTGACCCAGAATTGTCCAGAATTTAAACATGATACCCCCGGCGGCGGTCTAACCAGTGATTTATAAATGTTTCTCAATGTACAAACATTGAGTGTTTGTACTCAATGCCCATGTTAATAAATCTAATGTGGGAGCTTGGATAGAATTCACTTTGGTAAAGGCAGTTCAGTGAGTGTCCAGTCACAATGTGACTCAAAACAGAAGCTGGTTCAGAAAGGTTTCTACTCACCAGTGTGCAGTACATCTCAGGGCTCTGTCCACATGTACTGTTGGGGGGATCCAAGCTGATCTTCAGGAACCTGGTGAGCAGGCTGGCCTCGGGCTGGCAGGCCATGTAATCCCAGCTCATCCCCTGGTCCCAGTAAAGCCGAGTCTTACACAGGTCATAGTGACCCCAGGATGGGAAGTGCTGTGCGGCCAGAGACAGAGTCACACAAAGGGTCTGAATGGGCAACAGACTGGACAGACACATCACTCCAACTGGATCCCACTGGGAGAGGGGGAATCTCAGTGTGTCTGGGGATGATTCAGGAGGGTCTCCACTCTGACTGGATCCCACTGGGAGGGGAAGTAATCGCAGTCTGTCAGGGATGATTTAAGCAGGAGGCCTCCACTCTAACTGGACCCTCACTCAGAGAGGAGGGATCTCAGTGCTAGCAAATGCTCCAAGACGCTTTCCCAGTGTTGGCACTGATATTCCAGATGTTAGGATTCCAGCTGTTTTTCCCAGTGTTGGTGCTGATATTCCAGGTGTCAATATTCCAGCTGTTTTTCCCAGCTGCTCGCTGTCAGGCAATTTCTGATTGGCCGATCAGTCAGTACTGGGAGCCAGTGTGGTGACTGTGTCCTGACCAGAGTCCGTTTCCCATCGATCATCTCTTCCTCTGGAATCAACTCCCTGTTCAGAAAGAAAACAAACCAATAGGTTTCAGAACAGGTTCTGCTCCTGACCTTCAATCTTTCACCCCTAACCTCAGCCTCTGCCTTCCATTGATTGCAACTTAACAAAAATAATGACATGCAAATCACTGCAGAAAATAGCGGAAATATAAATGGCACAAGGAAAGGTTCCAAAAGAGACAAATGGCCAATGAATCTGTTTATTTTGTGATGTTGATTGAGGGGTGAATAATCACCAGGACAGTTACGAGAATCCCACTGTTACTTTGAGAAAGAGTGGCTGTATAATCTTTATATTAACACATGAGGGAAAAACACTGGGATTAAAATGAAAGATCACAACTTCAACAGTGTGATGCTCTCTCAGTACTGACCCTCTGACAGTGCAGAACATCCTCAGCATTTACCCTCTGACAGTGCAGCATTCCCTCAGGATTGAGTCTCTGACAGTGCAGCAATCCCTCAGTATTGACTCTCTGGCAGTGCAGCACTCCCTCAGTACTGACCCTCAGAGACCACAGCACAACACAGTATGGATCCTGAGGCAGCAGCACTTCATCAGTACCTCCCCACTGACAATGCAGCTCTCCCTCAGTACTTACCATCTGACAGTGCAGCGCTCCCTCAGTACTGACCCTCTGACAGTGCAGCACTCCCTCAGCACTGACCCTCTGTCAGTGCAGCACTCGCTCAGTACTGACCCTCTGACAGTGCAGATACTCCCTCAGTACTGACCCTCTGTCAGTGCAGCACTCATTCAGTACTGACCCTCTGACAGTGCAGCACTCCCTCAGTACTGACCCTCTGACAGTGCAGCACTCCCTCAGCACTAACCCTCTGACAGTGTAGTACTCCCTCAGTGCTGACCCTCTGACAGTGCAGCACTCCCTCAGTACTGACCCTCTGACAGTGTAGTACTCCCTCAGTGCTGACCCTCTGACAGTGCAGCACTCCCTCAGTGCTGACCCTCTGACAGTGCAGCACTCTTTCAGCACTGACCCTCTGACAGTGCAGCACTCCCTCAGTACTGACCCTCTGACAGTGCAGCACTCCCTCAGCACTGACCCTCTCACAATGCAGCTCTCCCTCAGTACTGACCCTCTGACAGTGCAGCACTCCATCAGTGCTGACCCACTGACAGTGCAGCACTCCCTCAGTACTGACCCTCTGTCACTGCAGCACTCGCTCAGTACTGACCCTCTGACAGTGCAGATACTCCCTCAGTACTGACCCTCTGTCAGTGCAGCACTCATTCAGTACTGATCCTCTGACAGTGCAGCACTCCCTCAGTACTGACCCTCTGACAGTGCAGCACTCCCTCAGTACTGACCCTCTGACAGTGCAGCACTTCCTCAGTACTGACCCTCTGACAGTGCAGCACTCCCTCAGTACTGACCCTCTGACAGTGCAGCACTCTTTCAGAACTGACCATTTGACAGTGCAGCACTCCCTCAGTACTGACCCTCTGACAGTGCAGCACTCTTTCAGAACTGACCATTTGACAGTGCAGCATTCCCTCAGCACTGACCCTCTGACAGTGCAGCACTCCCTCAGTATTGACCCTCTGACAGTGCAGCACTCCCTCAGCACTGACCCTCTGACAGTGCAGAACACCCACAGCATTGACCCTCTGACAGTGCAGCACTCC
This sequence comes from Mustelus asterias, assembly GCF_964213995.1. Classification (NCBI taxonomy): domain Eukaryota; kingdom Metazoa; phylum Chordata; class Chondrichthyes; order Carcharhiniformes; family Triakidae; genus Mustelus; species Mustelus asterias. Next base: position 25,104,814 of record NC_135808.1, on the reverse strand, counting down.
TTCAGTACTGACCTTCTGACAGTGCAGCACTCTTTCAGAACTGACCCTCTGACAGTGCAGAACTCCCTCAGTACTGACCCTCTGACAGTGCAGCACTCCCTCAACACTGTCCCTCTGACAGTGCAGCACTCCCTCAGTACTGACCCTCTGACAGTGCAGCACTCTTTCAGAACTGACCCTCTGACAGTGCAGAACTCCCTCAGTACTGACCCTCTGACAGTGCAGCACTCCCTCAACACTGTCCCTCTGACAGTGCAGCACTCCCTCAGTACTGACCCTCTGACAGTGCAGCACTCCCTCAGTACTGACCCTCTGACAGTGCAGCACTCCCTCAGTACTGACCCTCTGACAGTGCAGCACTCCCTCAGCACTGACCCTCTGACAGTGCAGCACTCCCTCAGTACTGCCCCTCTGACAGTGCAGCACTCCCTCAGTGCTGACCCTCTGACAGTGTAGCACTCCCTCAGTGCTGACCCTCTGACAGTGTAGCACTCCCTCAGCACTGCCCCTCTGACAGTGCAGCACTGCCTCAGAACCACACGAGGAGTGTCAGCCGCAATTCTGGGTCCGATTCCCTGCACTGGATTTGAATCAGCTCCTTCTGCTGAAGATGAAACTATAAAAATAAAAAATCTATTCACACTGCCAGGTCAACTCCCCTCAATCTGAGACTGCAATTGAAGCAGCTAGTTTTGTAGATGTCAGGAAGCACTACAAAATCGTAAAGCTATTACCCTTTCTCCATCCTCTCCCATCAATGTATCGCAATGGAAAAGCAAAAATCTCTCCGTCTGATATCGCTTTAAACAGTAACGCCCATCCCACAACCCATTTTACAACATTAGGTGTTACTCTGAGCTGTGACTGATACACAGAATAATACCTCGGATATATATAACAAATTCTCAAGATAAATACTATGGGTGTCTAAAAACTGCTCCAGTGTGAGCAGAAATAGTCTTTGAATATCTCACTACCTCCCACATAATGCTGTTACCGTTCTGCTCGAATGTCACAAAATATAGTGTCATCAAAAGTAAATGGTTCAAACCCCCCAGCACACACTCACCACCTCCAATCAAACCCCCCCCCAAACACACACTCACCATCTCCAATCAAACACCCCCAACACACACTCACCATCTCCAATCAAACCCCCCCAAACACACATTCACCATCTCCAATCAAACCCCCCCCCAAACACACACTCACCATCTCCAATCAACCCCCCAAACACACACTCACCATCTCCAATCAAACCCCCCCCAAACACACACTCACCATCTCCAATCAAACCCCCCCCAAACACACACTCACCATCTTCAATCAAACCCCCCGCAAACACACACTCACCATCCCCAATCAAACCCCCCCCAAACACACACTCACCATCTCCAATCAAACCCCCCCCAACACACACTCACCATCTCCAATCAAACACCCCCCAAACAAACACTCACCATCTCCAATCAAACCCCCCCCAAACACACACTCACCATCTCCAATCAAACCCCCCCAACACACACTCACCATCTCCAATCACCCCCCCCAACACACACTCACCATCTCCAATCAAAAAGCCCCCAACACACACTCACTATCTCCAATCAAACCCCACCAACACACACTCACCACCTCCAGTCAAACCCCCCAACACACACTCACCATCTCCAATCAAACCCCCAACACACATTCACTATCTCCAATCAAAAACCCCCCAACACACATTCACTATCTCCAATCAACCCCCCCCCAACACACACTCACCATCTCCAGTCAAACCCCAAACACACGCTCACCATTTTCTGCCAAATCCTAAACACCTTAATTTTTCAGAGATTGCGTTGCATATGTTTTGGTGAACATTACACTGTTATCGAGGTTTATTCGGGCTACAGAATGTTGCACACATAATGAGTGTTTGGTTGGATGTTTTTACAGAGATAGGTATGATTTTAGTGTTTGGAGATGGTTACAGAGATATGGAATGATGTCGGGTCTGGAGGATGTCCCTCAGATAGGGAGGGTTGTCGGTGTCGAAGGATGTTATAGAAATAGTTAGGGGTGTAGGGGCTGTAGGAGGTTGCATCAATATGGGGTGTTGTATTAGTTGGAACTGGTTAGAGTTATGGAGAGTTTTAGGGCTGTAGTGGTGACAGAGATAGGGAGCTTTTTTGGGTAGAGATGCAGGCTAATTCATTGGGAAGCCAGGTCGAATCCCACCAGGGCAAGTGGTTGAATTGAAATGCCACAAAACATCTTGAAGTAAAAATCCATTGTTGACCATCAAACCATTGTCAATTACCATAAAATACCACAACTACCTAACTGAAGTCCTTGAGAGAAGGAAATCTGCCGTCCTTACCTGTTCTGGCTTTCATGTGACTCCAGTCCTTCAGCAACCTGGTTGACTCTCATATGCCCTCTGAAATGGTCGAGCAAGCCACTTAGATGTATCCAACCACTACAAAGAAAATAAAAAGGAATGAAACTGGATGGACCACCCTGCATCGCCTGGGAACCCAAATGACAATGGCAAACACAGCCAGGTTTGCCCTGGCATGTCCTCCCTGCAGACATCTGAGACTTGTGTCAAAATTGGGAGAGCTGTCTCACAGACTGGTCAAGCAACAGCCTGACATAGTCATGCTGGTAGAATCTTACCTTACAGATAATGTCCCAGACACCGCCATTACCATCCCTGGACATGGTAATGGCGGTCTTGTTCCACCGGCCGGACAGACTCAGCAGAAGTGGCCGCACAGTGGCACAGTCGGGAGAGAGTTGACCTGGGAGTCTTATGGCACCTGATCAATCAGTACTTTTTTGAAACACTCTTTGTGTTGAAAACCACTTCCAGGAAGTATTGAGGGTGGCATGGGTGCAGATTGTTATCTGGATGGGGGACTTCAATGCCCATCGCAAAGAGTAGCATGGTCGCACCACCACAGACCAAGGTGGCTGAGACCTAAAGGGCATAACTGCTGGACTGAAACAGCAGCAGGTGAGGAAACCAACAAGATGGAAAAACATACATAAGACCATAAGATATAGGGGCAGAATTAGGCCATTTGGCCCATCAAATCTGCTCCGTCATTCAATCATGGTTGATATGTTTCTCATCCCCATTCTCCTGCATTCTCCCCAGGTCCCTTGATCCCCTTATTGATCAAGAACCTACCTGGCCTCCACAGCCCTCAGTGGCTACGAGTTCCACAGATGCAACATCGTGGTGGTGAATTCATCTGGCGACACAGTGGCACAGTGGTTAGCACTGCTGCCTCACAACTCCAGGGACCTGGGTTCGATTCCTGGTTTGGGTCAATGACTGTGCGGAGTTTGCACATTCTCCCCGTGTCTGCGTGGGTTTCCTCTGGGTGCTCCAGCTTTCTCCCACACTCCAAAGATGTGCGGGATAGGTTGATTGGCCATCCTAAATTGCCCCTTAGTGTCCCGAGATGCGTAGGTTAGAGGGATTAGCGGGGTAAATATGTGGGTTTACGGGGATAGCGCTTGGGTGAGATTGTTGTCAGTGCAGACTCGATGGGCCGAATGGCCTCCTTCTGCACTGTAGGGTTTCTGTGATTTTTTTACTCACCCTCTGCTGAAGAAGTTTCTCATCTCAGTTTAAAATTAGCATCCCTTCACTCTGAGGTGGTGCCCTTAAGTTCTAGTCTCTCCCACTAGTGGAAACATCCTCTCCACATTCACTCTATCTCGGCCTCTCAGTATTTTGTAAGTTTCAATTTGATCCCCCCTCATCCTTCTAAACTCCATCGAGTATAGACCCAGGCTCCTCAATTGCTCCTCACATGACAAATCCTTCATTCCTGGGATCATTCTTGTGAACCTCCTCTGGACCCTTCTTTCCTTCCAGCACATCCTTCCTTAGGTATGGACCCAAAACTACTCACATTTACATAACCAGATGCATAACCTGATCCTCTCCAACCTGCCTGCCGCAGATGCATCTGTCCCTCACAGTGGCGGTAGAAGTCACCCATGCTCAGTCCTTGTGAAGCCAAAGTCCTATTTTGACATTGAGGATATACTGCACCATGTTATGTGGCACTACCATCATGCTAAATTGGACAGACATTAAAGAGATCTTGAAACTCAAGCCTGGGCATCCATGAGGTGCTGTGGGCTATCAGCAGATTTGTACACAAACACAATTTGTAACCACATGGCCGGTCATATTTCACACTCTACCATTATCACCAAGCCAGGGAACCAACCCTGGTTCAATGAAGAGCAAAAGCCACACAAGCTTTCGAGGCTCTGAGCCCCTTCTTCAGGGGCTCCTGAAGAAGGGGCTCAGAGCCTCGAAAGCTTGTGTGGCTTTTGCTACCAAATAAACCTGTTGGACTTTAACCTGGTGTTGTTAAACTTCTTACTGTGTTTACCCCAGTCCAACGCCGGCATCTCCACATCAATGAAGAGTGCAGGAGTGCATTCCAGACTAACACTCGGCATAACTAAAGTTGAGGTCTTAATTGTGGTAGGGTGGCACAGGAGCACACAGGTTAGCACTGCTGCCTCACAGTGCCAGGGACCCGATTCAATTCCTGGCTTGGGTCACTGTGTGGTGTCTGCACGTTCTCCCCCTCATGCTCCGGTTTCCTCCAACAATTAGGTGCCTTGGCCATGCTAAATTCTCCTTCAGTGTACCTGAACAGGTGCCGGAGTGTGGCGACTGGGAGATTTTCACAGTAACTTCATTGCAGTGTTAACGTATGCCTACTTCTGACACTAATAAAAAAGTTTTATTAAATAAAACCTGGTGAAGCTACAACACAGAACTTCTTGCATATCAAGCAGCAAGTAATAGACAGCTAAGCAATTCCACAACCAGCACCTAAGCTCTGCAATCCTGCCACATTGAGGCATGAATGGTGGTGGACAATTAAACAATGCACTGGAGGAGGAAGCTCCACAAGTATCCCCATCCTCAGTGATGGAGAACCCCAACACATCAGTGCTAAAAATAAGGCTGAGGCATTTGCAACAATCTTCAGCCATAAGTGCTGAATGTACGTTCCATCTTGCCTGCCTCTGGAGGTTCTCAACATCACAGATGTAAGTCTTTAGCCAATTCAATTCACTCCACATGATATCAAGAAATGGCTAACGGCACTCGACACTGCAAAGGATATTGGGCCTGGTAATATTCCAGCAAAAATACTTGTGTTTTCAAACTTGCCACACCCCGAGCCAAGCTGTTCTAGTACAGCTGCAACACTGATATCTACCTGGCAATGTGGAAAATTGCCCAGGCATGGCCTGTACACATGAAGCATGGACAAGTTGAACCCAGCCAATTACCGCCACCATCAGTCAATTCTTGATCATCAGTAAAGCAATGGAAGCAATCATCAACAATGCTATCAAGCAGCTAACTCAGCAATAACTTGCTCACTGATGCTCGGTTTGAGTTCTGTCAGGATCACTCAATTATGACCTCATTACAGCTTTGGTTCAAACATGGAAAGAAGTGCTGAATGCCAGAGGTGAGGTGAGAGTCATTGCCCATGAGGTCAACGCATTATTTGACTGAGTGTGGCATCAAGGAGTCCCAGCAAACCTTTAAATCAATAGGAATCAGGGAAAAAATCTTTTGGAGTCATACCTGGTACAAAGGAAGCTGGATGTGGTGGTTGAGCGTAAATAATCTCAGTTCCAGGGCAGCATTGAAGGAGTTCCTCAGGGTAGTGTTCTAGGCTGAACCATTTTCAGCTGCTTCATCAATGACCTTCCTTCCATCATAAGGTCAGAAGTGGATGTTCGCTGATGATTTCACAATGTTCAGCACCACTCGCAACTCCTCAGAAGCTGAAACAGTCCCTGTCAAAATGCAACAAGACCTGGACAGCATCAAGGCTTGGTTTGACAAGTGAGAAGTAAGATTGACGCCACACAAGTGCCAGACCATGACCATCTCCAACAAGAGAGGATCTAAATATCGCCACTTGACTTGCAATGGCATTACTATTGCTGAATCCCTCACTGTCCCTTCCAGGGGCTTACCATTAACCACATACTGAACTGGACGAACCATGTAAATGCTGTGGCTATAAGTTCAGGTCAGAGGTTAGGAATCCTGCTGTGAGTAACTCACCTCCCATCTCCCAAAAACTGTCCATCTACAAGGCACAAGTCAGGAGTGTGGTGGAATACTCTCCACTTGCCTGGATGAGTGCAGCTCCAACAGCACTCAAGAAGGTCAACACCATCCAGGACAAAACAGCCTGCTTGATTGACACCCTATCCATAAACATTCATTCCCTTCACCAGTGAAGAGGTACTAACTGCAAGATGTGCTGCAACTCACCAAGCTTCCTCAGGCAGCACCTTCCAAACCCATGAATGTTACCATCTGGAAGGACAAGGTCAGCAAATACTTGGGGATAACACCACCTGGAAGCTGCTCTCCAAGTCACTCACCATCCTGACTTGGAACCTTTTGCCATTCTTTCATGTCACTGGCTCAAAATCCTGGAAATCCCTATCTAACAGCACTGTGGGTATAGCCACAGCACACCACAAGTATTGCAGTGGTTCAAGAAGACAGCTCACAACCACCTTCTCAAGGGTAATTAGGGCTGTGGAATAAATGCTGGGCCTCGCCAGCAAAGCCCATACTGCATAACAATGAATTTTAAAAAGGGAGGCTGGAGGAGGTTACAGCGATAGAGAGGGGTGCAGGGGCTAGACGAGATTACAGAAACAGAGGGGATGGAGCATATTGCAGGAATGGGGAGGATGGTGTAGGCATTGGTGGAGGTTATAGAGGTCGGAAGGTGTGTTGGGATGGCAGAGGTTACATGAAAGGACGGAGTGCAGGGGCTAGAAGAGGTGATAGAGTTGGGGGCAATGCAGGGATTGGAGGAGGTCATAGAGACAGGGTGGGAGAAGGGGCTGGAGGAGGTTACAGTGATAAGAAGGACTGTAGGAGTTGCAGGATGTAACAGAAATAGGGATGGCTGTAGCAACTGAAGGAGGTGACAGAAACAGGGAGGAGTGTAGAGGCTGGAGGACATTCATAGAATCATAGAATCCCTACATTGCAGAAGGAGGCCATTCAGCCCATCGAGTCTACACCAACCACAATCCCACCCAGGCCCTATTCCCGTAGCCCCACATATTTACCCTGTTAATCTGCCTGAGACTAGGGTCAAGTTATGATGGCCAAACAATCTAACCCGCACATCTTTGGATCTGCAGAAAACAGATTTTTAAAAAATTAATTCATGGGAAATGGGCGCCGCTGGTTGGACAGCATTTAATGCCCATCCCTAATTGCCTGAGGGCAGTTGAGAGTCAACCACATTGCTGTGGCTCTGGAGTCACATGTAGGCCAGACCAGTTCAGAATGACAGATTTCCTTCCCTAAAGGACATTAGTGAACCAGATGGGTTCTCCTGATAATAAACAATGGCTCTATGGTCATCAGTGGATTCTTAATTCCAGATATTTTTTGCTGAATTTAAATTCCACTATTTGAACCCAGGTTCCAGAACAGTAGTTAAGTTTCTGGATTAATAGTCTAGCAATAATATCACTAGGCCATCGCCTCCCCTTAGATAGGAGTGGTGTAGGGACTGGAGGAGGTTACAGAGACAGGGATGGGTGTAGAGACTGGAGGAGGTTACATAGATAGGAGCGGCGAGGGAACTGAAGGAGGTTACAGGGACAGGGATAGGTGTAGGGACTGGAGGAAGTTACAGAGATAGGAGCGGTGTAGAGACTCAAGGAGATTACAGAGATAGGAGCAGTGTAGGGTCTGTTGGAGGTTACAGATGTGGAGATGCCGACGTTGGACTGGGGTAAACACAGTAAGAAGTTTAACAACACCAGGTTAAAGTCCAACAGGTTTATTTGGTAGCAAAAGCCACACAAGCACGGGACACAGTGGACAGAGTACCCTTCGTTGTCCAGTACTTCCCCGGAGCGGAGAAGCTACGGCATCTCCTCCGGAGCCTTCAACATGTCATTGATGAAGACGAACATCTCGCCAAGGCCATCCCCACACCCCCACTTCTTGCCTTCAAACAACCACACAACCTCAAACAGACCATTGTCCGCAGCAAACTACCCAGCCTTCAGGAGAACAGTGACCATGACACCACACAACCCTGCCACAGCAACCTCTGCAAGACGTGCCGGATCATCGACACAGATGCCATCATCTCATGTGAGAACACCATCCACCAGGTACACGGTACATACTCTTGCAATTCGGCCAACGTTGTCGACCTGATACGCTTCCGAAAGCTTGTGTGGCTTTTGCTACCAAATAAACCTGTTGGACTTTAACCTGGTGTTGTTAAACTTCTTACGGAGGTTACAGAGACAGGGATAGGTGTAGAGACTGGAGGATGTGCAGTGATAGTGGAGTCAGGCACTTTAGGAACATTTAAGCGGTTATTGGATAGGCACATGGAGCACACCAGGATGATAGGGAGTGGGATAGCTTGATCTTAGTTTCAGATAAAGCTCGGCACAACATCGTGGGCCGAAGGGCCTGTTCTGTGCTGTACTGTTCTATACTCTATGTTACGGAGACAGGGATGGGTGTAGGAACTGGAGGAGGTTACAGAGATAGGAGCGATGTGGAGATTGGAGGAGGTTACAGAGATAGGAGCGATGTGGAGATTGGAGGAGGTTACAGAAGCATCAGGCTGGATGCTCTCACTGTCAGACTTTGCTGGAGTTTGATGAGGTTGCGATATTTCCTGCTGTGTTTATTGGGGATTATTTTCACTTTCACTTTAACTCCATAAACTGCAGATCAATATAAACAATTCCACTTTGAGTACAGGCAAGTTGAGTTTGAATTTTTTGACAGCTCCAAGCTCAAGGCAATTTGTATCTTGCCCAGTTTGTGGTGCGGGGTGTCGGCTGGTTTGATATCCTCGCTCTGGAAACAAGATGATTTCCACATTAAATCAAATGTTGGGGAAAGTTAATCTAATGCCATTCAGGAGCATCAAAGACCCCACGGCAAAACAGAACACAATCAGAATCCGGCTGTTCATCAAAAACTCATTTCCAGCAACATTGATTTAATTCTCACCCAATTCCACTGTTTGTGTGTTCAGGAATATTTCATTCTTATCCATTAAATAGAGAAAACTCCTTCCGCATCTCAAATCAGTTTTAAAGTCAGGCAATGTGGGAATGAGTGAATGGGGAGATTTCTCAGTGAAAATCAATTATTCCCAATGCTGGGAGGGGGTCCATGGAGTGAGATTGAGTGGACCCAGCAGGAGACGGTGTTCAGTGTTCCAACCTCTCAGTCCCATGGTGTGAGATTGAGTGGGAACAACAGGAGGCAATGTTCCATCTCCCAGCCATTCTGTCCCAGAGGGAATGGGAATATGAGTTTGTCAGTGTTGGAAATTGTCTGATTCTGGGAAGCAGTGTGCCTCACCCTGCACTGCACTGTCCACAAGCTCCCATATACACATATCCTGCAGTAAAATGGAAACAACCCTCTTTGACAAACATCCACCCCTGGCTGAGTAGAAACTCCCTTCCACCAAATGTGGGGTAGAAGATAGCCACTACCTTCAGAACCCACCATAAACTCCATTCCTCAGTCCCTGACTCCATCCCTCTCCCTGGTAACTATCTAAGGCTGAACAAGTCCATTCAAAATCTTTGAGTGGTATTCGACTCTAAGTTGAGTTTCTGGCTCCCATCTCCTCTCCATCATCAAGCCCAACCATTCCCACCTCCTCAGCATTGTCCATCTCCTGTCTCAGCTCCTCTCCTGCTGAAACCCTCACCCATTCTGTTGTTACCTCCAGACTAGACTATTGCAGTGCTCTCCTGGTCACTCTTCCATTTTCCATTCTCTGTATCTTGAAGCTTAAGAAATGCTCAGTTGCCCACGTCCTAACTCACAGTGCATCCCAGTCACCCATTCCACACAGTCCCGTGTTCCCTGATCCACATTGGCTCTCAGTCCAATAATACCTCAATTCCAACTTCTTATCCTGGTTTTCAAACCACTTCCTATCCCTGTAATACCCTCCAGCTCCACAGCCTTTGTCATCTTTGCCCTTCTCCAATGTGTACCTCTTGCACATCCCTGATTTTCATCGTTCCAGCGTTGGTGGCCGTATCTTCAGCTACCTGGGCCCGAAGCTCTGGAATTTCCTCCCTAAACCTCTCTCCTCCTTTAAGATGTGCTTGAACCCGAGCCTTTTTGTCCAAACATTTGGTTATTTTGTGTCTGGGTGTCACCTTTAGATTGATATCTGCTCCCATGAAGCATCTTGGGACATTTCACTGTATTCAAGGCGCCATAGAAATGCAATAGCAAAACACTGCAGGTACTGGAAATCTGAAATATGAGCAGAAAATGCTGGAAAATCTCAGCAGCTCTGAGAGCATCTGTGGAGATTGAAACAGGGTTAACGTTTCAGATTAATGATCCTTGTCAGAATCAGACATAAATGCAAGTGTCGCAATACAATGAGAATGTCCATCCAATAGAATATATCTAACCATCCTACAATCTTCACATGTGCTGTGCAACTCCGACCCTCCTATACAATTCTACATCTCCTTTACAATTCCAACATCATTTACAGAATTCCTACATTTTCGATACAATACCAACATCTGCTGTATAATTCCCACCGTTTTACACTATTCTGCATTCCCCCACATTTCCCACGCATTCCCTTTACCATTCCCACATTTCTTATACAATACCTGCATTCTTCAGCTCCAATGTCGGATGCCTTTTCTCTATTGCGAACATTGCTCCCATAGAATGCAGCCAGAATCTCCCTCTCCAATCCCTCTCCTATCCAGTGCCATCAGCAACCTGCCTGACCCCGGCAGAAGCCACCAATCACTGCTATGAACATGAAGGTGATCCGGGGAAAGTGGAGAGCACAGGAAACCTTGGGAAGAGAATCCCAGTCCTGGGAGATGGAAAACTGCAAAATATGTGGGAAGTGCTGGAGAAATGCGAGATGGTTCAACAGTTAAACCAGAGAGAGAAAGGAGGGGTTAGGAGGGGAGAGGGAGGATGGGAGAGGCGAGGGGTGGGGAGAGGTGAGAGAGGGGGAGGAGAAGGGAGAGAGGGGGGAGAGGCGAAAGAGAGGGGAGAGAGAGAGGGGAGGAGGAGAGAGAGGGGAGAGATGGGAGAGAGAGTGGGAGAGGGGAGAGAGAGGGGAAGAGGGGAGAGAGGGGAAGAAGGGAGAGAGGGGAGAGAGGGGAGAGAGAGAGGGGAGTGAGAGGGGGAGAGGGGACAGAGAGGAGAGCGAGAGGGGAGAGAGAGGGGAGAGATGGGAGAGAGAGTGGGAGAGGGGAGAGAGAGGGGAGAGAGAGGGGGAGAGGGGACTGAGAGGAGAGCGAGAGGGGAGAGAGAGGGCAGCGAGAGGGGGAGAAGGGAGAGAGGGGGGAGACAGAGGAGAGAGAGAGGGGAATAAAAGGGGGAACAGAGACAGGGAGGTAGAGAGGGGGAGGTAGAGAGGGGGAGGTTGAGAGGGGGGAGGTGTGAGTGGGGTGAGCAGGGAAAGGGGAAAACGAGAGAGGAAACTGGAGGGAAACGGGAGGAAATGAGGGAAGCTTGAAAGAGGGGAGAGGGGGAAGAAGAGCATGAAATTGGGCAATGGGAGGGAGAAAGAGGATGGAAGATAGGAGGAAGAGAGAGGTGTAGAAGAAAGAAAGTGATTAGGGATCAATAGAGAAATTGGGATAATGAAAAAAAAGGGGTTGAGATGGTTAGATAGAGATGGAAAAGTGAGATAGCTGAATGAAGAAATAGAGAGCTGGATGGAAAGATGGGGGATACAGAAATAGAGATGGAGAGATGAAGATAAATGTAGATGGAGAGAGAGATGAGGACAGAGAGAAGGAGATAGATGGAAACAGAGAAGTGAAAAGCTGCTCCGGGGGCCGGAGATTCACAGATTGGAAAGTAAAAAGTGTATCCAGGAACAGACTGGAGCCGCTCCACCTGGGGATTCCGCGTGGTCCTAAAGCCCGCAGCATCACTTTTAACTACTTTTAAACTGCCCGAATCAAATTGTATCAAATTCAGCTTGGCTTTAGGCTGTGAAAAGTGCTGTTATTTTCAAAACGTAAAGTGTTGGAGGGGAGACGATAGTCCAGGCATCAGGCCTGATGTCTGAACTACCTCAGTGATCTGTTCCTGTCGCTGTTTCTATTCTTCCCGGGAAAGCTGGCTGATGTCCCAACCGTACAGGAATATGGGGAAAGAGCAAGTGGGACTGACTGAATGACTAATAAAGAGCCAGCACAGGCATGATGGACCGAACGGCCTCCTCCAGCCAATCTTCCCATCCCATAATACTCCTTTTCAGATCCCTTTGACTTTCTGAGTAATTGGCCAGACCTCCTACACTGGGATCATTCACCGGTTTCCCAGTGAGAATTCCTCAGGCACCAACATGCTCAGTGTCCCGAGACTCACTGAATAAACAGATGGTCTGCTTTTGGTATCACATTGCTGTTTGTGGGATCTTGCTGTGCATAAACAGGCTGCTGAGTTTCCACCATTAACACAGTGACTGCACCTCATAAAACTGGCTCAAAGCTGTACAGTGCTTTGGACCATCGCTGAGCTGGTGAAAGGGGTTTTAGAAATGAAAGTCACTTGTTTAGGAATCAGCAGGGATGTGAGGATTGTGTGAGGAGATTGAATCTTGACTAATGTGACAGGACACTTATATATGCAAGTGAGCATGTATGTTTGTGAGAGTGAGTGTGCATGTTTGTGAGTGAGTGTATGTATGTTTTAAAGTTCATTTATTAGTGTCACAAGTCGACTTACATTAACACTGCAATGAAGTTACTGTGAAAATCTTCTTGTCACCACACTCTAACACCTGTTTGAGTACACTAAGGGAGAATTTAGCATGGCCAATCCACCCAACCAGCATGTCTTTCGGACTGTGGGAAGAAACCTGTTCGAGGAAACTGACAGAGAAACAGGGAAAATGTGAAGACTCCGCAGACATTGACCTGAGCCGGAAATTAAACCCGGGCCCCTGGCATTGAGGCAACAGTGCCAACCACTGTGCCACCATGCCCCCCATCACCGCGAGTATGTGTGTGTGCAGGTGTGCTTGTGTGTGGGTGAGTGTATGTACATGAGTGTGGAAGCATGAATGTGCATTTTGTATATGGGAGTGTGTGTGTGTGTGTGGTGTGTGTGTGTGAGTGTCTGCATGTGTTCATGAGTATGTGTCTGTCTTTGTGTGTGAGTCAGTGAGCGTGTGTGAGTGTACATGTGAAAATGAATGTGTGTGAATGAGTGTGGGTCGGGAGTGTGAGTGTATGTATGTGTGGAACATAATATTGTGTTTGCTTTGAGTTTGAGGGGAGGCACGGTGGCACACTGGTTGGCGCTGCTGCCTCACAGCGCCAGGGACTTGGGTCCAAGACCGGCCTCGGGTGACCATCTGTGTGGAGTTTGCATGTTCACCCCGTGACTGCGTGGGTTTTTTCTGGGTGTTCCGGTTTCCTCCCACACTCCAAAGATGTGCGGGTTAGGTTGATTGGCCGTGCTAAATTGACCCTAGTGTCAGGGGGATTCGCAGGGTAAATGTGTGGGTTTATAGGAATAGGGCCTGGGTGGGATTGTGGTTAGTGCAGACTCATGAGCCGAATGGCCTCCTTCTGCACTGTAGCCATTCTATGATTCTAACTGAATGTGTATGTGTGTGGGTGTGAGGAAGAAAGTGTGTGGAATTGTTATTATGTGTAGTTGTGTGTGCCGAGTGACTGTGTGTGCGAGTGTTGACTCACTCTGTCACTGAAATCCACCCTCTGTGCTAAACTGTTCCACACTAACTGCTGTCTCCAAACGAACCACCATCATTCTCTCCCACTTCTTAATCATTCTTCATCATTAGTATCCCGGAAGATTCAATCCCGACTGGAAAGCGGACTAAACTTGGAATCGAGTGGAATAAATGATGTGAAACGGTGAAAAGGGAATTCTCTCCCGAGCTCTACTCCACGGTCAAGAAACGACAGACAACAATTAAACTGTTAGTGTTATAAAACCTTAGAATAGCAGCAGCAATAACTGGGGATTTTAGAATGATTTCTGTATACTGATCCTTAGATTCGATTTAAAAGATCTCTGAAGGCAAATAAATCGATCAAAATCAGAGTTTCGAAATTGCCCAATCCAATATTAAACACCGATTTCTGCGTTCCTTTCATTTTGATCAGTGAAGCGCTTTGGGGTCTTTTACTAGTTAACGGGCGCTGTACAAATGCACCTCTGTTGTTGTTGATGTGGTCTGCCCACTGTCCACACATTGTAACAAATTGATGAGCTTGGGCTGTAACAGAATATACATTCCCCTACCCAGAGTCACCCCCCCCCCGCCCCTCCCCCCTCGCCCCCCGATCTCTCTCCCCCTCTTTCTCTCTCACTCACCGGCTATTCCTGATGGAAAATTCCTGTCTGGATTCTTTCTGCCTTTGACTTCGCCTCCGAACCAGCTCCACTTTCAAGCTCCCAGTGGGAGTCGGTTTGTTTTTTGAGAGTCCTGTCTTCACTGGAGACGAGGTGGGGAGACCGGGGTGGGGGGGGGGGGGGGTGGAAAGGTTCCCTTCTCCCCAAAGCCAGACAACTCCACAGCCCCCGGATCCACGGCAGCAGTAGCGGCGGCGACACTGACTGCACCGACACAGGGGAAAAGTCAGCACTGGGCAGACTGAGGGAGTGAGCAATCTTTTCACTCAGTGTCAGTGCTGACTCGGGAAAGCTTTGCTCTCTCTCTCTCTCTTTCACACACACACACACACACAAACAAACTGCCTGTGGGGGGAGGAGGCTGGAATCCAAACAGTGTCCAGAATCCTGCAGCCTGGAATAAATGAGGCACCTCACTCCACCGCCACAATGACCCTCAATGTCATTGCAAATTCCTATCCTCAGGCTGACTTCCCCTCTGGGGCAGAGTCCTGTGTGTGGGATCTTCACCCACATACCTCAGTTTGTGTATGTGTGTGGAGGGAAAGAGACATGTTCACTCATTCTAATCTCTATTTCCATTAACCCTGTCTCAAGTTTATTTATTAGTCGCAAATCAGGCTTACATTAACACTGCAATGACGTTACTGTGAAATTCCTCTCATCGCCACAATCCGGCGCCTGTTCGGGTCAATGCGCCTAACCAGCATGTCTTTCAGACTGTGGGAGGAAACCGAGCACCCAGATTGACACTTCTGACCCTTTGCCCCTGTTTCTTAAGCACTGGATCCCTTGAACCTTTGAATAGTTTTAGCCACTGGCTGGAGACAGAATCAGTTCCAACTGTGATTCCTCCCAAGGTCGAATATCCATCCGAGTGCATGGCCGACCAGCTCCCCGCCCCATGTCCAGTTGGGGCGAGGAGCAGAACTGGTGAATCCCAGGACGACAAGGAGCCACTGGGAGGGGGAGGGATGGAGATTCAACCCGTTAGAAACAAGGAGTAAGAAAGTGGTTTGAGAGCGGGAGTGACAGGATTCCTCCCGGGATGTGGAAGCACTGGGGGTTGGGATCACACCGAGTGATGTTAATCCCAGTTCCTGAATTCTCAGCTCAGCTCACTTCCCTGGATTGTTAATCTGCGAACAGGACAGTGAAGAATTGAACTGAGCTCAATGGCATTGGACCCTGGGCGTTCCCTGCTCCACCCAAATAGAAAGGAAAAGCAGGAATTGAGGGAGGGTGAGGCTCGGGGAGAGGGGGCAGAAGGGAATCTGAAATCTGCCCTCATTTACTGCCCGTCTCCAGAGAATACACAAATTCTCCTCATTCTGAATGAGAATTAGGTGTGAACCCAGCCCAGCTCCGGCTCACAGCCGCTAAAGAGAGAGAAAAGTTGCATTGGTATAGCGCCTTTCAAACCGCTTCCCAGCCAATGGAATACACATGCTATAAAGTTTGCAGCCTGATAATTTAACCCGTTATCTCCAGTGGGTGGGTGTCCAATGCTGCCCATGGTTATTTGACCAAATAAATCTGTTGGACTTTAACCTGGTGTTGTTAAACTTCTTACTGTATTTGACAATTTACAGGGTCAGTTTTCCTGATTGTCTAATCTTTACCATTCACCCTGTCTCTGATCCCATTCCCCAGACTCTCACCGCACTCACACTCTTCACTGGCGAATTTGTCTCCCAGAATTTATCAACTCACATCATTATCCAGCCGACGATATTAATCTTAAAGGTAACATGCTAACCTTTAACTAATTGCTCAGGGAGCCGCTTTCACTGGGCTGCTTGATGAATATTTAAACTTGAATATTTTTTCTCAAGGAAAATGATCAACTAATCTGTCGCAGTCATGTCAGTTAAGGGAGAAATATTGGTCGCAGATCAGAGGGAGAGTGGGGCGATAGATTTTTCTTCGAAATTCTGGCCTTGGATTATTCATTACTCACTTGAGAGAATCAATAAGACCTTAGTTAAATGTTTAATTTGAGACACAGCATCTCTGATTAATAACCTTCCAACAGTGCAGCACTCCCACAGAACTGACCCTCTGACAGTGCAGCACTCCCACAGAACTGACCCTCTGACAGTGCAGCATTCCCTCAGTACTGACCCTCTGACAGTGCAGCACTCCCTCAGTACTGACCCTCTGACAGTGCAGCACTGCCTCAGTATTGACCCACTGTTATGCTGCACTCCCTCAGTACTGACCCTCTGACAGTGCAGCACTCCCTCAGTATTGACCTTCTGACAGTGCAGCAGTCCCTCAGTACTGACCCTCTGACAGTGCAGCACTCCTTCAGTCGCCCTCTGACAGTGCAGCACTCCCTCAGTACTGACCCTCTGACAGTGCAGCACTCCTTCAGTCGCCCTCTGACAGTGCAGCACTCCCTCAATACTGACCCTCTGACATTGCAGCACTTCCTCAGCGCAGTCCCTCAGAGAATACATGTAATCCTCAGCACCTACTCTCTGACAATATGTCACTGCCTCAGCATTGTTCCTCCAACAATGCAGCAATCTCTTTTTTATTACCCCTATGGCAATGCCACGTTCGTTTAATTGCTGCTGCCCCCTGAAAGTGCAGCAATTCCTCAGTACTGCCTTTCCAATATTGATCACACCCTCTGCATTGTAACTCTGACAGTGCAGAATCCCCTCAATACAATGCATCCAACAATGCATCTCTCCAGCCGTATTTTCCCTCTGTCAGTGCATACTCTCTTATTTAGTGCAGACATTTCTCTGTACAGACCCTCTGACAGTGCAGCACTCCCTCAGTACTGACCCACTGACAGTGCAGCACTCCCTCAGTACTGACCCACTGACAGTGCAGCACTCCCTCAGTACTGACCCACTGACAGTGCAGCACTCCCTCAGTACTGACCCTCTGACAGTGCAGCACTCTCTCAGTACTGACCCCAGTGCCGGATTTAGACTTGGTGAGGCCCAAAGCTATATAAAGCTTGGAGGCCCCTTGTTAAAAAGTTACACCTAAAGGTCTCACAAAGGTGCATCCCAATAAAGGACCTTGGGTCACCACAAAAAAATTGAAAACATAATTATGCCTTTTAATTATTTAATAGCAAGGTATTTAAAGTGAAAAATACAAATTATTTTCAAATGAATGCATTTACTGATTACATATTTATCATTTGGCTTGATCTCTCTCATAGATTTTGGTAATTTTGGTAATTTTTTGAGTTGCTCTTCAAGCTGGTGCTTTCTTTTTCTTTTCTGGTATCCGCTCTTAAATGTTCTCTTCATTGTAAACCTTCTGAAATTTTGTGAGGCCCCTGCGGATTGTGAGGCCCTAAGCTGTAGCTTGTTTAGCTTATGCCTAAATCCGACACTGACTGACCCTCTGACAGTGCATGCTCTTATTTAGTGCAGAAATTTCTTTGTACAGACCCTCTGACAGTGCAGCACTCCCTCAGCACTGACCCTCTGACAGTGCAGCACTCCCTCAGCACTGACCCTCTGACAGTGCAGCACTCCCTCAGCACTGACCCTCTGACAGTGCAGCACGCCCTCGGTACTGACCCGCTGACAGTGCAGCATTCCCTCAGCACTGACCCTCTGACAATGCAGCACTCCCTCAGTACTGACCATCTGACAGTGCCGCACTCCCTCAGTACTGACCATCTGACAGTACAGCACTCCCTCAGTACTGACCCGCTGACAATGCAGCATCTCTCAGTACTGCCTTCTGACAATGCAGCACTCCCTCAGTTCAGACCCTCTGACCATGCAGCACTCCCTCATTACTGATCCTCTGACAGTGCAGCACTCTCAGCACTGACCCTCTGACATTGCAGCACTCCCTCAGCAATGACCCTCTGACAGTTCAGCACTCCCTCAGTACTGACCCTCTGACAGTACAGCACACCCTCAGTGCTGACCCTCTGACAGTGCAGCACTCCCTCAGTACTGACCCTTTGACAGTGCAGCACTCCCTCAGTGCTGACCCTCTGACAGTGCAGCACTCCCTCATTACTGATCCTCTGACAGTGAGACACTCTCAGCACCGACCCTCTGACAGTGCAGCACTCCCTCAGTACTGACCCTCTGACAGTGCAGCACTCCCTCAGTACTGACCCTCTGACAGTGCAGCACTCCCTCAGTACTGACCCTCTGACAGTGCAGCACTCCCTCAGCACTGACCCTCTGACAGTGCAGCACTCCCTCAGTACTGACCCTCTGACAGTGCAGCACTCCCTCAGTACTGACCCTCTGACAGTGCAGCACTCCCTCAGTACTGATGCTCTGACAGTGCAGACTCTGTTTGCTGACAGCAGTTCACTGGAGAAATTGAATCTGTAAATGTTGGCATGTTTGGTCTGAATGTTAATGATGGACAATGCACCAGTGAACTCTGTATGTGGTACAGACGTCTCCCTGACAGAATCTCTGTGATGGGTAGGGTTACATCTCAATCACTCCCTCTGCTCTCTTTCTACTTGCCCCGTGCTCTCTTGATGTAAAATCTGTCACTTTTACACTGAGGCATCAAGAGAAGGAGCAACAGGGCCATCACTCCCATAGTGCTCCTCCTGATCCTCAGACAGGGCAGCCTAGTGTGTTTCCTCACCGCTCCCCTACCCCTCCTCCCGCCCACAGTAACACTCCCCCCCTCCTCCCAACCCCCTCCCCCACCCCACAGAGGGCTTCTTTCCTCAGGATGAGACAGGAAATCAAAGCCTAATCTGTCTCCAGGTGAGATCCTTCAACACCAACTCATTCCCATAATGTGCACAACATCATTTGTTCTCCACCGTCTGTTCAAGTGAACATTGAGGTTTGAATGTTAAATATTTATACCTTGCAGACTAATTAAAGATTCTCACACAGCACATTAATTCACTAAACATTGGAATTGAAGAGGCAGTTTCGACGGTGACATTAGCATCAGGTTTACATATTCCACATCCATTGATAATCAGAATCAATTATTTAACATCAACATTCGTGAGGTGACTCATTTCTCATGTTCGGAGCTGTGGGTATTTTTAAGACATTGATTCTGGGATAAGGGTGTCACAGGCAAGGCTGACATTTACTGTTTGTCCCTGATCACTGAGAGACTGCTCACCCTTTCAGTCTGGGTCAAATTAACCCTTCATTGTCCTAAGGGTGGATTTGCATCAAGCTCCTCACAGCCCCTGAATTACTTTTGAAGTGTAGTCACTGTTATAGAGCAGGAAATGTGGCAGCCAATGTGTGCATAGCAAGATCCCACAAGCAGCAATGAAATAAATGGTCATATATCCTGTATTTTATTGGATGTCAGAGATACTTTGGGATGAGTGGGAGATCCAGTGGCACGGTGGGAATATCCCTGCCTCTCAACCAGATGCTCTGGGTTCAGGTCCCACTTCAAGACCTGATGGCTATGGAAAGTGTGTTCATAAACAGGTTGATAATCAGCCTGTAAATGCTTCCAATACACCAGGTAGGTGGTGAAAGCAGGTAGTTCCCTGGTCAACCATATCTTTTTAAACTTCATTTACGAGATGTGAGCATCACTGGCTATGCCAGCATTTATTGCCCATCCCAAATTGCCCTTGAGAAAATGGTGGTGAGTTGCCCTCTTGGACCACTGCCGTACTTTGCCAAACAAATGATGAACCAATCCAGAGGCAGTCCATGGTCAGCAGTGCCCCCTGAGGACCTGGTACCTGACCAGGGAGGGACACAGAGTGGTGGAATTTCAGGTTCCAACCGTGACATGAAAGAGGGTGGGACAGACATTCCTGTTTCTGTCTCGGGAGTATTTCCCCATTAAGAAGTTTAACAACACCAGGTTAAAGTTTATTTGGTAGCAAAAGCCACAAGCTTTCGGAGCCTTAAGCTTCTTCTTCAGGTGAGTGGAAATTCTGTTCACAAACAGAGCATATAAAGACACAAACTCAATTTACAGAATAACGGTTGGAATGCGAATACTTACAACTAATCAAGTCTTAAAGGTACAAACAATGTGAGTGGAGAGAGCATTAAGACAGGTTAAAGATGTGTATTGTCTCCAGACAGGACAGCCAGTGAGATTCTGCAAGTCCAGGCAAGCTGTGGGGATGACAGATAGTGTGACATGAACCCAATATCCCGGTTGAGGCCGTCCCCATCACAGACCAATGATTGGAGGGGAATGAGGGGGATAATCACTGGAGGAATGGAATCCAGATGCCTTCCATTTCAGATCTTTCACATCTGAGCTCGGGTAACAGCTCAGAGCAGTAACCTGACAGCTCAATCCACCCAACCACATCCTGTCAGCATAAGAGAGGCAGTTTGCAGAGATCGCCATATTTCTGTTTCCCTGCCTCTCATTCTCTCTCCTGACCTGTCTCTCTCTCTCTCTATGTGTCTTTCTCCAGTTATGACTCTCTGTCTCTATCTATCTTTCTCTCTCTCCCTTTATCTCTCTATCAGTTCTTCTCCCTGAATCATTCTTTCTCTCTTTCATCATTTCTCCCTCTGTTTCCATCTTTCTGGCGCTCTCTCTCTGTCTTTCTATCTGTCCTTGTCTCTCTCTCTCTCCACTTTTTCACTGTCTGACTCTTGTCCTTGATCTGTCTGCATCTTTCCCCTGTCTCGATCTTCTTTGCCTTTGTTGCTCTCTGTTTGTCTCCCTCTTTCTTTCTATTCTGTCTCTGGTCTTTCTGTCCCCCTCTCTGACTCTGTCTCTCCATTTTTCCTCTGTCTCTTCATCTCTCTCTCTGTGTCTCTATCGCTTTATCTGTCTCCTTCTCTCTCTCCCTCTCTCACAGCCTCTTTTATTGTTCTATCTTTCTGCCCCTAATTATGTCTCTTACTCTATCACCATCTGTTTCTGTCACTTTCTGTCTCTCCCCCTCTCTTTCTTTCTGTCTCTGGTTTTCTGTAATTTGCTCTATCACTATGTCTCTGTCCCTCATCCTGACTCTCTCGCGCTGTGTCCTATGTTTCCACAACATAAACAATTGTGTCCTGTCTATTCCTGTGTTTTTGTGTAAAATATGGTTTGAGGTATTGTATTCCCTTGGTGAAGGATAAATTCAATTCCTGTTTGTTAAAGATGAGACCAGTGTTTGTTGTCTGTGAACCCTTTCAGTGGTGAGAAGAGAAAGTTTCTCTCTCACCAGCTCCAGGTTCTGCCATCATTTAACTAGATATTGGGATGAAAGCCATGTGCTCCAGTTTATAGGGACTGAACCAGTCATTATCTAGTGTTAAAAAACCTTAAACTGTGGAAGACACGCTCTGACATTATGCTTCACCTGCTCACTGATGTGGGAGCATTTAAATGCAAAGAATCACAGAATCTTACAGCACACACAGAGACCCTTCAGCCCATCATATCTGTGTTGCAGCTTTGAAAGAGAGCTCCAATTATTCCCATGCCCAGAATCCTGCAATTTTTCTCTTTCAAGCGTTTATCGAATTACCTTTCTGAATGTCCCTGCTGAATTGCCAGTAGAAACAGTTTCTCCTTAATTACTCCATAAAATTGCTTCATAAATTTGAACCCCTCGATTAAATATCCTCTAATTCTTCTCTGCTGCTGTATTTACTGAACCCTCAGTACATCAGAGAATGAATATCCGGAGATCTCTTTTACTCTGGCCCTCATTGGGATGTCACAGATTGTTTCCTGGCAATGGTTTGCTCAGTAACCAGTTTTCATTGATACATTCTAATCCAAAGGGATGGAAGGTGGGGGATTTATTTTGTCCTGAGGTGTTGTGAGTGACGGGTGATTGAATCTAATGTTCGACGCGTTCCGCACAGTGTTGATACTGGGGACACAGACAGCCCATTCTGAGGAGATGGATCTCACCCAGGACAACACTGGAAGCAGCCAATTAGCTGCGACATTCACCAAACACAGCAACAGGCCAGGAGCCGAACTTGTCTCCGAGAGAACTTGATTAAATTCAAAGAATCTAATCGAGCCGGGGGACTGTTTAACAATATCACAACATGTCTCCCTGTATCCATAGCAACAGACAACTCTACGCTGCTGCACTGAATCCAATCAACTACATTTCACCCAGCACTGGGAGTAGAGGCTGTTGTCTAACTCCCCATTCTTTACTCTCATAAGGTAAACTCTTCAGACTAACTTGTGTATTTGAGACTAATTCCTGGTTGGAGCAGTGACTTTAATACATTGCTCGGTGTCAAGACCTCAGTGTGAACAAGGATGACCAATTCAATAATGACTGCCCTTGCCTCACAGTCTACCCATCCATTTGATTACATTACAATCATCATGTCACAGAATCAGAGAATTGCCCAGCACAGGGGGAGGCTATTCGGCCAAAGAGCTTTTCGGGCAGCACGGTGGCACAGTGGTTAGCACTGCTGCCTCACAGCGCCAGAGATCCGGGTTTGATTCCAGCCTTGGGTGAATGTCTGTGCAGAGTTTGTACATTCTCTCCATGTCTGTGTGGGTTTCCTCCAGGCATAAGGTTTGCTCCCATACTCTAAAGATGTGCTGGTTAGGCGGATTGGCCATGTTAAATTGCCCTTCAGTGTCAGGGGAGATTTGCAGGGTAAATACATGGGATTGCAGGGATAGGGCCAGGGGGGAATTGATGTCAGTGTGGGCTCGATGGGCTGAATGGCCTCCTGCACTGTAGGGATTCTATGATTCTCTCCAATTCTTCCCACTCCACTGCTCCTTTCCAATATCCCTGCAAATCATTCCTCTTCCATTTGATGCCTAATTCCACTTTGAAAGCTATTATTGAATCTTATTTTATTGCCCTTTCAGGCAGCGCATTCCCGATGACAACTCAATGAAGACTGCCCCCCACCATCAATAGATTTTCTACTTGTCTTCCCATTCTGGATCTTTTACCAATTATCTGCAATCTGTATTCTCTGGTACTGACCCACTTGCCACTGTGAAAGGCTTCTCCTTATTTACTCTTGCTGCATAAAATCATCAAATCAGTGCAGAATAGGCCATTCGACCCATTGGCTGGAATTTTACCGCCACACCCGCTGTGGAATCGGGGCAGGCTCTGCTCTCAGAACGGAATTCTTCATTGGCCTCGGACGGGATTTTACAAGACTCGCCCAAGCGAGGTCATAAAATACTGGCCATTGAGTGTGCAACGACTCTCCATCAGAACAACTTCCCAGGCCCTATCCCTGGAGCCCCATGTATTTACCCTGCTAATCCCTCAAACCTGCACATCTTGGAACACTAAGGGGCAATTTAGCATGGCCAATCCACCTAACCCGCACATCTTTAGAGTGTGAGAGGAAACTGGAGCACCCAGAGGAAACCCACGCAGACACGGGGAGAAAGTGCAAACTTCACACAGTCATCAAACGCTAGATATAATGATGTTCGACTACAATTCTAAATCACTGGTTTGGACTCAGCTTGAGAATTGTTTCCGGTGCTGGGCTCCACACTTTAAGAAGCACATCAGGGCAATTGTGCAGAGGAGATTTACTAGAATGCTACTGTGAATCTGTCAGAGCAATAGAATGAGGGCATTTAGGCTCTCATGGCTGCAGCAGTTCTCTGGTTGAGCAACATGCACACAAAAATAAAATGTACTAAATGAGCCGTTTATTAAGTGCACGATCAAATAGAAAGTTATGCTACTGCTAAATTGCACCTTCGTGTCAGGGGGATTAGCTAGGGTAAATGCATGGCGTTATAGGAATAGGGCCTGCGTGGGATTGTGGTCGGTGCAGGCTCGATGGGATGAATGGCCTCCTTCTGCCCTGTAGGATTCTATGATTCTATGTATTCGCCCCTTGCGTCATAAGATATAATTCAACCACCATTCTGGTTATCATCAGCATACAAACATACGAATTAGGGGCAGGAATAGGCCATTCGGCCCCTTGGGCCTGCTCTGCCATTCTATAAGATCATGGTTGATCTCATCATAACCTCAAATTCACATTCCTGCCTAACCCCCGACAACCTTTCACCTCTTTGCTCAGCAAGAACCTACCTAGCTCTCCCTTAAAAATATTCAAAGGTCATCAGAGCAGGACAGTGGTTAGCACTGCTGCCTCACAGCATCAGGGACCCAGGTTTGATTCCGGCCTCGGGTGACTCACTGTGTAGAGTTTGCACCCCGTATCTGCATGGGTTTCCTCCGGGTGCTCCGGTTTCCTCCCATTGTCCAGAGATGTGCAGATTAGGTGTGTTGGCTTTGCTAAATTGCCCCTTAGTGTCCCAAGATGCGTAGGTTAGATGGATTAGCCATGGTAAATATTGGGGTTACGGGGATAGGGTGTGGAGAGGGCCTGGGTAAGAAATTCTGACAGAGCCGATGCAGATTTGAAGGGTCATAGAATCATAGAAATCCTACAGTGCAGAAGGAGGCCATTCAGCCCATCGAGCTCGCACCAACAACAATCCCACCCGGGTCCTATCCCCATCATCCTACATATTTACCCTGCTGATCCCTCCAACCTATGCTTCCTGGGATACTAAGGGGCAATTTAGCATGGCCAATCTACCTAATGAGCACACCTTTGGAGTGTGGGAGGAAACAAGAGCATCCGGAGGAAACCTATTCAAACACAGGGTGAATGTGCAAACTCCGCACAGACAGTGACCCAAGCCGGGAATCGAACCCAGGTCCCTGGAGCTTTGAGGCAGCAGTGCTAACCACTGTACCACCGTACCGGATCAAATGGCCTCTTTCTGCACTGTTGAAATTCTATGAGTCTGCTTCCACTGCCTTTTAAGGAAGAGAGTTCCAGAGACTCACAACCCTCTGAGTGAAAAAAAATCTGCTCACCTCTGTTTGAAATGGGCAACCCCTTATTTTAAAACAGTAAACCCTAGTTATAGAGTCTCTGACAAGTCATCCTCTCCACAGCAAGATTGCAACAATTTAAAATGATGAATATTAAAAGTTTGAAATCGCTATATTTGGAGAGACAGGAGAAACGGTCTTCATTCTCTTTAGAGAAGAGACGATGAAGGCTAGCATGCAAGTTCAGCAGACAATTAGAAAGGCCAGTAAGTATGTTGGCCTTTATTGCAAAAGGATTTGAGTATAGGAGTCGCATAGTTGCGCTTCAAATGTATGGAACTATAGTCAGACCACACCTGGAGGACTGCACGCAGCTTTGGCTTCCTTACATTCGAAGTAATATTGTTATCACAGAGGAACAAAGGTTCACCAGACTTTTTCCAGGATTGCAAGACTGTCTTATGAAGAGAGATTGGGCAAACTGGGCCTGTATTCTCCCGAGTCCACGATCATCCTCAACACCGGTGCTCCACAAGGTTGTATTCTCAGCACCCGACTAGACTCCTTATATACCTATGACTGTGTGGCCAAATTCCCCTCCAATTCGATTTTCAAGTTTGCTGACGACACCACTGTAGTGGGTCGGATCTCAAACAATTTCGGGACAGAGTACAGGAATGAGATAGAGAATCTGGTGAACTGGTGCGGCAACAATATCTCTCCCTCAATGTCCACAAAATGAAGGAGATTGTCATAGACTTCAGGAAGCGTAAAGGAGAACATGCCCTTGTCTACATCAATGGGGATGAAGTAGAAAGGGTCGAGAGGTTCAAGTTTTTAGGTGTCCAGATCACCAACAACCTGTCATGGTCCCCCTATGCTGGCACTACAGTTAAGGAAGCCCAATGCCTCTACTTTCTCAGAAGACTAAGGAAATTTGACATGTCAGCGACGACTCTCACCAACTTTCACAGAAGCACCATAGAAAGCATTCTTTCTGGTTGTATCACAGCTTGGTATGGCTCCTGCTCTGCCCAAGACCGCAAGGAAGAACAAAAGGTAGTTAATGTAGCCCAATCAACCACGCAAACCAGCCTCCCATCCATTGACTCTGTCTACATTTCCCACTGCCTCGGCAAAGCAGCCAGCATAATTAAGGACCCCACGCACCCCAGATATTCTCTTTACCGCCTTCTTCCGTCAGGAAAAAATACAAAAGTCTAAGGTCACGCACCAACCAACTCAAGAACAGGTTCTTCCCTGCTGCTATCAGACTTTTGAATGCACTCACCTTGCACTAAGTTGATCTTTCTCACCACCCTAGCTATGACTGTAACACTACATTCTGCACTGTCTCGTTTCCTTCTCTATGAACAGTCTGCTTTGTCTGTACAGCGCGCAAGAAACAATACTTTTCACTGTATGTTAATACATGTGACAATAATCAATCAAATCAAATCAAATCAAATCAAGTCAAGATCTCAAACGTAGAAAGTACTGAGAGGAATAGAAAGGATAGATGTAGTTAAGATGTTTCCCCTTGGCTGGGGAGCCAAGGAGCACAACGTCAAAATGAGGGAGAAGGTGCTAAGAACCAAGAGGCATGATGGCACAGTGGTTAGGACTGCTGCCTCACAGCGCCAGGGAGCTGGATTCGATTCCTGGCTTGGGTCACTGTCTGTGCGGAGTCTGCATGTTCTCCCCATATCTGCGTGGGTTTCCTCTGGGTGCTCCGGTTTCCTCCCTGAGTCCAAAGATGTGCGGGTTGGGTGGATTGGCCATGCTAAATTGCCCCTTAGTGTCCCGGGCTGTGTAGGTTAGAGGGATCAGTGGTGTAAATGTGTGGGGCTGTGGGGATAGGGCCGGGGGGGGGGGGGGGGGGGGATTGTTGACTTGATGGATGGAATGGTTCCTTCTGCACTGAAGGGTTTCTATGAGGAGAATTACTTTTACTTAGAGGGTTGTGAATCTCTGGAATTGTCTACTTCAGAGGGCTGTGGAAGCTCAGTGATTTAATATGTTTAAAGCCAGTGACATAAGGGATTTGGGGATAGTGTAGGGGGAGAAGATATCAAGTGGCTGATCATCTATGACATTATTTATGGTGGTGCAGGCTTGATGGACTCAATGGCCTTCTCCTGCTCCTGTGTTCCTCGAAGGTTAAAGGAAAGGTTTGATAGTGGTGTTCAAAAGCATGAAGAGTTTCGATAGAGTAAATAAAAAGAAACTGCTTCCAGTGGTAGGAGGGTCGATAAAGAGAAGGACACGGATTGAAGGTGAATCGTCTCCTACCGATATCATCCTATGATTCTATGCTTCTAATACATTCCAATATATCACATTACAATTATATGAGCTGAATTTTTACCAACTTGAGAATCTAATGGCCACCGAGGAGATAAAATTCAATGTTGATCATACACAGACTCTTAAATAAAAGAGTCTCCTTTTCCCTGAGTGACTGAACCCAAACATTAGAAGGAAATCCGAGATCTGGCTCACTCAGAGAAAATGAGTCTGGCCGTGTATTTTCATATTTCTCAATGTTGCCGACATTGGTGTGAATGAATTCTCAGTGTAGCTACTTTTATCTGTGAGACTGTGTGGTTTCCAGCTCACTCAAACCTGCTTCAATATTGGGTGGGAATTGCTTCCTCCACAGGCCCAAAGCCTGCAATTTAGGCCCATCGATTTAATATAAAAATTCTGGACAGAAAGTGAAGCAGTAAATGATGAGGCCTTGATCCCCCCTGTCTTCGGGCCTGGGCTACGGGTGAACTGAGATCAGGGACATAAGCCTCCTGTTGGCCCAGTCACATGTGTTTCTGAGTTCCCTATTACTGAGCGAGTGCAATTTAAAGTACGGCTTTCATCCATTAAAATGAACCATGAAATAAAGTAATAATGCTGACAGGATGTGGCTGAGCACTGATTATGGGCTGTTGTGTGTGTCTGGAGTTTGTAATGAATACACTTGGTGCAATCTCTCTCTTGCACCAGCTGACGTACACATTCCCCTGTGAATATATTTCCATGTTCATTCGCTGTTTGTGTGAACTGATCACATTCTCCCGTCTGTGCTGGGAATAAATCCATTTCCAATTGTCGCCCTGCGGCTGATCGGAGGAACTTTGAAGGATGAGTCATGTGTTGGAATTCTTCAAATATACAAAGGATTTACAGAACAGAAACAGGCGATTCGGCTAATCTGGTCTATGCCAGTGTTCATGTCCCACATGAGCCACCTCACAGCCCTCTTCATCCCATTCTATCAGCATTGCCTTCAGTTCCTTTCTGCCTCATGATCTAACCCAGCTTCCCCTTCATATGTTTATTCTATTGAACTCAACAACTCTGTGTGGTAGTGAGATTTACATTTTCACGACTCTTGGAGTAAAGAAACTTCTCCTATGAAATCCTCATTAAATGGGTTCGTGACTATTTTAGAGTTCTGCCCCCTTCATCCTCAATTCGTACGTTCCAATTAATATTTGAACTTGTTCAGGGGCTGCTCCTATCGATGATGGAACAGACTTGGGGGGCTGAATGGCCTCCTGTTCCTACGAATGTTCCAAGTGGTCTCCACCTTTTCCTATGAATTTTTTTTCATGTGGATGGTGGGATAGGCTTGCCAGGCTGAATGGTCTTCTTCTGTTCCTGTGAATGGTAAAACAGGCTCAAATTGCTGATTGGCCTCCTCCTGTTCTTATCAATGGTGCAACAGCCTCAAAGGGACAAGTGGCCTCTTCCTCTTCTTGCAAATGTTGGAAAGGCTTGAGAGACTGAATAGTTTGATCCTATTGCTATAAATGATTGGTAAGAAGTCTCACAACACCAGGTTAAAGTCCAACAGGTTTATTTGGTAGCAAATACCATAAGCTTTCGGAGCACAGCTCCTTCATCAGATGGAGTGGATATCTGCTCTCAAACAGTGCACAGACACAGAAATCAAGTTACAGAATACTAATTAGAATGCGAATCTCTACAGCCAGCCAGGTCTTAAAGGTGCAGACAATGTGGGTGGAGGGAGCATTCAACACAGGTTAAAGAGATGTGTATTGTCTCCAGACAGAACAGCTAGTGAGATTCTGCAAGACCAGGGGGAAAGCTGTGGGGGTTACTGATAATGTGACATAAATCCAACATCCCAGTTTAGGCCGTCCTCATGTGTGCAGAACTTGGCTATCAGTTTCTGCTCAGCGACTCTGCGCTGTCATGTGTCGTGAAGGCCGCCTTGGAGAACGCTTACCTGAAGATCCAAGGCTGAATGCCCGTGACTGCTGAAGTGCTCCCCCACAGGAAGAGAACAGTCTTGCCTGGTGATTGTCGAGCGGTGTTCATTCATCCGTTGTCGTAGCATCTGCATGGTCTCCCCAATGTACCATGCCTCGGGACATCCTTTCCTGCAGCGTATCAGGTAGACAACGTTGGCTGAGTTGCAAGAGTAGGTACCGTGTACCTGGTAGATGGTGTTCTCACGTGAGATGACGGCATCCGTGTCGATGATCCGGCACGTCTTGCAGATGTCTAATTAGTATTCTGTAACTTGATTTCTGTGTCTGTGCACTGTTTGAGAGCAGATGTCCACTCCATCTGACGAAGGAGCAGTGCTCCGAAAGCTTATGGTATTTTCTACCAAATAAACCTGTTGGACTTTAACCTGGTGTTGTGAGACTTCTTACTGTGCTTATCCCAGTCCAACGCTGGCATCTCCACATCATAAATGATTGGGCCAGGTTTGAGGCGCTGAATGGTTCCCCCCTTTTCCTGTGAATGCTGGAACAGACTCCAGAGGCTGAATGGCTAGCACTTGTTGCTTTACATGATGGAACAGGCTTGAGGGGTTAAATGGCCTCTGTTCCTCTGACTGGTGGGATAGTCTTGATGGGCCGAATTCCCCTCCCCCCCTCCCCCACCCCCCCCCCCCCCCCCCGCCACCTGCCCACCCCTCCCCCACTCCTGTGAACACTGGAACAGGCTCAAAGGTCTCCCCATGCACCCCAACCCCCCACAGCCCATACCCGCCCCGTTCCTGTGCTGGAAGAAGCTGGAACCCTGGAGGTTTGATGTTGTTGGAAGTGTCAGTGTGAGTCTGTCACTGTCCCAATAAAGCAACCATTAACAGGACTGAGTGAATTGGTGATGAAACATGTTGTGAGCAACATTGGTCTGAGAAAGGGTTTACTCAGATACTGAGATGTATGTGACGAGAGTTCTCCCCACAATTCGAGTGTGTCAGTGTTCCTGTCTGACTACACAATGGCTCACAGACTCCAAGTAAACCAGGAAAAGGCAATATTTTTTTGACAATGTCTGATCCATTGCTCATTGGTGAACATTACTCGGCAACTTTGATATTGTGTGATTGCACTGCTCTAGTTAGTATTAATATCAATGATTGATATTCACTCTCTGTTAAATCCCATTAATCACTAGTTATGTTGGATATCAATGATTAATACCCACCTCCTTTCTGTTAAGTCCCATTAATCATGAGTTAATTTTAATATCCATGGTTGATATTCACTGCCTTTCTGTTAAACATCATTTATCACTAACTAGGTCTAATATTCATTCTTATTATTCATAGTATTTCTGTTAAACCCTCTTCATCACTAGTTATAGAACATAGAACATAGAAAGCCACAGCACAAACAGGCCCTTCGGCCCACAAGTTGCGCTGATCATATCCCTCCCTCTAGGCCTATCTATAGCCCTCAATCCCATTAAATCCCATGTACTCATCCAGAAGTCTCTTAAAAGACCCCAACGAGTTTGCCTCCACCACCACCGACGTCAGCCGATTCCACTCACCCACCACCCTCTGAGTGAAAAACTTACCCCTGACATCTCCTCTGTACCTACCCCCCAGCACCTTAAACCTGTGTCCTCTCGTAGCAACCATTTCAGCCCTTGGAAATAGCCTCTGAGAGTCTACCCTATCCAGACCTCTCAACATCTTGTAAACCTCTATCAGGTCACCTCTCATCCTTCGTCTCTCCAGGGAGAAGAGACCAAGCTCCCTCAACCTATCCTCATAAGGCATGCCCCCCAATCCAGGCAACATCCTTGTAAATCTCCTCTGCACCCTTTCAATGGCTTCAACATCTTTCCTGTAATGAGGTGACCAGAACTGCGCGCAGTACTCCAAGTGGGGTCTAACCAGGGTCCTATAAAGCTGCAGCATTATCTCCCGACTCCTAAACTCAATCCCTCGATTAATGAAGGCTAGTACGCCGTACGCCTTCTTGACCGCATCCTCCACCTGCGAGGCCGATTTAAGAGTCCTATGGACCCGGACCCCAAGGTCCTTCTGATCCTCTACACTGCTAAGAATGGTACCCTTCATATTATACTGCTGCTTCATCCCATTGGATCTGCCAAAATGGATCACTACACACTTATCCGGGTTGAAGTCCATCTGCCACTTCTCCGCCCAGTCTTGCATTCTATCTATGTCTCGCTGCAACTTCTGACATCCCTCCAAACTATCCACAACACCACCTACCTTGGTGTCGTCAGCAAACTTACCAACCCATCCCTCCACTTCCTCATCCAGGTCATTTATGAAAATGACAAACAGCAAGGGTCCCAGAACAGATCCCTGGGGCACTCCACTGGTCACTGACCTCCATGCAGAGAAAGACCCCTCCACAGCCACTCTCTGCCTTCTGCAGGCAAGCCAGTTCTGGATCCACAAGGCAACAGCCCCTTGGATCCCATGCCCTCTCACTTTCTCAAGAAGTCTTGCATGGGGGACCTTATCGAACGCCTTGCTGAAGTCCATATAGACCACATCCACCGCTCTTCCTTCGTCAATGTGTTTGGTCACATTTTCAAAGAACTCAACCAGGCTCGTAAGGCACGACCTGCCCTTGACAAAGCCGTGCTGACTACTTTTGATCATACTAAACTTCTCTAGATGATCATAAATCCTGTCTCTCAGGATCCTCTCCATCAACTTACCAACCACTGAGGTTAGACTCACCGGTCGGTAATTTCCCGGGCTGTCCCTGTTCCCTTTCTTGAATATAGGGACCACATCTGCAATCCTCCAATCCTCCGGAACCTCTCCCATCTCCATCGACGATGCAAAGATCATCGCCAAAGGCTCCGCAATCTCCTCCCTCGCCTCCCACAGTAACCTGGGGTACATCCCATCCGGTCCCGGCGACTTACTAACCTTGATGCCATTCAATAGTTCCAACACATCCTCTTTCTTTATGTCCACATGCTCGATCCTTTCTGTCCACCGCAAACCAGCAGTATAACCACCCAGATCCCTTTCCACCGTGAATACCGAGGTAAAGTATTCATTAAGCAACTCCGCCATTTCTAACGGTTCCGCACAAACTTTTCCCCCTTCACCTTTTAAGGGTCCTATGCCTTCACATCTCATCCTTTTACTCTTGACATATTTGTAGAAAGCCTTGGGATTCTCCTTAATCTTACCCGCCAAGGTCTTCTCATGACCCCTTCTCGCTCTCCTAATTTCCTTCTTAAGCTCCTTCCTACATCCCGTATACTCCTCTAAATCCTTAACACCTCCTAGCTCTCTGAACCTTCTGTACGCCTCTCTTTTCTTATTCACCAGGTTCATCACAACCTTCGTGCACCACGGTTCCCGTACCCTACCAACACCCCCCTGTCTCATCGGAACGTTGTCATGCAGAGCTCCAGACAAACATTCCTTGAAAATCCTCCACTTTCCTTCGGTACTTTTCCCCAAGAATGTTGGTGTTAATATCTGTGGTTTATATCCAGGGTCTTTCTGTTGAACCCAATTTATAACTAGTTAGAGTTAATATTCATAGTTCATGAGGATTATCTTCCAAAATTCTACAGATTCTGGAATGGTTCCTGAAGGAAGCAAATGTCACCCCGCTGTTTAAAAAGGGAAGGTGAGGGAAAACAGAACGTTACAGACCCCTGGAAGATATCAGGTGCAGGAAAAATGTTAGAATCTATTATAAAGGATGTGATGAATGGACACTTGAATAATTGTGATCTGATTAGGCGTCGTCGACATGGATTTGTAAATGGCAAATCATGTTTGACAAAATTAGTTGGAGCTTTTCGAGGATGTTACTAACAGAATTGACAAAGGGGAGTCAGTGGAGTTATTACAGTAATGGCACAGTAGCATAGTGGTTAGCACTGCTGCTTCACAGCACCAGGGACCAGGGTTTGATTCCTGGCTTGGGTCACTGTCTGTGTGGAGTTTGCACATTATCCCTGTGTCTGTGCAGGTTTCCTCTGGGTGCTCCAGTTTCCTCCCACATTCTGAAAGACGTGTTGGTTAGGTGCATTGACCCGAGCAGGTGCCAGACTGTGGCGACTAGGGGAACTTCACAGTAACTTCATTGCAGTGTCAATGTAAGCCTACTTGTGACTAACAAATAAACTTTACTTTACTTGGATTTCTGCAAGGATTTTGAGAAAACCCCCCACTGGAGGCTGTGAGCAAAATTAAGGTACATGTGATCGGCTGTGAGTAATGGGGTACCACAAGGATCAGTACTCGGGCACCAGCTTTTTCACAGTGGGATTCAATGATTTGGATAATGAGACCAAATGTAGTCTTTTGGCTAAGATCAAGTGTATATCTGGTTGTGCACTTGGTCGAAGCCAATGAGGTTACACTGAGGCTTCACTTGAAGAAATGTTTTAAAAAGCCATCTTGGCCTTTTGGCTGACGTGAAATTCAGATCAAGCCCGGGAGAGGATGTAATGCCTCATCTTATCAGCCTGGATCTGGTTTCATCAAGACCAAGACAGGAGTATGGACTGTCTTGTCGGCTTGGATCTGTAATGTCTCTCATGTCGGGACTCTGTTTGGGCCAAATTGGATTTTTGATCGGAAATAAACATAGAACATAGAACATAGAAAGCCACAGCACAAACAGGCCCTTCGGCCCACAAGTTGCGCCGATCACATCCCCACCTCTAGGCCTATCTATAGCCCTCAATCCCATTAAATCCCATGTACTCATCCAGAAGCCTCTTAAAAGACCCCAACGAGTTTGCCTCCACCACCACCGATGCCAGCCGATTCCACTCACCCACCACCCTCTGAGTGAAAAACTTACCCCTGACATCTCCTCTGTACCTACCCCCCAGCACCTTAAACCTGTGTCCTCTCGTAGCAACCATTTCAGCCCTTGGAAATAGCCTCTGAGAGTCTACCCTATCCAGACCTCTCAACATCTTGTAAACCTCTATCAGGTCACCTCTCATCCTTCGTCTCTCCAGGGAGAAGAGACCAAGCTCCCTCAACCTATCCTCATAAGGCATGCCCCCCAATCTAGGCAACAGCCTTGTAAATCTCCTCTGCACCCTTTCAATGGCTTCAACATCTTTCCTGTAATGAGGTGACCAGAACTGCGCGCAGTACTCCAAGTGGGGTCTAACCAGGGTCCTATAAAGCTGCAGCATTATCTCCCAACTCCTAAACTCAATCCCTCGATTAATGAAGGCCAGTACGCCGTACGCCTTCTTGACCGCATCCTCCACCTGCGAGGCCGATTTAAGAGTCCTATGGACCCGGACCCCAAGGTCCTTCTGATCCTCTACACTGCTAAGAATGGTACCCTTCATATTATACTGCCGCTTCATCCCATTGGATCTGCCAAAATGGATCACCACACACTTATCCGGGTTGAAGTCCATCTGCCACTTCTCCGCCCAGTCTTGCATTCTATCTATGTCTCGCTGCAACTTCTGACATCCCTCCAAACTATCCACAACACCACCTACCTTGGTGTCGTCAGCAAACTTACCAACCCATCCCTCCACTTCCTCATCCAGGTCATTTATGAAAATGACAAACAGCAAGGGTCCCAGAACAGATCCCTGGGGCACTCCACTGGTCACTGACCTCCATGCAGAGAAAGACCCCTCCACAGCCACTCTCTGCCTTCTGCAGGCAAAAGGTACAAAAGAAATTTTAAAAATCCAACTTTGCAGATGACACAAAGTTAGGTGGGAATGCGTGTTGCGAGTAAGGTGCAAAGTAGCTTCAAGAGGATTTGGGCAGACTTAATGAGCGTGCAAGAACATGGCAGATGGAACATCATGTGGAAAAATGTGAGATAATCCAATTGGGTCGGCAGAACACATATGCCGTGTATTTCCTCAATGGTGAGAGATTAGAAAGTCTAGATGTACAAAGGGACCTGGTTGCCCTCGTCAATAAGTCACTGAAAGATAACATTCAGGTACAGCAGGCAATTAGACAAGCTAATGGTATGTTGGCCTTTATCACAAGAAGATGGTGATGTCTTGCTTCAATTGTATAGAACCTTGGTTTGATTGCACTTTGGAGTTGCTGTGGAGTTTTGGTCACCTTATCTTTGGAAGGATATTATTACCTTGAAGATAGTGTAGTGACTGTTCACCAGACTGGCTTCCAGGACATATGGATAACAGTCATGGTGATATCCAATGTCTTTCTGTTACAGCCCGTTTATCACTACTTACACACTGGGCCCGATTTCAGCAAAACTTTGCACCCTCGCGGTAAAGTTGGGCGTCGGGCCTATACCGCGATCTGCACCCTATTCCGAGCAGATCGCGGCTTTACCGACACCCGATTTGGGCGTGGGTCCGGCCCGCGCTCAAATCGGGCGGCCCGACGATTTAAATGCATTTGCATGCATTTAAATCGACTTAATGAACCACGCGCCCACCCCTACCACCAAATACCACTTTACCGTCTTCTGGCCCGTTCCGCATCCGCGCTGTAAGCGACCTGCAAAATAAAAGTCTGAAGTCGTCGCTGCAGCTTCCGAAGAGCAGGCTCAGAGCCTCCAACGGCTCTCTGACTCAGCTCCTCCTCTGGGGAGGAGGAGAGGGGGGCGGGCCTCAGATCATCCTCTGGTTGGGGGCGGGGGGTGCGGGGGAGGTTGGGACGCAGATAATCCTCTGGCCGGGGGGAGGGGTGGTGTCCGCTGCCAGTCTGCGGCCGATCGGTGGAGAGGGAGGGGGCAGGGGGTCCGCTCTGCGGCCGATCCCTCCTCCCCACCGGAGGAACGAATCCGTGCGGCCAGGCCATCCCACAAAACCTGCAGGATGAAGTGATTCCTCGCTAAGAAGATGAAGCAGAACCGGCCAATTCCACAGTGGCCAATTCCACAGTGGATCCGCATGAAAACCGGCAACAGGATCAGTACAAGTCCAAGAGGAGACACTGGAGAAGGACCAAGCTGGGCCTGTAAAGGGATACACCATCACTGGTACACTACCAGCCACAGATTACTCTTCCCTATCGGGACAAGAGAGCGGGAGAGTTGG
Source organism: Mustelus asterias (assembly GCF_964213995.1). NCBI lineage: Eukaryota > Metazoa > Chordata > Chondrichthyes > Carcharhiniformes > Triakidae > Mustelus > Mustelus asterias. Next base: position 25,068,317 of record NC_135808.1, on the reverse strand, counting down.
CTGTGGCTGGTAGTGTACCAGTGATGGTGTTTCCCTTTACAGGCCCAGCTTGGTCCTTCTCCAGTGTCCCCGCTTGGACTTGTGCTGATCTTGTTGCCGATTTTCATGCAGATCCACTGTGGAATCGGCCAGTTCTGCTTCATCGTCTTTGCGAGGAATCGCTTCATCCTGAAGGTTTTGTGGGATGGCATGGCCGCACGTCCACTCCGGCAGGAGGGATCGGCCGCAGACTGGCAGCGGATGCCCCCCCCCTCCCCAGAGGATGACCATCAGAGAGCCGCTCTCTCCGCTTTCTGCTTCTTTTTTTCGCGCCCGGGCACACGCTCTGTCAGATTCTTTTTGAACGGCGCATACATAGAACATAGAACATAGAAAGCCACAGCACAAACAGGCCCTTCGGCCCACAAGTTGCGCTGATCATATCCCTCCCTCTAGGCCTATCTATAGCCCTCAATCCCATTAAATCCCATGTACTCATCCAGAAGTCTCTTAAAAGACCCCAACGAGTTTGCCTCCACCACCACCGACGTCAGCCGATTCCACTCACCCACCACCCTCTGAGTGAAAAACTTACCCCTGACATCTCCTCTGTACCTACCCCCCAGCACCTTAAACCTGTGTCCTCTCGTAGCATTGATGTGGAGATGCCGGCGTTGGACTGGGGTAAACACAGTAAGAAGTTTAACAACACCAGGTTAAAGTCCAACAGGTTTATTTGGTAGCAAAAGCCACACAAGCTTTCGAGGCTCTTCAACCGATGCTATACACTAGATACATCGATGACATTTTCTTCCTTTGGACTCATGGTGAACAATCACTGAAACAACTCTATGATGACATCAACAAGTTCCATCTCACCATCAGGCTCACCATGGACTACTCTCCGGAATCGGTTGCATTCTTGGACACGCGCATCTCCATTAAGGACGATCACCTCAGCACCTCACTGTACCGCAAGCCCACGGATAACCTCACGATGCTCCACTTCTCCAGCTTCCACCCTAAACACGTTAAAGAAGCCATCCCCTACAGACAGGCCCTCCATATACACAGGATCTGCTCGGATGAGGAGGATCGCAACAGACACCTCCAGACGCTGAAAGATGCCCTCATAAGAACAGGATATGGCGCTAGACTCATTGATCAACAGTTCCAACGCGCCACAGCGAAAAACCGCACCGACCTCCTCAGAAGACAAACACGGGACACAGTGGACAGAGTACCCTTCGTTGTCCAGTACTTCCCCGGAGCGGAGAAGCTACGGCATCTCCTCCGGAGCCTTCAACATGTCATTGATGAAGACGAACATCTCGCCAAGACCATCCCCACACCCCCACTTCTTGCCTTCAAACAACCGCACAACCTCAAACAGCAAGGGTCCCAGAACAGATCCCTGGGGCACTCCACTGGAAAATGTCCACAGCAAACTACCCAGCCTTCAGGAGAACAGTGACCAAGACACCACACAACCCTGCCACAGCAACCTCTGCAAGACGTGCCGGATCATCGACACAGATGCCGTCATCTCACGTGAGAACACCATCTACCAGGTACACGGTACCTACTCTTGCAACTCGGCCAACGTTGTCTACCTGATACGCTGCAAGAAAGGATGTCCCGAGGCATGGTACATTGGGGAAACTATGCAGACGCTGCGACAACGGATGAATGAACACCGCTCGACAATCACCAGGCAAGACTGTTCTCTTCCTGTTGGGGAGCACTTCAGCGGTCACGGGCATTCGGCCTCTGATATTCGGGTAAGCGTTCTCCAAGGCGGCCTTCGCGACACACGACAGCGCAGAGTCGCTGAGCAGAAACTGATAGCCAAGTTCCGCACACACAAGGACGGCCTCAACCGGGATATTGGGTTTATGTCACACTATTTGTAACTCCCACAGTTGCGTGGACCTGCAGAGTTTCACTGGCTGTCTTGTCTGGAGATAATACACATCTTTTTAGCCTGTCTTGATGCTCTCTCCACTCCCATTGTTTTGTTTCTTAAAGACTGGATTAGTTGTAAGTATTCGCATTCCAACCATTATTCATGTAAATTGAGTCTGTGTCTTTATAAGTTCTGTTTGTGAACAGAATTCCCACTCACCTGAAGAAGGGGCTTAGAGCCTCGAAAGCTTGTGTGGCTTTTGCTACCAAATAAACCTGTTGGACTTTAACCTGGTGTTGTTAAACTTCTTACTGTCCTCTCGTAGCAACCATTTCAGCCCTTGGAAATAGCCTCTGAGAGTCTACCCTATCCAGACCTCTCAACATCTTGTAAACCTCTATCAGGTCACCTCTCATCCTTCGTCTCTCCAGGGAGAAGAGACCAAGCTCCCTCAACCTATCCTCATAAGGCATGCCCCCCAATCCAGGCAACATCCTTGTAAATCTCCTCTGCACCCTTTCAATGGCTTCAACATCTTTCCTGTAATGAGGTGACCAGAACTGCGCGCAGTACTCCAAGTGGGGTCTAACCAGGGTCCTATAAAGCTGCAGCATTATCTCCCGACTCCTAAACTCAATCCCTCGATTAATGAAGGCTAGTACGCCGTACGCCTTCTTGACCGCATCCTCCACCTGCGAGGCCGATTTAAGAGTCCTATGGACCCGGACCCCAAGGTCCTTCTGATCCTCTACACTGCTAAGAATGGTACCCTTCATATTATACTGCTGCTTCATCCCATTGGATCTGCCAAAATGGATCACTACACACTTATCCGGGTTGAAGTCCATCTGCCACTTCTCCGCCCAGTCTTGCATTCTATCTATGTCTCGCTGCAACTTCTGACATCCCTCCAAACTATCCACAACACCACCTACCTTGGTGTCGTCAGCAAACTTACCAACCCATCCCTCCACTTCCTCATCCAGGTCATTTATGAAAATGACAAACAGCAAGGGTCCCAGAACAGATCCCTGGGGCACTCCACTGGTCACTGACCTCCATGCAGAGAAAGACCCCTCCACAGCCACTCTCTGCCATCTGCAGGCAAGCCAGTTCTGGATCCACAAGGCAACAGCCCCTTGGATCCCATGCCCTCTCACTTTCTCAAGAAGTCTTGCATGGGGGACCTTATCGAACGCCTTGCTGAAGTCCATATAGACCACATCCACCGCTCTTCCTTCGTCAATGTGTTTGGTCACATTTTCAAAGAACTCAACCAGGCTCGTAAGGCACGACCTGCCCTTGACAAAGCCGTGCTGACTACTTTTGATCATACTAAACTTCTCTAGATGATCATAAATCCTGTCTCTCAGGATCCTCTCCATCAACTTACCAACCACTGAGGTTAGACTCACCGGTCGGTAATTTCCCGGGCTGTCCCTGTTCCCTTTCTTGAATATAGGGACCACATCTGCAATCCTCCAATCCTCCGGAACCTCTCCCGTCTCCATCGACGATGCAAAGATCATCGCCAAAGGCTCCGCAATCTCCTCCCTCGCCTCCCACAGTAACCTGGGGTACATCCCATCCGGTCCCGGCGACTTACCAACCTTGATGCCATTCAATAGTTCCAACACATCCTCTTTCTTTATGTCCACATGCTCGATCCTTTCTGTCCACCGCAAACCAGCAGTATAACCACCCAGATCCCTTTCCACCGTGAATACCGAGGTAAAGTATTCATTAAGCAACTCCGCCATTTCTAACGGTTCCGCACAAACTTTTCCCCCTTCACCTTTTAAGGGTCCTATGCCTTCACATCTCATCCTTTTACTCTTGACATATTTGTAGAAAGCCTTGGGATTCTCCTTAATCTTACCCGCCAAGGTCTTCTCATGACCCCTTCTCGCTCTCCTAATTTCCTTCTTAAGCTCCTTCCTACATCCCGTATACTCCTCTAAATCCTTAACACCTCCTAGCTCTCTGAACCTTCTGTACGCCTCTCTTTTCTTATTCACCAGGTTCATCACAACCTTCGTGCACCACGGTTCCCGTACCCTACCAACACCCCCCTGTCTCATCGGAACGTTGTCATGCAGAGCTCCAGACAAACATTCCTTGAAAATCCTCCACTTTCCTTCGGTACTTTTCCCCAAGAATGCCTCCTTCCAATTTACCCGTCTAATTTCCTCCCTGATGACACTGTATTTCCCTTTACTCCAGAGAAACACTTTCCTAGCCTGCCTGATCCTATCTCTTTCCAATGCTATCGTGAAGGAGATAGAATTATGATCGCTATCCCCAAGATGCTCACCCACCGAGAGATCCTCCACCTGTCCAGGTTCATTAGCCAGCACCAGATCAAGTACAGCCTCTCCTCTAGTAGGCTTATCCACATACTGTGTCAGGAAACTCTCCTGGACACACCTAACAAACTCCTCTCCATCCAAACCCCTAGCCCTAGGGATATTCCAATCTATGTTTGGGAAATTAAAATCTCCCATCACGACAACTCTGTTATTCCTACATCTCTCCAGGATCTGTTTCCCCATCTGCTCCTCAACATCTCTGTTACTATTGGGCGGCCTATAGAAAACACCCAGCAAAGTTACCGACCCCTTCCTGTTCCTAACCTCCACCCACAGAGACTCCGTAGTCAATCCCTCCACGGCGTCCACCTTCTCTACAGCCGTGACACTATCCCTGATCAACAGTGCCACTCCCCCCCCTCTCTTGCCTCCCTCCCTGTCCTTCCTGAAATATCTAAAACCCGGCACCTGAAGCACCCAGTCCTGTCCCTGAGACATCCAAGTCTCCGTAATGGCCACCACATCACAATTCGAAGCAGCAATCCACGCTCTAAGCTCATCCACTTTATTCACTACACTCCTGGCATTAAAATAGACACATCTCAGACCTTCAGCCTGAGCACTTCCCTTCTCCATCACTCGTCTAACCTCCCTCTTACCCTGTCTACATTCCTTATCTATTTGCGAGCTAACCTCCTCGCTCTCAGTCCCCTCATTTCGATTCCCTCCCCCCAACCTTTCTAGTTTAAAGTCTCTCCAGTAGCCTTAGCCAACCTTCCCGTTCAGAACTCCGATCAGCCCGCCAGCGCTAAGCCCCGCCCACAGCGTGAATCGGACCGGAGCCGGCAAAACGCATATGGGTGCGCTGGAAAGAGGATTCCAGGCTCGGATCTATTTGACGCCCGGATTTGGCACTTCGACTCAAAGTGGTAAAATCAGGCCCCCTAGTTGAATTATTGTGCAATTCTGGGCTCCACACTTTAGGGAGGATGACGGAGCCTGTTATAAAAGGTGCAGAGGTGATTTACCAGAGTGTTTCCAGGGATGAGGGAGGGACTATAGAGGTTGGGAATAATCCCCTTCGAGTCATGGGGTGGAATTTTTTGAGATTTTTCTCAGTGTCCAGCGAGCATGACAAGGCGAGAGTTCCTGATCCATTTTTAGGGCGGGTTTTCATGCCCAATCATATGCACTCAGTCTTTCAAAATCCAGGCTAGACCGTTTCCAGCCGCAAGGGGCAGTGGGACAGACAGCCTGCAGCTCAGATTGGAGCCACAAACTGCTGAAAAGCAGAATTTTGTTTTTAAAAAACAGCTCTGCTGACAGAATCTGCCCCCCCCCCCCGCCCCCGCCACCCCCAAAGGGCCAGATACAGCCACTCCCTTCCCTTCTCGGACATTGGAGAACCCCCCCCCCCCCCGCCCTTCCCCCACAACATGACTGACTCCCTTACATCGCCCAAACTACCAGCAGCTGATCTGCCCCAACAAGGGACAGCTCCATAAAAACCCCCAAGAATGAATAGACAGGCAGGTGGTGCAGGAAGTAATGGCCTCCAGGAAGACAGCTCCCCGCTTTCCGGATGCTGATCTGACCAGGCTGCTGGAGGCAGTGGAGGCCAGGCAGAACACCCTCCTCTCTCCAGCAGCACGTCATCCCAGATGAAGGGATGGAAACGCAACCTGGTAGGCGATGGCATGCGTTAGTGCCAGGACACTGACCAGGAGAATCAGGAAGCGGTGGCACAAAAACCTGAACAACCTAATCCGGGGCAGCAATGGTGAGTGTTTAAACTCATTTAGCATCTTCCCCCTAAATGAACCCCAGATCCCCAACCCCTAGTACCCTGCATGCTTTCAGCCCCTGACCCCCAAGCATCTCTCTTTTCCCCCCGAAGAGTATCACAATCCTTGCCGTCTGAGGGCCCCCCCATGGAGCCCTGCAGGACTTGTACCATCAGATTTTCATGGTTCCTTCTGTGTCCACAGGAGAAGAATGCACATAATCGCTGGGAGAGGGTGAAGACAGGGGGTGGTGTGCCTGAGATCTGGGTCCTCACCCACTTTGCGGAGTGGGCACTGGAGCTGGAAGGAGAGATGGGGAGGTGGGCCATTAGTGACAGTATGGTCAGGCTGGAGCATAGACGTGAGCACCTACCAATCCTATCCTTGTTGGAGAAATCTCAAGTAAGTTGCATGCAGCCCAGATTCCTGTCCCTCCCTTGTGTCCTGTGTTGCAGGAAGGGACCCTGACGTTCCTGGGCCACCTGGCATCGTGGCCCCCACTGCTGCTCCCACCCATCCTGCCCTTGAAAGCTTGGAGGACTCCTCAGAGGAAGCGGATGAAGACACCTCCAAGGCCGGCACCAGTTTTGCATCAGCTTCCACCTCCTAACTTACCATCCCAGAGACTCTCACATCGCTGGGTCATTAATGGCGAGGCATCTGGGTCACTCTCTGTTGTGCATGACATAAAAGCTGATGTGCATCAGGTGGAGGAGGGAACGTCCGAAGCCTCTGGCAAGCAGGGGCCTGCGGAGGCGAGGACTCAGCTGGCCCCAGGCTACATGCTGGGCCTCTGCGATAACTTCTTCCTCAGCTACTGGAGATGCAGCAACAGAGCCAGGGAATGCAGGAGGGACTGACAGCAACACTGGACCAACTGTGAGGCTGTTGGGAGGAGTCCCAAAGCTTTCAGGTGGACCAGCTATTGCCTGTCTTGCGTGGTTCCCAGGCCAACACTGCAAGGGTGGCGTCTGTGGTGGAAAGCCTGGGGCAGGAAGTCCTCACCATGAATGGCAGGGTCCGAGCGATGGCCGAGTCACAGGCACAGTGGAGTCCCAGAGGGCCATGGCACAGTCAAAGTAGGCCACAGCTGAGGGCCTCAATTACTTCTCGAGATTCTGTGGCCTGTGGCTGAGAGGCTCAAGTGCTTGCAGGAGACCCGGTGGGACAGTGCTGAGACACAATGAGCTATGGCAGCAGCCCTTGAGAATGTGGCCCAGTCACAGAGGGTCATAGCTGAGGGGCTGCAGAGAGTGGCCCAGTATCAGAGGGCACATGATGCTGCCATTGACAGGTGGACCCCGACTCAGAGGGCCATCGCAGAGAGCTTGACCACATGGCAAGAATGCGAGTGGTCCTCCAGGACTGGCACGGCCAGGTGATGCCGGAGCTTCTGGAGCTCATTGCAGAAGCAGCGCCATCCCACAGAGTGGCCCAGGGGCCCATAAGAACCCCGAGGGAGGAGGTAGGGCTTGAGTCCATGCCAGGGCCTTCCACCCAGGAGACTGTGCCTGTGGCTACACTTTCTGAATTCCCCCCTTCCTGTCACCGGGGCATCTCAGGGGCAGCGGGATGAAGATGGTGTCATGGATACATCCCTGACACCTGGAAGCTGTCAACTGCCTGTCAACGCCAACAACTGCCAGTTTCCAGATGCAATTTTACATCTCATCCGCTTCATCCTGGACCACAATATCTTCACCTTCAACAACCAGTTCTTCATCCAGACACACGGAACAGCCATGGGGACCAAATTTGCACCTCAATATGCCAACATCTTCATGCACAGGTTCGAACAAGACTTCTTCACCGCACGGGACCTTCAGCCGGTGCTATACACTAGATACATCGATGACATTTTCTTCCTTTGGACTCATGGTGAACAATCACTGAAACAACTCTATGATGACATCAACAAGTTCCATCCCACCATCAGGCTCACCATAGACTACTCTCCGGAATCGGTTGCATTCTTGGACACGCGCATCTCCATTAAGGACGATCACCTCAGCACCTCACTGTACCGCAAGCCCACGGATAACCTCACGATGCTCCACTTCTCCAGCTTCCACCCTAAACACGTTAAAGAAGCCATCCCCTACGGACAAGCCCTCCGTATACACAGGATCTGCTCGGATGAGGAGGATCGCAACAGACACCTCCAGACGCTGAAAGATGCCCTCATAAGAACAGGATATGGCGCTAGACTCATTGATCAACAGTTCCAACGCGCCACAGCGAAAAACCGCACCGACCTCCTCAGAAGACAAACACGGGACACAGTGGACAGAGTACCCTTCGTTGTCCAGTACTTCCCCGGAGCGGAGAAGCTACGGCATCTCCTCCGGAGCCTTCAACATGTCATTGATGAAGACGAACATCTCGCCAAGACCATCCCCACACCCCCACTTCTTGCCTTCAAACAACCGCACAACCTCAAACAGACCATTGTCCGCAGCAAACTACCCAGCCTTCAGGAGAACAGTGACCAAGACACCACACAACCCTGCCACAGCAACCTCTGCAAGACGTGCCGGATCATCGACACAGATGCCATCATCTCACGTGAGAACACCATCCACCAGGTACACGGTACATACTCTTGCAACTCGGCCAACGTTGTCTACCTGATACGCTGCAAGAAAGGATGTCCCGAGGCATGGTACATTGGGGAAACTATGCAGACGCTGCGACAACGGATGAATGAACACCGCTCGACAATCACCAGGCAAGACTGTTCTCTTCCTGTTGGGGAGCACTTCAGCGGTCACGGGCATTCGGCCTCTGATATTCGGGTAAGCGTTCTCCAAGGCGGCCTTCGCGACACACGACAGCGCAGAGTCGCGGAGCAGAAACTGATAGCCAGGTTCCGCACACACAAGGACGGCCTCAACCGGGATATTGGGTTTATGTCACACTATTTCACATAAATATTTCTGCTTTTTTCCTCCTGAGTCTTTATCATGCGATCCTAGAATCAGAATTTATGTCACACTATTTGTAACTCCCACAGTTGCGTGGACCTGCAGAGTTTCACTGGCTGTCTTGTCTGGAGACAATACACATCTTTTTAGCCTGTCTTGATGCTCTCTCCACTCCCATTGTTTTGTTTCTTAAAGACTGGATTAGTTGTAAGTATTCGCATTCCAACCATTATTCATGTAAATTGAGTCTGTGTCTTATAAGTTCTGTTTGTGAACAGAATTCCCACTCACCTGAAGAAGGGGCTCAGAGCCTCGAAAGCTTGTGTGGCTTTTGCTACCAAATAAACCTGTTGGACTTTAACCTGGTGTTGTGAGACTTCTTACTGTGTTCACCCCAGTCCAACGCCGGCATCTCCACACCTGGAAGCTGGACAGGGCCCTCAAGGTGTCACTGGTTATAGTGGGTGGCAGGCATTGACAGCGACTTACAGCATCTGCCATTGAATCACCAGAACCCACGAGAGATTACCTACCCCCCCAACCCCCCCCCCCCCCCCCACCCCACCCCACCCCCCCCCCACCCCACCCACCCAACCTGCCTTTGGGCCCCGCATGGGAGTTATTGCTCCCATACCCACCACCCAGATGTGGGCCCAGTTGCCAGCGTGCATGCGGAGCTCAGGTAGGAGTGAGACTAGTTTGCACCAGGGCATCATCACAATGGTGCATAGCGAGTCATCATCACCCTCCTGCCACAGGAACTCACTAACCCAGGCCCACCACTCTGGTGTGACAATGTTGCAGGAGATTGCTGGACTCCAAGGTGGGGGGTGGGGGGTTGGAATAGAACCTACATGCGGCAACACAGGCCCATAGTGACCAAAGTGCGTGGTGATCAGGGCCTCTCTCGCAGCCCTCGTATGCCTGACCTCTGCTGCTGCCAGCCCTCCAGCGCCTGGGTGGTGTTGCTCGTTGTCCTCCTCCTCCTCCTTTTCCTCCTCCTTGTCCCCCTCCTCCTGCTGGGCGGCCTCTTCCGCAGCGACATCCAGCTGTTTGGCCTCCACTTCCTCCTTCTCCAAAAGGTCGCCTTGCTGCTGCGCCACGTTGTGTAGGGCACATAACACCACCATAATGCAGGACGATATCAGGGGGTGTATTGGAGGGCCCTGCCAGAGTAGTCCAGGCAGCTGAACCAAATATTGAGGAGCTCCATGCACGGCCCCAGTATTTAACGGGTGCTAACCTGGGCCTCATGAAATCGAGTCTCCACAACAGTCTCAGGCCTCCACACAGGTGTCATCAGCCATGTCCGAAACGGGTATCCCATGTCCTCCATGAGCCATCCCTGCACCCTGGGCTCCTCTTGAAAGACCTCCGGGATACCTGAGCTCCTCAATATAAAGCTGTCATACACGCTGCTGGGGTATCTGGCGCAGACGTACATGATGTTCAGCTGATGGTCACACACCAATTAGAACATAGAATAGAACATAGAACAGTACAGCACAGAACAGGCCCTTCGGCCCACGATGTTGTGCTGAGCTTTATCTGAAACCAAGATCAAGCTATCCCACTCCCTATCATCCTGGTGTGCTCCATGTGCCTATCCAATAACCGCTTAAATGTTTCTAAAGTGTCTGACTCCACTATCACTGCAGGCAGTCCATTCCACACCCCAACCACTCTCTGCGTAAAGAACCTACCTCTGATATCCGTCCTGTATCTCCCACCACGAACCCTATAGTTATGCCCCCTTGTAATAGCTCCATCCACCCGAGGAAATAGTCTTTGAACGTTCACTCTATCTATCCCCTTCATCATTTTAGAAACCTCTATTAAGTCTCCCCTCAGCCTCCTCCGCTCCAGAGAGAACAGCCCTAGCTCCCTCAACCTTTCCTCATATGACCTACCCTCCAAACCATGCAGCATCCTGGTAAATCTCCTCTGCACTCTTTCCAGCGCTTCCACATCCTTCTTATAGTGAGGTGACCAGAACTGCACACAATATTCCAAATGTGGTCTCACCAAGGTCCTGTACAGTTGCAGCATAACCCCACGGCTCTTAAACTCCAACCCCCTGTTAATAAAAGCTAACACACTATAGGCCTTCTTCACAGCTCTATCCACTTGACTGGCAACCTTTAGAGATCTGTGGATATGGACCCCAAGATCTCTCTGTTCCTCCACAGTCTTCAGAACCCTACCTTTGACCCTGTAATCCACATTTAAATTTGTCCTACCAAAATGAATCACCTCACATTTATCAGGGTTAAACTCCATTTGCCATTTTTCAGCCCAGCTTTGCATCCTATCTATGTCTCTTTGCAGCCTACAACAGCCCTCCACCTCATCCACTACTCCACCAATCTTGGTGTCATCAGCAAATTTACTGATCCACCCTTCAGCCCCCTCCTCTAAGTCATTAATAAAAATCACAAAGAGCAGAGGACCAAGCACCGATCCCATTGTACATTTATTGAGTGAAAGCCCTTTCTGTTCATGAATCTTCCTGGATTCTTCACCTGGGCTTTGAGGGTCTCATGGGTACAGTCTATAGCCACCTACACATTTGGCATCCCCACGATGGCCGCGAATCCTGCAGCCCGGGTTTCCTGCTGGACCTGGTCCAGGTCACATTTAATATATTGGCCAGCTGGGGCACACAAGTCATCCGTGACCTCCTTCACACACTTGTCGACGGATGGTTGGGAAATGCCACAAAGATCTCCACTGGCGGTCTGGAAGGACCCGGTGGTGTAAACGTTTAAGGTGGCCGTCCCTTTCACAGCCACCAGGAGTGGGTACCCGCCCCCCCCCCCCCCCCCCCCCACCCCGTTCCTCCAGGTGCCAGGTCCTGCAACAAATGGCACAAGGAAGCACAGTAGTAGAGTGGTTAGCACGGTTGACTCACAGCACCAGGGACCTGGGTTCGATTCCCAACTTGGGTCACTGTCTGTGTGGAGTTTGCACATTCTTCCCATGTCTGCGTGCGTTTCCTCTGAGCGCTCGGGTTTGCTCCCACAGTCCAAAGATGTGCAGGTTAGGTGGATTGGCCGTGCTAAATTCTCCCTCAGTGTACCCAAACAGGTGCCAGAGTGTGGCGACTCGTGGATTTTCACAGTTACTTCATTGCAGTGTGAATGTAAGCCTACGTGTGACTAATAAATAAACTTTAACTTTAAAAGGTGCCGCACTGTCTCCTTTTAGAGCCGGAGCCGTCGGTGGAATGTGATGTCTGACAGTTGCTCAAAGGACACTCATGTGCAGAACTAACAGGGTCTCTGCTCCCTCCTTCCCCTGCCCGTCCCCATGCCTCGGGGTGAATAGTGACCATGTCCTGCCTTCGGCGGCCATCTCCCTTTACACCTGTGAGTGGTAAGGACTGGGCCTCCTCTGCCCACAATTCATCCTCAACCTTCTGCTCCTCCTCCTCAGCTCCAGCAACAACCAAAAGATCAGCAAGATCAATGGGTTGCATTGCAAAAGCTATCTCGTCAATGTGAAGGGAGGGAGAATTTGGGAAAGGGGAGAGATAGACAGAAAGGTTAAAGAACTCTGCTCACCCCCAGTCCATGATGTGGAGATGCTGGCGTTGGACTGGGGTAAACACAGTAAGAAGTCTCACAACACCAGGTTAAATTCCAACAGGTTTATTTGATAGCAAAAGCCACGAGCATTCGGAGCGCTTGTTCTCCAAGGCGGCCTTCACGACACACAACAGCGCAGAGTCGCTGAGCAGAGACTGATAACCAAGTTCCGCACACATGAGGACGGCCTCAACTGGGATCTTGGGTTCATGTCACACTATCGGTAACCCCCACGGCTTGCCTGGACTTGCAAAATCTCACTAACTGTCCTGTCTGGAGACAATACACATCTCTTTAACCTGTGCTTAACGCTCTCTCCACTCACATTGTCTGTACCTTTAAGACTTGATTATCTGTAAAGACTCACATTCCAATCATTATTTTGTAAATTGAGTTTGTGTCTTTATACGCCCTGTTTGTGAATAGAACTCCCACTGGCCGGACAAAGGGGCAGCAAGCGTTCCGAAAGCGAGTGGCTTTTGCTACCAAATAAACCTGTTGGACTTTAACCTGGTGTTGTGAGACGTCTTACTGTGTTTACCCCCAGTCCAGCCATACACACTCCCCACAACCCCCCACAGACCCCCAGCAACACACACTCCCCATACCACCCCTAATCCCAGAATGGCAACAGAGCCCACTCCCCCATTCCCCCCACCCCCGACTCACAAATCCACACCCATAGCCCATGCAATAGTGGCCACAGACAGTATTGCTTGACAAGTCCTGAAGCTGCAGCACTGCTAGTTCAGAGAGTTCGGTAAGAAGTCTCACAACACCAGGTTAAAGTCCAACAGGTTTATTTGGTAGCAAATACCATAAGCGAGAGTTTCCAGCCCATCCCCCACCAGCAACAATGTTTGCTGCTGCCTGCACTCAGACCCAGAGTCAGCGCTAAGATCCGAGGTCAACGCTCTGAACCGGGTCCACACTGAGAGTCCGAAGTCGGACCCCATGAACAAGAGCAATCCCCCACCCCCGCCACATACTCGCAGGCCCACCACCGACCTGCAATGCAACATGGCCGCCATGAAACAACCCCCTCTGAGCAGAGACTTACTTCCTCACTCATCCTTTCTGCTCAAGGGCCTGGATGTTACTTTTATACATGAGGAGTTTTCCTGACCGATCCGGCTGCAGCGAATGCGGTGGTTAAGGCAGATGAGCTGGGACGATTGGGAGTGAAACTCACTAATTACATTGAGATGATTGCAAAAAAAATGCAAACTGACGTTTTGCCCATTTTGGGCGGGCTCCCGATCGAGTCGCTTTTTAAAAATCGGTAAAATGGGAATGAGTGCGAAGGCGGGCGACATTCCCGCTAGTCGCATCACACCTGATTTTACGACATTTTCCCACTGCAAAACGGATGTGGTGAGGTCGTAAAATTCTGCCCCATGGAGTCATACAATGTAGAAAAGACCCCTCGGCCCATCGAGTCTGCACTGACAATGACTACCACCAAGGGCGTATAAAATCTCATTTTCCTGCAATTGTCCATTTTCCCTGAATTTAATGAGATTTCAAGTGCTTCTCCAAATACTTTTTTAAAGGTTGTAAGGATTCCAGCCTCCACTACCTTCCCAGGCAGCGCATCCTTGATTCCCGCCACCCTCTGAGTGAAAATTTATTTTCCAAAATACCCCAAATCTCCTGCCCCTCACCCTGAAACTATGCCCCCTTGGGATTGACCCCTCACCCAAGGGAAACAGCTGCTCCGTACTCACCCTGCCAATACCCCTCATAATCATATATACACCAACCATGTCCCCCTTCAGCCTTTTCTGCTCTAACGAAAACAATCCAAGCCTATTTACATTCTCTTTATAGCTCAAATGCTCCATCCCAGACAATGTCACTGGCACAGTGGTTAGCACTGCTATCTCACAGCATCAGGGACCCAGGATCAATTCCAGCCTTGAGTGACTGTCCGAGTGGAGTTTCCATGTTCTTCCCGTGCCTGCGTGGGTTTCCTCCGGGTACTCCGGTTTCCTCCCACAGTCCAATGACGTGTGAGTTAGGTTGATTGGCCATGCTAAATTGCTCCTTAGTGTCTGGGGAACTAGCTAGGGTAAATACATGGTGTTATGGGGATAGGGTCTGGGTGGCATTGTGGTCAGTGCAGATTCAATGGGCCAAATGGCCTCCTTCTGCACTGTAGGATTCTATGGTTCTATCCTGGTGAATCTCCTCTGTAGCCCATCTGGTGCAATCACATCCTTCCTATAGTGTGTCGTCAGAGCACATAAGTTTAAAAGGGATTGAAATAGAGGTGTTCAACATTATTAAAGGGTAAATATCACGGTAGCACAGTGGTTAGCACTGCTGCTTCACAGCTCCAGGGACCTGGGTTTGAATCCCGGCTCGGGTCACTGTGTGTGTGGAGTTTACACATTCTCCTCGTGTTTTTGTGGGTTTCCTCCAGGTGCTCCGGTTTCCTCCCACACTCAAAAGATGTGCGGGTTTGGTTGATTAGCCGTGCTAAAAAAAAATTGCCCCTTAGTGTCCTGAGACGCGTAGGTTAGAGGGATCAGCGGGTAAATATGTAGGGATATGGGGGTAGGGCCTGGGTGGGATTGTGGTCGGTGCAGACTCGATGGGCCGAATGCCCTCTTTCTGTACTGTAGGAATTCTATGATTCTATAAATATTGAGAAACTTTTTCCAGTAGTAGGTTGGTCAGTGACCAGAGAACAAAGGAACTAGAGGCAACAGGAAAGAAAACATATTTTTACACAGCGGGATGTTCTGGTCTGGAGTGCACTGCTTGAAAAGGCAGTGGGAGCAGATTCAACAATAACTTTAAAGAAAAGGAATGGGACAAAAATTTGCAGAGGAACAATTTAATGGGGAAAGAGCGGGGTGGGAGTAATTGGAAACCTGTCTCAAAGGGCTAGCACAAGCATGATAGACTGAAGGGCCTCCATCTGTGCTGTCTGATTATGTTAAACGCCAACAGTTAGAGTCTGACAGCAGCTCTGAGCAGATTGCTAGGCGACCCTCAGATGAATCAATTTCTCCCGCGACCGACCTTTTAGTTTACTCGCTGAGTGAGCTCAGGATCTTTAATTCCATTGTTACGCTTTTCCTTTTTGTAATTGGGGGAATTTATTGCTGGTTTCTGCCTTATTGCTCACAGCTTCTGATGAGCCTTTCCATTATTTAACAGGCAGCGTGAGGCTGAGGTTTATTTACGGGAGACTGCGCACACAGACTGGTATTATGGTCTGGGTGGCGATCACCAGCTCAGGGACGGTGTCAGCTCAGGTTTAATAACTTCGGCAGATTCCAGGCAGTCCCCTGAGGTCCCCTAACACGAGAGTCACTGAGCAGCAATGCTGCAGGAATTATAGCAGACAGCAATCTGACATTTTAACCACAGATAGATTTCTATTCACTGAAGGTGTTGGAAAGTGAAGGGCATGAGTTTAAAATGACAGACCGGGTGGGTGGGGGGAGCGGGGTGGTGTTGGATTTGTGGATTTTAGACAATCTCGTCCAATTATTAAAAAATAAGTACTTGCATTTCTATAGCCCCTGTCACCACCTCAGGATAATCTTAGATGTGACCAGCAGCCAACGACGTGTTTTTGAAGTGAGTTCACTCTTGTGATGTAGGAAACACAGCTGCCAGTTTGTGCACAGCAAGATTCCACATACACTCGCAGAACAGAGGGGCAGCAAGGTGGCACAGTGGGGCGGCACGGCGGCACAGTGGTTAGCACTGCTGCTTCACAGCTCCAGGGACCTGGGAGCGATTCCCGGCTTGGTTCACTGTCGGTGTGGAGTTTGCACATTCTCCTCGTGTCTGCGTGGGTTTCCTCCGGGTGTTCTGGTTTCCACCCACAGTCCAAGGATGTGTGGGTTAGGTGCATTGGCTGTGCTAAATTGCCCCTTCGTGTCCCAGGATGCATAGGTTAGAAGGTTTAGCGGGGTAAATATGTCAGGTTACAGGGATAGGGCCTGGGTGGGGTTGTTGTTGGTGCAGACCCGATGGGCCGAATGGCCTCCTTCTTCAAAGTAGGGTTTCTATGAGAGGGGGAGCCCATTTAGCCCTCGAGTTGGAACTGGCATTCGATTTTCTCATCGCTAATCTGTATCTTAATTCTAATCGCCCGTCCTTGTTCCTGTATCCCATAAAATCCCACAAAGCAAAGACATAATCTGAGGTTTGGAAATTTCCTTTTGACCCCCTTACTCTCTCCTACACCTTAAAGCATCTCCTTAAACCTGCCTCTTTGATCCAGCTTTTAGTCAACTCACCTCATATCTCCTCATGTGGTTTGGAGTCAATTGTTGTCTGATTTACACTCCTGTGACATGCCTTGGGATGAACTCCATTCCAAGAACTCCTTACTATATAAATGCAACTTCTGGTTTGACCCCATCCTATAATCGAATTCCACACACGTACAATTAAATCCGCGAGAGACGGTAATAAACAAACCAATAAATTTCAGAGTCAGAGATTCCCGAGCCAGACTTCCATTCGATTCACCCGCTTTCTCCAATTCAACCTTTCGCTGAGATGTTCATTCCAGCCTTTCTTTATTTTAATCTCCCTGACGATTGAGGCTCAGGTTGTGTTTGTGGAGCTCTGTGTTCCATTTCATTTCCTTTAATCCCTGTTATATGTTACCCCACCCTCACTGGTGAAACATCGAATATTAATAAACCCGGCTCACCGTCAGTTTCCATTTTAACAATCAGTTTAGAGGGACCTGCGGAACAATGGGGACCATTCAACCCCTCCATCCTGTTTCACATTCATAGGAATAGGAGGAGATTATTCAGCCCCTCGATCTTGTTCCACGTTCATAGTAACAAAGAAACAGGAGACCATTCAGCCCTTCGATCTTGTTCCACATTCATTGGAACATAGGAATAGGAGAAGAACCAATTGGCCTCTCGATCCTGTTCCACATTCATAGAAGTGTAGGAATCGGGGAGGCCATTCAGCCCCTCAGTTCAATTCCATTATTCATAAGAACATGAGGAGGCCATTCAGCCAGATTGTGCTGTTCACTATTTATAAGAATAGGAGGAGGTCATTCAATCCCTCTATCCTATTCCATATTTACAGGAACATAGGAGCAGGAGGAGGCCATTCAGCCCTTCAACCCTCTTCCACATTCATAAGACCATTGGAATACGAGGAGGCCATTCAGCCCATCGAACCTGTTTTATAGTCAGGAATGTAGATATAGGAGGAGGCCATTCACCCCCTCAACCTGTTCCACCATTCAATGAGACTATCACTGATCTATATCCTAACTTCATTAACCCGCCTTGGCTCCATATTCCTCAGACAGTAAATCTCCATTGAACTCAGATTCATCATCTTTATGAATTCATTGGGCAGCACGGTGGCACAGTGGTTAGCACTGCTGCCTCACAGGCCTAGGTACCTGGGTTCGGTTCCCGGCTTCAATCGCTGTCTGTGCGGAGTCTGCATGTTCTCCCCATGTCTGTGTGGGTTTCCTCCGGGTGCTCCGGTTTCCTCCCACAGTCTGAAAGACGTGCTGGTAAGGTGCACTGGCCGTGCTAAATTCTTCCTCAGTGTACCCGAACAGACGCCAGAGTAGCTCCATTGCAGTGTTAATGTAAGTCTACCTGTGACACAGATCAATAAACATAAAGCAAAAGTTGACACCTACTTCTTCCGCTGGGAAATTTTCCACATTTTCCCCACCCTTTGTGTGAGGAAATTTGTTGGGGGCGGCACGGTGGCACAGTGGTTAGCACTGCTGCCTCACAGTGTGAGGGACCCGGGTTCGATTCCTGGCTTGGGTGACTGTGTGGATTCTGTACATTCTCCCTGTGCCTGAGTGGTTTTCCTCCAGGTTCTCTGGTTTCCTTCCACAGTCCAAAGATGTGCAAATTAGGTGGATTGGCCATGATAAATTGCCCCTTAGTATCAGGGGGATTAGTAGGATAAATACGTGGGGTTACGGGGACAGGGCCTGGGTGGCATTGTTGTTGGTGCAGACTCGATGGGCCAAATGGCCTCCTTCTGCACTGTAGGGAATTCTATAATTCTATGGGATTCGATGAAACGTTTCCTAATTTCTCTCCTAAATGACCTGACTCTGGCTTCCGGGTTCTGTTCTATTTCCCTCACCTCCCCCTCCCCCCCACTCACACAGCGGCTGAAGTTTCTCTCTATGGGCCTGATCAATTCAATGTATTGGCGGAGAGTGGTATCAGCTCCCAGTCTCCCCACTGTTTTGCTCGAGAAGATCGCCTCGTTAGTGAGGGACTGTCGAATCGCTGGTTTTTAATGCTCAGTTTCAGCCCCTTTATGAACAGAATTGTTGGAGCTTGGATTCTCTTGGGGGCATCGCACAGACTGAATATACATTTGTGTCTCAGTCACCGAAACTGTTTTTTTATTTATTAACCCCGTTCACACCACACTGACCCTCCACCCCAGCCATCAGCTAATTAGGCTGCGAGGATTTAATAGCAGTTTGGAGTTAATAAGAAGGTTGAGCTCAGTGCCTGGAACATTTACAGGAGCAATCTTTCTATCTGAGCTCCCTGTATGACCAAGGCATTAAACCGTCATCATAACTGAAGGGCTGCTCTGCAATCTGAGCATGTTGGGATGCTGGGGAGAGGAGAGACCTTTGCTTCCGTGTCTACAAAGAACTTTATCATCCTCTGTGTACAGCACCTGACAATGGGAATCTTTGTACTGAGCGCGATTCTCCATCGACTGCTGGAGAGGAAGAGAGCGTTTTGATCTGAGACAGTTTGTGGAAAGGGCCTCCTGCAGGATCAGAAACTTCAGTACAAGAAAGAAAGCATTTACATTTCTAAAGCACCTTTCACTACCTCAGGACGTCCCAGAACACTTTGCAGCCAAATAAATACTTTTTAAAATAAAGTTTAGTTACTGTAATAAATTCAGAAATGTAGGTAGTGTAAAATGTTAGCCTGAACTCTGCTGCCCGTGTGCTAACGTGCACTCAATCCTGTCCCCCTGTCACCCCCTGTGCCCACGGACTGACATTGGCTCCAGGTTAAAGTCAAGTCCTGATTTTGAAATTCTCTTTTCAAATCCCTCCATGACCTCGTCCATTTCTGTCTCCAACCCACAGCAACC
Source organism: Mustelus asterias (assembly GCF_964213995.1). Lineage (NCBI taxonomy): Eukaryota > Metazoa > Chordata > Chondrichthyes > Carcharhiniformes > Triakidae > Mustelus > Mustelus asterias. Next base: position 25,048,721 of record NC_135808.1, on the reverse strand, counting down.
GTCCCAGATTATCAGAGAATCCAAACAGTGCAGAAGGAGGCCACTCAGCCCATTGAGTCTGCACCAACTCTCCAATAGAGCATTTTACCCAGGTCCATCCCACAGGATCTCTGCTGTCCTTCCTCTCAGGCCATTTGAGCATTCCTGTTTCATCACTGCACTATTGGTGGCCATGCTCCCAGCTGCCCAGTCTTTGGAAATCCCTCCCTGAACCTCTTTGCCTCTTCCTACCCCACTCCCAACCCCTCCCCCACCTGCCTCTCCTCCTCCTGTGACACGCTCCCTAAAGCCAACCTCTTGGCGTCAGCATTTGGTCAAATGACCCAATATATACGTGCCTCGGTATTCAATGTTTTGTTACGATGCTCCACCAGGCGCTACATGAATACGCCCTACCACTGTTTTTGTTGACATGATGTGGAGATGCCGGCGTTGGACTGGGGTAAGCACAGTAAGAAGTCTCACAACACCAGGTTAAAGTCCAACAGGTTTATTTGGTAGAAAATACCATAAGCTTTCGGAGCACTGCTCCTTCGTCAGATGGAGTGGATATCCACTCCATCTGACGAAGGAACAGCGCTCCGAAAGCTTATGGTATTTGCTACCAAATAAACCTGTTGGACTTTAACCTGGTGTTGTGAGACTTCTTACTTTGTTGACATGGGCAGCCAGATCCTACTTTCTAAAAAGGTGATCATCAATTGACGTTGTGTGAGGCACGCTGGAGAGAATCATAGAATTACCTACAGTACAGAAGGAGGCCATTCGGCCCATCAAGCCTGCACCGACAACAATCCCACCCAGGCCCTATCCCCGTAACCCCACGTATTTACCTTGCTAGGCCCTCTGCCACTAAGGGGCAATTTAGTATATCTAATCAACCTAACCCCACATCTTTCGAGCTCCCATGTAATCCAAAGGATCCCTACAATGCAGAAGAAGGCCATTTGTCTCATCAAATCTGAACCGAACTGCAGAAAGAATATCCCACACTGGTCCTCCACCCTATCAACCCCACACATTTAACATGGTCAATCCGATTAAACTACACATCTTTGGACATTAACGGGCAATGTAGTATGGCCAATCCACCTAAACTGCACACGTTTGGGCTGTGCAAGGAAAGCAGAGCACCCGGAAGAAACACACAGAGACATGAGGAGAATTTGCAAACTCCACAAGTCACCATGCCACCCATGTTGTCTGTCCCCTTCTTCCAACAATGCCATCGGATCTTTAACATCCAACTCCGAAGACAGACAGGATCCCACTTGAACTCCTCCTCTTAACTTCTGAACCCACAATCTCCTGACCTCGAGTTGGGATTGCTGCCAAAGAGTCATTGCTGAGACACATTTACAGGGATATGGAACAGAGGCAGTGAAAGTGTGCTGAAGTAAAGATCATCCCTGATTTAATCTCATTGCAGAACAGGTATGAGGCGCTTATTGATTTAATTATTTTAATTATTTATTCTTGTCACAAGTAGGCTAACACTGCAATGAAGTTACTGTGAAAATCCCCCTCGTCGCTACACTCCGACGCCTGTTCGGGTACACTGAGGGAAAATTTAGCATGGCCAATGAACCTAACCAGCATGTCTTTCAGACTGTTGGAGGAAACCAGAGCACCCGGAGGAAACTCATGCAGGCATGAGGAGAACATGAGGATTCCAGACAGGGACCCAAGCCGGAAATCAAACCCGGGTCCCTGGCGCTGTGAGACATGATGTGGAGATGCCGGCGTTGGACTGGGGTAAACACAGTAAGAAGTCTCACAACACCAGGTTAAAGTCCAACATGTATATTTGGTAGCACAAGCCACTAGCTTTCGGAGCGCTGCCCCTTCGTCAGGTAAGTGGGAGTTCTGCTTCATCAGGTAAGTGGGAGTTGGCACTGCTGTGAGGCAGCAGTGCCAACCACTGTGCCACTGTGACCTGAATGGCTTCCTCCTATTCCTGACCCATCCACCCTACCTGCTGCCTCACACCAATAGGAATTGGAGACACGTAAGTAAGGGAAAAATTTAAGAGCGTTGTAAGGAAAGAGCACGTAACTGGGAATAATTGGAAAATTCATTCCAGGATCCAGCACTGGGACAATGGGCTGAATGGCCTCCTCCATTGCTCAGGGCTTCTGTTAAGTTTTGCCCCGACCTTTAAAGAGTTGTATTAACTCATCCCTCAGACAACATCTCCCCAGTGAAAATAAATTCATCCCAATTTAAAATATCTCCCTTCAGTATTTTTCACTCAAGAATCAATTTTATCTTAAATATGAGAATAAAATGTGGGCAAATCTCACCGGGTGTCACCTTTAAAGAGCAGGAGTGGAGATAAACGATAGCAGCGTGCTCATTATTTGTCTCTGACTCCGTGAAGGAGCTGAATTATTCATCGGATACCTGGATCATGCTGAGAGTCACATTGAAACTGATTCAGATCTTTGACAAAGCATTGATAATCCTCCGGCAGTAGAATGCTTCACTCAATATCATTTAAATAATGAATCTTCAATCCGATTTTGCGCCCCAGATCATAACAAAAAAAAGATTCCTTCAGAAAGGGAAAGTAACTCAACAAGCAGGTTACAATCATAACACCTTACAATGCAGAAGGAGACACTTCAGCCCATCATGTCCCTGCCAGCCCTTTCGAAGAGTGACTGAGTTAGCTCCAGTCCCCTACCCTTTTCCCATTTTCAAGTATTTATAGAATCATAGAATCCCTATAGTATAGAAGGAAGCCATTGTGATGTTGGGATTGCACCAACATCAATCCCACCCAGGCCCTATCCCCATAACCCCATGTATTTACCCTGCTAGTCCCCCTGACACTATGGGGCAATTTAGCATGTCCAATCCACACAACCTGCACATCTTTGGAGTGTGGGGGCAAACCGGATCACCCAAAGGAAACGCACGCAGAAACAGGAACAACATGCGAATTCCACACGGACAGTGACCCACAGCCGGAATCGAACTCTGGTCCCTAATGTGGTAAGGCAGCAATGCTAACCACTGTGCCGTTGTGCTGCCCTAAATCCAATTCTATTTTCAAAGCTATGATTGAACCCGTTAGCACCATCCGTTCAGACAGCACATTCAAGATCATCATAACGCACTTGTGTAAAACACATCTTTCCTCATTTTGCCTCTGGTTCTTCTGCAATTACCTTAAATCCATATCCATTGGTTTTCAATCTGTCAGCTCGTGGAAACACATTCTCCTTATTTGCTCCCTCAAACCATTCCTCATTCTGAACACCTCTGTCTAATCTCCTTTCATTGCTTTTGCTCTGAGGAGAATAATTCCCAGCCTCTCCACTACCTCCACATTAACTGAAGTCCCTGGTACAATTCTCATCAAGCTCCTCTCACGCACTCTCCAAAGCCCTGTCATCCTTGCTAAAGCGCGGGGCCCAGAATTAAACACAATCCCCCAGCTGTACTCCAACCAGGCCTCCCGTTCTGGGCCTGTGCTTGCAAAGATTGATTTTTTTTTTCATCACTGATGCTTTCTGAAGTGATTCTCCAAGATCAAAACATTTGTACTTGTCCCAGAATTTAAAAAGATAATTTCAATGATGGGAAAGAGCTGCGATCAGCACCTTCCAAAGCTTGACGCTGGTGTGTGACTCAGAGGGGAACCTGGAGGTGATTGTGTTCCCATGTACAAAGAACAAAGAACAGTACAGCACAGGAAACAGGCCCTTCGTCCCTCCAAGCCTGTGCCGCTCCTTGGTCCAACTAGACCAATCGTTTGTATCCCTCCATTCCCAGGCTGCTCATGTGACTATCCAGGTAAGTCTTAAACGATGTCAGCATGCCTGCCTCCACCACCCTACTTGGCAGCGCATTCCAGGCCCCCACCACCCTCTGTGTAAAAAACGTCCCTCTGATATCTGAGTTATACTTCACCCCTCTCAGCTTGAGCCCGTAACCCCTCGTGATCGTCACCTCCGACCTGGGAAAAAGCTTCCCACTGTTCACCCTATCTATACCCTTCATAATCTTGTACACCTCTATTAGATCTCCCCTCATTCTCCGTCTTTCCAAGGAGAACAACCCCAGTCTCTCCTCATAGCTAAGACCCTCCATACCAGGCAACATCCTGGTAAACCTTCTCTGCACTCTCTCTAACGCCTCCACGTCCTTCTGGTAGTGCGGCGACCAGAACTGGACGCAGTACTCCAAATGTGGCCTAACCAGCGTTCTATACAGCTGCATCATCAGACTCCAGCTTTTATACTCTATACCCCGTCCTATAAAGGCAAGCATACCATATGCCTTCTTCACCACCTTCTCCACCTGTGTTGCCACCTTCAAGGATTTGTGGACTTGCACACCTAGGTCCCTCTGTGTTTCTATACTCCTGATGACTCTGCCATTTATTGTATAACTCCTCCCTACATTATTTCTTCCAAAATGCATCACTTCGCATTTATCCGGATTAAACTCCATCTGCCACCTCTCCGCCCAATTTTCCAGCCTATCTATATCCTGCTGTATTGCCCGACAATGCTCTTCGCTATCCGCAAGTCCAGCCATCTTTGTGTCATCCGCAAACTTGCTGATTACACCAGTTACACCTTCTTTCAAATCATTTATATATATCACAAATAGCAGAGGTCCCAGTACAGAGCCCTGCGGAACACCACTGGTCCCAGACCTCCAGCCGGAAAAAGACCCTTCGACCACTACCCTCTGTCTCCTATGGCCAAGCCAGTTCTCCACCCATCTAGCCACTTCTCCTTGTATCCCATGAGCCTTAACCTTCTTAACCAACCTGCCATGTGGGACTTTGCCAAATGCCTTACTGAAATCCATATAGACGACATCCACGGCCCTTCCTTCATCAACCGTTTTTGTCACTTCCTCAAAAAACTCCACCAAATTTGTAAGGCACGACCTCCCTCTTACAAAACCATGCTGTCTGTCACTAATGAGATTGTACCTGCTGCCCTTGTCTTCCTAAAGTAAAGTTAAAGTGTATTTATTGTCACAAGTAGGCTTCCATGAACACTGCAATGAAGTTGCTGTAAAAATCTCCTTGTCGCCACACTCCGGTGCATGTCCGGGTAAACTGAGGGAGAATTAGCATGGCCAATGCGCCTAACCAGCAAGTCTTTCAGACTGTCGGAGGAAATGGAGCACCTGAAGTAAGCCCACACAGGCATGAGGAGAATGTTCAAACTCCGCACAGACAGTGACCCAAGCCGGTAATCGAACCCAGGTCCCTGGCACTGTGAGGCAATAGCCACTTTGCCACCGTGCCGCCCCATATGTCGTGGAGGAAGAAGGTTTGTGAGGTGCTGTTGAAGGAGCTTCGGCGACTAGTGTCAGTGAATCATATGGTTGCTACACATTGTAGCCACGGTGCACTGAGTGATGGTGGGAGGGGGTTTGTGAGGTGCTGTCAAAGAAGCCCCACAGGTTGTGGTAGTGAATCCTGTAGATGGTATACACTGCAGCCATGGTACGTCGGTGGTGATGGGAGAGGATATTTAAGGTGGTGGATGGGATGTCGATCACTTGAACTCGTCCATCCAGGGGGAAGAGATGTCACCATGTTGTGATCAAGTGTAAACTTCCTCTTTTAGTGCTGAGAATCGCCTTTTGGGCTTTGACTGAATACTGAGTCCAGTCGAACCTCATTCCCCAACTTCACTCAACATTCACAGCGGGCATTGATAAAACTTCCCAGTGAATACCATTCCCATTGCCCTGTGTGAGTGTTTATCCTCCAGCTAGGTGTGGACAAAGAGAATATATTAAGGTAGATAACAGGTGAAGATTGAAAGCCAAGCCTTTATTTTGCAGTGACTTGCTTCATCTTACAGTGGAACTGATGGTGAACTGATCTCTCTCGGTGAGGCAGGCCCATGGTTCAGTGTATCAAATACCTACAGCTTGTGATCCCAACACTAACCTGTCAGACCGCACTCTGTCAACACATCACTGGGAAAGTTTTCGGTGGAAAGGAAGATGGTTCCTCTCACTGTTGAGAGTCTTGATGCTATAGACAGCAAGAGGTTTTTGGATCAGATTAGAAATCTCCCACACTCCTTGTACAGAGTGTGTTACAGTTCATTGCAGAAACTCTGCCTCAAACTGACAGGGATTTGTCGAGTGATCGCAGCCTCAGTTCTCCGATTCATCGTTTCATTGGAATCTCTCCTGATTTACAAAAACACAAGAAGACTGTGCAGAAGACTGAGTGCCAAAGAAGCAAATCTGCGTGTTTCCCAACCGGAAACCATGGATGAACAAGGATAACTACTGCTTGCTGAAATCTAGGTCTGAGCCGTTCAAGTCAAGCAACCCTGACCTATACAAGAAAGTTAGTCATGATGTGGAGATGCCGGCGTTGGACTGGGGTAAACACAGTAAGAAGTTTAACAACACCAGGTTAAAGTCCAACAGGTTTATTTGGTAGCAAAAGCCACACAAGCTTTCGGAGCTCCAAGCCCCTTCTTCACCTGAAGAAGGGGCTTGGAGCTCCGAAAGCTTGTGTGGCTTTTGCTACCAAATAAACCTATTGGACTTTAACCTGGTGTTGTTAAACTTCTTACTGTCTATACAAGAAAGCCAGATATGATCTAAGGAGATCCATCAAAGATGCCAAAAGACAGTATTGGACCAAGCTAGAGTCCCAGGCTAGCCACACGGATGCCCGCCAACTATGGCAAGGTTTGCAAGGCATAACACGTGACAAGATGAAGGCATGTAAAATCCAACGCACCCCTCCCTGATGAGCTCAATGCATTCTCAATGCGTTTTGAGCAAGAGGTCAGCGAGAGAATGCCCTCCACCCTGGAAGCATTGGATGAACCTGTATCTGAGGTCACCATTGCAGATGTCAGAGCAGCTTTCTCAAAGTCAACCCATGGAAAGCGACTGGCCCAGTGGGGTACCCAGACAAGCACTCAGATCCTGCGCAGATCAGCTGGCGGTGGTATTCGCAGACATCTTTACCGCTCTTTACAATAATCTGAGATCCCTATCTGCTTCAAGAAGATGACCACCATCCCAGTTGCAAAGAAAAGCCAAGCAGCATGCCTTAATGGCTATCATCTGTTGGCTCCAACATCCATCATTATGAAGTGATTTGAAAGGCTAGACAGGGCACGAATCAATTCCAGTCTCCCATACTGCCTGAATCCATGACAGTTCGCCTGCCGCCACAACAGGTCCACAGCATCTCCCTGGCCCTGCACGCAACCCTGGAACACCTAGATGACAAAGGCATCTATGTCAGACTCCTATTTTTTGATTACAACTCAGCGTTTAACACCATTATTCTGATGAATTTCACCTCCAAACTCCATGGCCTGGGCCTCGGCTCATCCCTCTGCGATTGGATCATGAATTTATTAAGCCACAGACCACAATCAGTTAGGATAGGCAAAACACCTCCTCCATGATCATCCTCAACCCAGTGCCCCACAAAGCTGTGTTCTCAGCCTCCTACTATACCTCTTATACACCTATGACTGTGTGGCCAAATTCCCCTCCAACTCGATTTTCAAGTTTGCTGACGACACCCATGGGTTAGGTCTCAAACAATGATGAGACAGGGTACAGGAGTGAGATAGAGAATCTGGTGAACTGGTGCAGCAACAATAATCTCTCCCTCAATGTCAACAAAATGAAGGAGATTGTCATCGACTTCAGGAATCGTAGAGGAAGATATGCCCCTGTCTACATCAATGGGGACGAAGTAGAAAGGGCCGAGAGATTCAAGTTTTTAGATGACCAGATCACCAACAACCTTTTCCGGTCTCCCCATGCCGACACTATAGTTAAGAAAGCCCACCAACGCCTCTACTTTCTCAGAAGACTCAGGAAATTTGGCATGTCAGCTATGACTCTCACCAACTTTTACAGATGCACCCCAGAAAGCATTCTTTCTGGCTGTATCACAGCTTGGTATGGCTCCTGCTCTGCCCATGACCACAAGAAACTACAAAGGGTTGTGAATGTAGCCCAATCCATCACGCAAACGAGCCTCCCATTCATTGACTCTGTCTACACTTCCACTGCCTCGGCAAAGCAGCCAGCATAATTAAGGACCCCACGCACCCCAGACATTCTCTCTTCCACCTTCTTCCGTCAGGCAAAAGATACAAATGTCTGTGGTCACGTACCAACCACCAAGAACTGCTTCTTCCCTGCTGCCATCAAACTTTTGAATGGATCTACCTTGCATTGAGTTGATCTTTATCTGCACCCTCGCTATGACTGTAATTAATACTGCATTCTGCACTCTCTTGCTTCCTTCTCTATGAACGTAATGCTTTATCTGTATAGCGCGCAAGAAACAATACTTTTCACTGTATGTTAATACATTTGACAATAATAAATCAAATCAAATCAGAAACACAAGCAAAAATGTAATCCCAGTCGAACCCCCAGCATGGTATCTGACTCTGAATTCAGTGTCCAAATCCATATCAGCTTCATTGTTCAACTGGTTCAATGCCTCCTCCTGTTCCCATGGATTCTGCTCCAGTCTTTCTCTCTCCCTCTCTCTATCTCCCTATTTCTGAATCCTGGTCAACTGTTATATTTATTTCCAACCATTTCATAAACGGTTGTGCTCAGCACCTGTCTGCTGCCCTGTGAGAGGTGTAAGGTCACGCTGAATATAATTAAATCCTCAAAACAGTGAGGAGAATCTTTAATTATCAGTCTCATTAACGCAGCACTGACCTCCCCAGATTGAAGTTGTGCCAACGCACACTGTGTCCGGCAGACAATGTCCCCTTAAACTATTTGGTGTGAAAGACAGAAACCAGATAAACAGTGAATCAGGACGAAGATGCGTGAGTGAATGTTTAACGTAATAAATGATGTGTTTATATTATCTTACTGAAGGAAGGACATACTGGCATTGGAAGTAGTTCAGAGAAAGTTCACTGGACTGAGTTCTGTGATGGAAAGGGCTTGTCTTATGAAGAAAGGTTGAGCATATTGGTCTTAAACATTCAGTTAAATAAAGCATACACTATCCTGGGATTTCTTCATAGAGGCATGGAGTACAAGAGTAAGGAGGTTATGCTGAACTTATACAAGACACAAGACTCAGCTGGAGTACTGTGTACAGTTCTGGGTGCCACACTATAAGAAAGATGTGAACACATTTGATTTGATTTGATTTGATTTATTATTGTTATATGTATTAGCAAACAGTGAAAAGTATTGTTTCTTGCGTGCTATACAGATAAAGCATACCATTCATAGAGAAGGTAAAAAGAGAGTGCAGAATGTAGTGTTGCAGTCATGGCTAGTGTATAGAGAAAGGTCAACTTAATGCAAGGTAGGTCCATTCAAAAGTCTGACAGCAGCAGGGAAGAAGCTGTTCTTGAGTTGGTTGGTACGTGACCTCAGACTTTTGTATCTTTTTCCCAACAGAAGAAGGTGGAAGAGAGAATGTCCAGGGTGCGTGGGGTCCTTAATTATGCTGGCTGCTTTGCCGAGGCAGCGGGAAGTGTAGACAGAGTCAATGGAGAGGTTTACGAGAATGTTTCTTGGGATGGTCAACTTCAATTGTGAGGATAACTTGGAGACACTGGGACTTTTCTCTTTGAAGAGTAACAGCAAGAAGTTTCACAACACCAGGTTAAAGTCCAACAGGTAGCATGAGATTACGGAGCGCTGCCCCTTCATCAGGTGAGTGGAGAGTTGGGTTCACAAAAAGGGCAGATATAGACACGGACTCAATTACAAGATAATGGTTGGAATGTGAGTCTTAACAAATAATCAAGTATTTACATGTGCAGACAATGCGAGTGGAGAGAGGGTTAAGTACAGTTTAAAGAGTTGTGAATTTTCTCAAGCCAGGACAGTTAGTAGGATTTTGCAAGCCCAGGCAAGGGTTACAGATAGTGTGACATGAACCCAAGATCCCAGTTGAGGGCGTGTGTGCGGAGCTTGACTATCAGTTTCTGCTTGGTGATTCTGCGTTGTCGTCTGTCTTGAAGGCCGCCTTGTAGGGAAAGCGAAAAGGAGTTTGGATACAGATGTTCAAAATCATGAGGGGTCTGGACAGAGTACATAGGGGGGACTGCTCCCACTCATATTAAACTATTAGGATCGAGAGGGAAGAAATTTAAAATGATATGCAAAAGAAGCAAATGCAAAGTGAGTAAAAATGTTTTCACACAGTGAGGGATTGGGGTCTGGAATGCGCCGTCTGGAAGTGTGGTAGTGGCAAGTTCAATCAAGGCTTTCAGGAGGGTGTTAGATCATTACTTGAATGGAAAGGCAAGCGAATGGCACAAAGTCAAAATTCTGATTTGGAGAGCCGGTGTAGCCACAATAGGCTGAATGGCCTCCTTTGGTGCCACGACAATTCTGTGATTCCGTCTAACTCATGGGAATCTGACAATGAGAGCTGATCTTATTATAACATATATGATTCTGTGGGGGATTGACAAGGTAGATGCTGAAACGGTGTTTCCCTCACGGGAGATTCTATGGGGTTCTAGAACTAGGGGGGCAGAGTTTCATAGTAAGGGGTCTAATATTTCAGATGGAGATAAGGAGGAAGCCTTCTCTCAGAGGATTGTTAATCTTTGTGATTCCCTTCCCCAGTGAGCAGTCTGGGCCAATGCATATATTCAAGGCTGAATCAGACAGATCTTTGATCTGGAAGGGATTCAGGGGTCATGTGGGGGACAGGTGGAAAACTAGAATTTAGCCACAATTAGATCAGCCAGGAATGGTGGCGCAGGCTCGAGGAGATTGTGCCTGTTTTTTGCATTCTTCAGCATTGTGGTTTCACTAAGCGAGGTCATTTGGGATGAGAATGTGTGAAGGAATGACTTTTTCTTTGTTCTTTGCGTAGGGGGTTTTAGTTAAGTTGGGCAGCATGGTCGGTGCAGGCTTGGAGGGCCGAAGGGCCTCTTCCTGTGCTGTAATTTTCTTTGTTCTTCGTTTGTTATGTGATTACTAATAACTGAGTTTGCAGTTTTCATGAAACTGGGTAATTTGGGATGAGTTAATGTGTGAGTGAACATTTAACATAATGAATGATGTGTTTATTGATAACTGGGATCTGAGTGATTTGGGATCAGTTAACGTGTGAGTGAATGTTTAACATAATGAATAATGTTGTTTATTAATTACTGAGTTTCCAATTTTTATTAATCTGGATGACTTGGGATGAGTTGTTGAGCTGTTGTTCCATTTGTGGCACTTGCTCCCAGACTCGGAATGAGACCTTGCGGAGTAAATGCAATTCTTAAAAATTCCTTCTTGGGACACGGGCATCGCTTGCTGGCCAGCATTTATTGCCCACCCGTAACTGCCCTTGAGATGAGGGTGAGCTGCGTTCTTGAATCACTGCAGTAGACTTTGTAGCGATTGATACAACTGAGTGGCTCGCTGAGCCATTTCAGAGGGCAGTTATGAGTCACCAACATTGCTGTGGTTCTGGAGTCGCACGTAGGCCAGGCCAGATAAGGATGGCAGATTTCCTTCCCTAAAGGACATTGGTGACCCAGATGAGTTTTTCCGACAATTGACAATGGTTTCCCGGTCATCAATAGACTCTTAAATCCAGATATTTTTTATTGAGTTCAAATTCCACCCACTGCTCTGGCAGGATTTGGACCAGGGTCCCCAGAATATTCATTGATTTTCTGTATTAATAGTCCAGTGATAGTACCACTAGGCCATTGCCTCCCCTTTAATTTCAATAATACCAAGTGTCTGCACCTTCTCCCAGTGATGATCAGGAATCAGCTCAGGAGATTTGCTCTGATTTCCGAGGAGATAAACTCAGGGACCGGGCTCGTTCCTGATTCAATTCCATCGACACAAACCCTCTTCCCAATGGAGATTGAAGCAGCTATTTGAAGGTGTGTCCCTGCGCTGTGGTAGGATGGTTTGTCGTGTGGATTGTGACCGAGGGAAGATGTCCCTCCTCATCCCCTGTGGAACTGGGAAGGAAAGCCTCGGGCGGGTCCCCAGGGGATATCAGGAGATTTGAGAGGGACCCTTCGCTGAAACATTCAAGATGAAGTCAACTCGGAAACTGCCCAGGGAGGGGATGGAACGAGGGAAGGAGAGAAAGAGATGGGGCAGAGCTGAGGAGTGGGAGAATGTGGAAAGAAAGGTGTGCTGCAGCGTTTGTGAATTGCTCGTTGACCGGGCCAGGCGAGTGAGAGAAGTGGAAAAAAAATCTTCTTGACATCTGTGTGTTGTCGGTTACAAAGCCCAACAGTAACAGTGGCTTAGTCACCAGGGAGCTGCTGTCAGAGAGAGATTGGAAACACTGATGACATTATATTGATGTTCCTGTCGCTGGGCAGGAGATGAAGAGAGGGAAATGTTCTTGATGCTCTTTTCAATCTTCTTTAATACACAGCCCACTAATTACTGGGAGAGTCACGACCCCAATCTGACAGGATTTAAAAACCAGAATGCAGGATTTGACATCCTGCCCATGGCCTTTGAACTCTAAACCTTTGGAGCTGTTTCCAAGCTGCCCTGATTGTAGATTGTGTGAGACTGGGAGGGTAACTTGGAGGAGATGGCGTTCGCATGAAGCTGCAGCCCTTGTACTTCGAGAGTGGAAGGAGTGAAGATGCTGTGGAAAGAGAATCCGAGAATTGCTGCCACGAATCCTGCAGATGATAGATACACAGACGCAGTGCATTGATGCTGGAGGGAGTGGGTGTTTAGGGTGGGGAGGGAGTGGGTGTTTAGGGTGGGGGGAGTGGATGTTTAGAGTGGGGAGGGAGTGTGTTTGCGGGGGGGAGGGAGCGGGTGTTTAGGGTGGGGGGAGTGTGTGTTTAGGATGGAAAGGGAGTGTGTGTTTAGGGTGGGGGGAGTGGATGTTTAGGGTGGGGAGGGAGTGAGCGTTTAGGGTGGGGGGAGTGGGTGTTTAGAGTGGGGGGAATGGGCGTTTAGGGTGGGGGGAGTGTGTGTTTAGGGTGGGGGGAATGAGTTTTCAGGGTGGGGAGGGAGTGTGTGTTTAGGGTGGGAGGGAATGGGTGTTTAGAGTGGGAGGGAGTATGTGTTTAGGGTGGGGGGTGTGTGTGTTTAGGGTGGGGGGTGTGTGTGTTTAGGGTGGGGGGAGTGTGTGTTTAGGGTGGGGGGAGTGTGTGTTTAGGGTGGGGGGAGTGTGTGTTTAGGGTGGGGAGGGAGTGTGTGTTTAGGGTGGGGAGGGAGTGGCTGTTTAGGGTGGGGAGGGAGTGTGTGTTTAGGGTGGGGGGGAGTGTGTGTTTAGGGTGGGGGGAGTGTGTGTTTAGGATGGAGAGGGAGTGTGTGTTTAGGGTGGGGGGAGTGGATGTTTAGGGTGGGGAGGGAGTGAGCGTTTAGGGTGGGGGGAGTGGGTGTTTAGAGTGGGGGGAATGGGCGTTTAGGGTGGGGGGAGTGTGTGTTTAGGGTGGGGGGAATGGGTTTTCAGGGTGGGGAGGGAGTGTGTGTTTAGGGTGGGAGGGAATGGGTGTTTAGAGTGGGAGGGAGTATGTGTTTAGGGTGGGGTGTGTGTGTGTTTAGGGTGGGGGGTGTGTGTGTTTAGGGTGGGGGGAGTGTGTGTTTAGGGTGGGGGAAGTGTGTGTTTAGGGTGGGGGGAGTGTGTGTTTAGGGTGGGGAGGGAGTGTGTGTTTAGGGTGGGGAGGGAGTGGCTGTTTAGGGTGGGGAGGGAGTGGCTGTTTAGGGTGGGGGGGAGTGTGTGTTTAGGGTGGGGGGAGTGTGTGTTTAGGGTGGGGAGGCAGTGTGTGTTTCGGGTGGGGGGAGTGTGTGTTTAGGGTGGGGGGACTGTGTGTTTAGGGTGGGGAGGGAGTGTGTGTTTAGGGTGGGGAGGGAGTGTGTGTTTAGGGTGGGGAGAGAGTGTGTGTTTAGGGTGGGGAGGGAGTGTGTGTTTAGGGTGGGGAGGGAGTGTGTGTTTAGGGTGGGGAGGGAATGTGTGTTTAGGGTGTCATAGAAGAATCATAGAAACCCTACAGTACAGAAAGAGCCCATTCGGCCCATCGAGTCTGCACCGACCACAATCCCACCCAGGCCCTACTCCCATATCCTTACATATTTACCCACTAATCCCTCTAACCTATGCATCTCAGGACACTAAGGGCAATTTTTAGCATGGCCAATCAACCTAACCCGCACATCTTTGGACTGTGGGAGGAAACTGGAGCACCCGGAGGAAACCCACGCAGACACGAGCAGAATGTGCAAACTCCACAAGACAGTGACCCAAGCCAGGAATCGAACCCAGGTCCCTGGAGCTGTGGAGCAGCAGTGCTAACCACTGTGCTACCGAGCCACCCTGTGGGGAGGGAATGTGCGTTTAGGGTGGGGAGGGAGTGTGTTTAGGGTGGGGGGAGTGGGTGTTTCGGGTGGGGAGGGAGTGGGTGTTTAGGGTGGGGGGAGTGGGTATTTCGGGTGGGGAGGGAGTGGGTGTTTCGGGTGGGGGGGTGGAAGTGCTTGTTTGCAGTGGGGGATGTGGTGAGTGTTTAAGCTGGGGAAGAGTGTGGATATTTGACGTGATCGGGGTTGTGGTGGGTGTTTCAGATGAGGGACAGAATGGGTACTTAATGTAAGGAAGGGATTGAGTGTTTAAGGTACTTGGCATGATGTGGAAATGCCGGTGTTGGACTGGGGTGGGCACAGTAAGAAACCTCACAACACCAGGTTAACAGGTTTATTTGTATATCTGAGAGCTCGTGATTCCAAATAAACCTGTTGGACTTTAACCTGCTGTTGTGAGACTTCTTAAGGTAGTTGAGATATTGATAGATGAAGCAAGTATGCAAAAAGTTGGCAAACGGAGTACAATGTGGGAAAATGTGAAGTTGTTCATTTTGGAAGGGAGATCAAAAGAACAGAATCTTACCTAAATTGAGAACAAATACAGAAAGTTGCAACTGAAAAGGACATGGGGGTATTTCTGCATGAAAAAACAGAAAGCTAGCACGTGGGTGCAGCGGGCAATTCGAAAAGCGAATGGAATATTGACTCTTATTTCAAGGAGGTTCGAGTATCAGAGCAGGAACGTCCAGGAGCCAAAGTCTCAGAATAAAGGGGCACCAATTTAAGACTGAGATGAGGAGAAATTTCTTCTTTCAGAGGGTTGTGCGTTACTTTTATTCATTCGGAGGACATGCGTCGTCACTCGCTGGCCAGCATTTATAGCCCATTCCCTTATTGCCCTTGAAATGAGTGGATTGCTAGGCCATTTCAGAGGGCAGCTGAGAGTCAACCACGTTGCTGTGGGTCTGGAGTCACATGTAGGCCAGACCAGGTGAGAATGACAGATTTCCTTCCCTAAAGGACATTACTGAAACAGATGGGTTTTTCCAACAATCGACAATGGTTTCAAAGTCATCAATAGATTCTTAATTCCAGATTTTTAAAAATTGAATTCAAATTCCACTGTTTGTCGTGGAGGGATTCTAACCCAGGTCCCCAGAACATTAGCTGAGTTTCTGGATTTATAGTCTAGTGGTAATACCACCAGGCCATCAACACCCCTAAGGAGTCTTTGGAACTCATTGCCACAGAGAGCTGTGGGGGCAGAGTCCTTGTGTATATTTAAGCTGAGATAGATTTTTGATCTGTAAGGGAATCAAGGGTTATGGGGAAAGGACAGGAAAGTGGAGTGAGGAATGTCGGATCAGCCATGATCCCAGTGAATAGTGGAACAGGCTTGAGGTGCCAAACAGCCTACTCCAGTTCCTATTTCTTATGGCCTTATGGAGAAATTGGTTATTAAGGTGGGGGGAGTTGGTGTTTAAGGTGGAGGAGTGGATTTTTAAGATGTTGAGATATTGGACTGTGTCCAATGGACCTTTATTCCAAAACAAATCTCTCACACCCTTTGTGCAGGTGTCAAGCCCCTGTCTGATCTGTTCAAGTGAAGGGTGGACAATATATCACCGCTCTTTGTGACCCATGTAGGGCAGCACAGTGGCACAGTCGTTAGAACTGCTGTCTCCCAGTGCCAGGAACCCGGGTTCAATTCCGGCCTCGGGGGACTGTCAGTGTGAAGTTTGCACATTCTCCCCTTGTCTGCGTGGGTTTCCCCCAGGTGCTCCGGTTTCCTTCCAAAGGTGTACAGTTTAGATTGGTTGGCCATGCTAAATTGACCCTCAGTGTCAGGGAGGTTCGGAGGGTAAATGCATGGGATTGCGGTGATAGGGCCTTGGTGGGATTGTTGTTGGTGCAGGCTGGATGGGCCAAATGGCCTTCTCCTGCACTGTCAGGATTCTATGATACAGCCTTGTTCAAACACCAGCAACAGAAAGTTACCTTGAGGAGAAGAAGACAAGGGCTTTTTAATTCATTCCCAGGAGGTGTACATCAGTGACCAGCTCCTCATGGGCTGGGAAACACTTTGGTGTGCCCCGAGGTTGTAAAAAGGCACTATATAAATATAAATTCATCTTTTCTTAAGGATTGGTAGAGAACTGAGCAAGATTTATTTCAACGTTCAGGAGGTATGTTGATATGTGAGATGTTATCAGCGCATTTGACACTGTATGCAATGATTCTTGTCTTTAACTGAAACATTATTACTCTGGGCAAATCACAACTCTAACTGGAGCCTCCATCAGCTGTAGTGACAGTGCAATCGCAGACTGGGCAGGATTAATGGTATCCTCAATCCATCGACAGGTTGCTGCTTCTTCACTGTGTCGGATTCTCCCAGTCACTGACAGGGGAGCTTTCTTTATAATCATCTATGGGATGTGCGCATTCCTGGCAAGGCCAACATTTTTTGTCCATTCCGGATTAGCCTGAGGAAGCATTCTGGGCAGTTTGATATACAAGTTCCAACAGACCTTCTGTATTCACTTGGGTTAATCTGCACCGTTTCTTATCTGCCATGTGTGCCAGTGGGAAAGGACTTTGGGATATTTCTGGTCACATTCAGTGCATTTATATAATCATATATTTTAATAAAGAACTCACATTATTGTTTTGCCAATCAGAGAATAGAATCATAGAACCCTACAGTGCAGAAGGAGGCCACTTGGCCCATTGAATCTGCACCAACCACAATCCCACCCACCAATCCCCACAACTCCATGCATTTGATAAGGTCCCCCATGGTCGGCTTATGATGAAAGTGAGGAGGTGTGGGATAGAGGGAAAGTTGGCCGATTGGATAGGTAACTGGCTGTCTGACCGAAGACAGAGGGTGGTGGTCCATGGAAAATTTTCGGATTGGAGGCAGGTTGCTAGCGGTGTGCCGCAGGGATCAGTGCTTGGTCCTCTGCTCTTTGTGATTTTTATTAATGACTTAGAGGAGGGGGCTGAAGGGTGGATCAGTAAATTTGCTGATGACACCAAGATTGGTGGAGTAGTGGATGAGGTGGAGGGCTGTTGTAGGCTGCAAAGAGACATAGATAGGATGCAAAGCTGGGCTGAAAAATGGCAAATGGAGTTTAACCCTGATAAATGTGAGGTGATTCATTTTGGTAGGACAAATTTAAATGTGGATTACAGGGTCAAAGGTAGGGTTCTGAAGACTGTGGAGGAACAGAGAGATCTTGGGGTCCATATCCACAGATCTCTAAAGGTTGCCAGTCAAGTGGATAGAGCTGTGAAGAAGGCCTATAGTGTGTTAGCTTTTATTAACAGGGGGTTTGAGTTTAAGAGCCGTGGGGTTATGCTGCAACTGTACAGGACCTTGGTGAGACCACATTTGGAATATTGTGTGCAGTTCTGGTCACCTCACTATAAGAAGGATGTGGAAGCGCTGGAAAGAGTGCAGAGGAGATTTACCAGGATGCTGCCTGGTTTGGAGGGTAGGTCATATGAGGAAAGGTTGAGGGAGCTAGGGCTGTTCTCTCTGGAGCGGAGGAGGCTGAGGGGAGACTTAATAGAGGTGTATAAAATGATGAAGGGGATAGATAGAGTGAACGTTCAAAGACTATTTCCTCGGGTGGATGGAGCTATTACAAGGGGGCATAACTATAGGGTTCGTGGTGGGAGATACAGGACGGATATCAGAGGTAGGTTCTTTACACAGAGAGTGGTTGGGGTGTGGAATGGGCTGCCTGCAGTGATAGTGGAGTCAGACACTTTAGAAACATTTAAGCGGTTATTGGATAGGCACATGGAGCACACCAGGATGATAGGGAGTGGGATAGCTTGATCTTGGTTTCAGATAAAGCTCGGCACAACATCATGGGCCGAAGGGCCTGTTCTGTGCTGTACTGTTCTATGTTCTATGTTCATTTACCTTAGCTAGTCCCCCTAACACTCAGGGGCAATTTAGCATGGCCAGTCCACCTAATCTGCATATCTTTGGACTGATCCTTGTTGTTTGTTTTATCTGTTTACATTGAATTGAGAAATGTAAGTGTGTGGATAGGGTGGGTTGGACAGGGAGGGGGGGGGTGGCATGGGGGCATCGTGAATGGGGGTTGGGGTGGTGTGCACGGTGGGCCTCAGGCATTCCATGGATTTTGACCCAGCGACAATGGCCGAATGGCAATATATTTCTAAGGTGAGGGGTGGATTAGCCATGCTAACTTGTCCCTTAGTGTCCAAAGATGTGTTAGTTTGGTGGATGAGCCTTGGTAAATACATGGGATTATGGAGATAGGGTGGAGGAGAGGACCTGGGTGGGATGCTCTTTCGGAGAATTGGTGCAAAATGGATATGCTGAATAGCCTCCTTCTGTACTGTAGAGATTGTATGGTTCAAAGTAAGGATGGTGAGTGACTGGAGGGGAACTTGCTGATGGTAGTGTTTTCAATTAGTGGCTGATGTTCTCGTTCTTCTCGGCGGTAGAGGTCACAGGCTTGGTAGGTTTAAGTTTACTGTGAAAATCCCCGAGTCGCCACCCTCCGGTGCCTGTTCAGGTACACTGAGGGAGAATTTAGCATGGCCAATGCGCCTAACCAACACGTCTTTTGGTCTGTCGGAGGAAACCGGAGCCCCTGGAGGAAACCCATGCAGACATGGGGAGAACGTGCAGACTCCGCGCAAACAGTGGCCCAAGCTGACAATCGAACCCGGGTCCCTGGCACTGTGAGCCCACAGTGCTAACCACTGTGCCACCATGCTGCTGTCAAAGAAAATCTTGGTGCACTGCTGCAATGGGTTCTATGGATCTTGCATTCATTGTAGCAGGACATCCGATCAACTCTTTACCATCTGGGCATCCTTCAGTTCATTGTCACAGTTTCTTCGGTTGTGGAAAGACTCACAAATTTTCCAATCACCAGTGTTGATTGGCCCATGCCCCCACCGTTATTAATTTGCTCATTCACATCGCTGTGGTTTGTGGGATCTTGCTGTGCACAAATTGGCCACATTTCCACATTGGAGAAGTGACCACACGTCAAAAATATTTCCTTTGAGGAACTCTGGGACATCTTGTAGCAGCCTGGGAATGGAGGGATACAAACGATTGGTCTAGTTGGACCAAGGAGCGGCACAGGCTTGGAGGGCCGAAGGGCCTGTTTCCTTGCTGTACTGTTCTTTGTTCTTTGTTCTTTGTGTGGGTGAAAGATGCTTTAGATCTGTTGATCAAAGGCAGCAATCAATTTCTATCAATGATTCTCTTAATAGGGCCAGGCAGCAGGTGAGGATAATCCTGATTCTGGGAAACATTGGCCAAATTCCTCCCAAAAATATTCCACTCTCCACATGTCCTGTCTCCAATGACTCAGACGGTGGAGTCTAAAATGTTATCCTCTGGGAGAAATCTCTCTCATTTACAGTTGAATGAACCAATACAAAACAGCTCCTCCCTGTTCCATACACTGACCACTCTCTCAGTGATATTCTTCTCTCCCCGGGTTAGATTTGAAATTTCTCCCTTCAAGTGCAGGCCGTGTCCTCTGGTCCCTCTGTTCTGGACAAGGTTAGACAGCTGGACATGGCCGACATCATCCAGTCCCTTGGAAATGTTCAGCACAGCTGGCATGAAAGTCGCAAACTGCCTCGAGCTTCGAAGACAAACAAGGTCGAGGATGTTCAGTGTGAACAACGCTGTGATCAGATCCCATCATATCAAAGGATAAAACAAGCAAAGTGCCGTCGGAACAGGAGGAAATGAACGGGGTGAGAAAGTCTGGAGCAGTGACAGAGACATTTGGAAATGTTCATTCAGTCCCCAGGACTGGGTTCGTAGCAAAAGCCCACACTCTGTAAATGACCAAACAATCAGTCCGGGGATAAGAAAAGTGAAATGATTGGAGACTCGAGTGGAAACAATTCCAACGTTTATTAAATTTTAAAAAGGAGACGTCAGGATTAGAGATAAATAATGAATAAACTGTGTGTCGAATGCTGTTTGACCTTCAGATCAGCACGGCACAGTCTGAGGATTTCTCTAAAAACCTTTCATTGAAGTCTCCAATTGTCTTCCCATAATCATCAATTTCAGACACAGCTCAAGATTCGGATCCTGAGATCAGAACAGAGGGAAATCTGGACAGATGGTTAACATGTACAGAGGAGAAAAAAAAAGAATTGGATTTCGAGAGGGCCTTTCACAACCACAGCACATTTCACAGCGTTCCAGCACTGATGAAAGAGCATTTTTAAAGTGCAGTCACTGTGATAAAGTATGAAACATTATAGACAATTTTCACAAAGCAA